>NC_134404.1:81812436-82132436 GCF_038048845.1 Mixophyes fleayi
TGTGGAGGCGTACAGAGCACAAATTATGAAAATTATGTCACTGTTCAAATATCTCCGAACTGAGCTGTATGGAGGAGAGCAGAGCAGGGGGTTAGGGACTTATTTGACAAGGAGAGAATGGTAGGGTAGCATATGTGACAGGTGGAGATTGGGGAGAACATATGCCAAATATCCCACATATGACACCCACAGTCCTTCCCATTGTCACTTATGACATAACCTACAAGTTATTCTAGTATAAATATCTAGTAGTTGTCTTCCTGCAATCAGCTATTAAAAGTTACTTGTTACAGCCATTGATCAGCTCTGTGCATAGAAAAATTTGTTATCCATAGAACAAAGGATGCACAAGGATCACACGTTTCATGGTTTCAAAGTTTAACAAATTGTTAAATGTTGACTACCTTCCATGGATCACAAGCTTACAAGTGTGCACCACTTGTTAATCATCATCATCATCACCATTTATTTATATAGCGCCACTAATTCCGCAGCGCTGTACAGACAACTCATTCACATCAGTCCTTGCCCCATTGGAGCTTACAGTCTAAATGTCCTAACGCACACTCAGACAGACATAGAGAGAGAGAGACTAGCATCAGTTTTATAGCCCACAAATAACCTACTAGTATGTTTTTGGAGTGTGGGAGGAAACCAGAGCACCCGGAGGAAACCCACGCAAACACGGGGGGAACATACAAACTCCTCACAGATAAGGCCATGGTCGGGAATCTGACTCATGACCCCAGTGCTGTGAGGCAGAAGTGCTAACCACTAAGCCATCGTGCGTTCAAAAAATCTTTCTACGGAATATTATGTGTAGAACATATCAATGTGAAAGTTAGGCTTCCCTGTTACGATTCATCATATCTTTAATATTTTATATTTAATTCATGTGTTTGCTATCTTTACTGTCTTTTCCTACATGAACCAAAATTCCTTAACACCTCTTTGTATTTTTTACATATCTCTATGTTAAAGGCATTTTCAAAATAAATCAGAGCTGTATTTACAGATTTAATGTCGCTAATTAGTGATAGTAAAAAACCTGCAAACACAGGGAGAACATACAAATTCCACACAGATTAGGCCATGGTCGGGAATTGAACTCATGACCTCAGTGCTGTGAGGTAGAAGTGCTAACCACTTAGCCACTGTTCTGCCCATTAATCTAATTGTTAATGTAATTATTCTTTCTCACTTAAATTATATTACTTCAACCATAAATTAAACAACACTAGGCATTGCAATATCTGATAAATTATACCATTTTTTACTGTCATGGTTCTTTGTGTATATTAGATAATGCTTTGCTTTTGACAATTTGCAATATTATTTTCTTCATGTATATTCCTGTTTTCTTTTAAACTAATGTCCTCTGTTTGACCTTGTTCAGATTTTCCCAAGACAAATCAGAAGCACAATATGAAACCTAGCTATTTTTATGACTTTCTCTTTGGGACTGTCACATTCATCAGGTTGTGTTATCATTTTCCACACACAAGCATTTATTAGCTTGGAGGCTAAAATGACTACTCTCTGTAGCCAGAAGAAGCATGCACATAATAAAGTGATGTTTCATATTAGCAAAGAGTACATCTTTAAGTTGGCAGAATTGTTCTACGTTACATAAATCATGCAATTGTGTCCAAACGACCCTACAAGGCTACACATGAACAATGATAATCTAATTTTATTGTTGTTGTTATTGTTATTATTATTATTATTATTATTATTATTATTATTATTATTATCATCATATGTATTCATATAGAGCCAACATTAGGGTTTTCAATCAGATAATGTTTGTTCATTCACATCAGTCCTTGCACTAAATGTATTTACAATTGTAAATCACTACTATGGGCACACAAACACACAAACACATACTTTACATAAATGGGAAATAACAATACATTCTGTACAAAACAGTGAGCTAAATATATATTTAACAGATGTACAGAAAATGTGATCAAAAATATATACTGCATATAAAAGGTGAGCAAGAAAGTATCCGATACGGATCACTATAGTGATTGGTTTGCACTGGTTAACCTGGTTATAGAACACAATGGGGCTACCACAAGAGTGGGTTGATACACATGGAATTGGTCAGAGCAACAAGTAGCTCTAACAACTGAAAGTACAAAACCTGTTGTTAAGGCACCAATGAGGAAGCTGAGCATGTTAAATAGAGACCCTAGTGACATCACGACCATGAACATGAACATGTATTTTTACTCAACACACCCAATGAGAAGTAGCCATAAAGTTAGCTCCTATTCGGTAATGCACACATAAAAAGCCTTGCTTGCATGCTGGCACGTGCAAGAGGCAAAGTTAACATGAACAGAGCACCTACAGACAAATGAGTTGCAGTCAGAAATCCTCAGATTCTGCTTTTCTAAAGCCACATATACAGTGTGCGCCCCCAGGTCAGCACTAAGAATTTTTTAATAAATGGAAAAAAGGACAATTGCCCTAGCTCAACCCCCTGGATTTCCACTCTGCGTAGGTCCACCCTGCAGGATTTTCACCCAAACTTCAATTTTGCATCATCTCAGAGCTGGCTATCTTTGATTCTCATCCTAAGCTTTGAGGGGCTGGTACAGCGATTATGCAGACCGGTGTAGTGTATCTTGCTTGAAATCACTTTGTGCATCCCTAGAAAGTTGGTGCATGCATATGAGCTTATGCATACTGGGTGATTCTGCCACTTATACTGGAACGGGGTATTATTGTATATATATATATATAGGCCGTGTACAGTAAGGGACATGTTGTCACAATTGTGAATGGATGCAGACTGGGGAAAAGATGCATATGTGCCTCTGAAAGCCATATTATCTGGCCCTAGTTTTCAGAAATGATAAGTCAGCATTCTATTTTTTTTATATACATATTGAATGCAATTTTAATTATCTTTTACTATTTTGAGAAGGTAATATTTCTTGCATAAGACTATTTTAAGCACAAAAAATACTTTAATAATTTACATTATAACTAAGGTTTCTGTGCTCAGTTCTTGTTGAATTTGTTTTTTGCTATACATCTTTTATCTTTTCAAGTGCAAACATTTGTGTTTTTCAGTGTTAATGAAAAAATATATAATATTATTTGATGTTTATCTTCATTTTTTTAAAAAACATTTTACAGGGAAGGTTGTCAAGGTACAGGGAATGGATCGGGGACATGGTTGCAGGTAGAGCAGGGTCAGAGGATAGGGTGCTAGGTGAGAGAATATCTAGTACCAGGGTACCAGGGCATTCCCCACCACCACCCTGCTCACTAAAATGTATATAAAATGTGTATATATATATATATATATATATATATATATATATATATATATATATATATATATATATATAAATATATATATATATATATATATATATAAATATGTATATATTTTTTTAAATCTTATATATATACATACACATGTGTATGTGTATATATACATATATATATATATATATATATATATATATATATATATATATATATTGTGGCAAGAGCCCGTCTATGCTGAAGCACACGCGAACAACTTCTTCCTTTTTATGTAGTTTTATTGTCAGGATGGTAAATGTTTTGACACCGTACAGATTTCACAGCAATACTTGGAGACCCTAAACGCTAGCTAGACATAGCTCAGCTCTCTCAAGACCAGCCAGCTTCCCCAGCGTTGATCTCAGTGCACAAATGATACAAACAAGCTTTTATACCTGATACTCCTCCCCCAGCCTTAGCTTGATGGACAGGTGACACACCCACCTTCTCTTTAAAAGGAAACGCCCCATCACTGGCTCTGTTTTGCACTAAAGAGACACACCCTGTCTGTTTGCTGAGAGGAAGGATTTCTCTGCATGTAAGTTAACCAAACTTAAACTATTGTTGGTTACACATAGGTCTTTACATTCAATCTAGGTGCATTGCTGCACAAATGTTTTACTTTACTTCCCTGCTTTCTCTGCATATTGCCAGCTAAATGCCTCCTTTTGTTATATATCCCTCCCCCTAGCGTCTCCAAGTAGGGGGACGCGGACTTCGCGAGGAGCGCATATTTTCGTGACAATGCATGTGCATTTTTGTGTAGAATTCCAGGTCTATGTTCTACTGAGAACTTAAAAGGTTGCAGTGCCAAGAACCAGCGGGTTACCTTGGCATTTACCTCCTGGTTGTTCTGCATCCATCTCAATGGTGCATGGTCTGTTATTAAGGTGAACTCTCTGCCTAGGAGATAATAGCACAGAGCTTCTGTAGCCCATTTTATGGCGAGACATTCTTTCTCAACAGTGGCATATTTTTGTTCCCTTGGAAGCAACTTACGACTTAGGTACAGGACAGGATTTTCTACTCCATTCTTCTCCTGTGTCAAGACTGCACCTAGGCCAATACCAGAAGCATCAGTTTGGAGGAAGAACCCCTGGGTAAAATCCAGTGCTTGTAGCACTGGGGTGAAACAAAGAGCTAACCGAAGATCAGACTAGGCGGTTTCTGCAGAGTCAGACCAGGTTAATCTATCTGGACAACTTTTTTTTAACATGTCCGTTAGTGGAGCAGCTCTAGTGGCCAAGTGGCTTACAAACCACCTGTAGTAACCGACTAAGCCTAAAAAGGTTCTTAACTGCGACTTTTTTTCTGGTCTTGCCCAATTTTTGACTGCCAGCAAGATTTTCTACTAGTTCATCCACACGTGGCATCGGATAGGCATCAAACTGCGACATACTGTTTAGGCGCCTAAAGTCATTGCAGAACCTAATTGTCCCATTGGGCTTCGGGACAAGCACAATGGGACTATTCCAATCACTAGTGGACTCTTCAATCACATCTAACTGGAGCATCTTCTCGACCTCCTTTCTCACGTCCACCCGTCTGGCTTCGGGAATACGATACGGCTTCTGCTTTACAATGACTCCTGGCGCAGTGACAATGTCGTGTTCGATTAAGGTGGTGCGCCCAGGAATGGAAGAGAAGACATCCCTGTTCCGGCGAATCATTTCTTCAGTCTGTTTTCTCTGCTGAATGGACAAAGCTGGCTCTATGGGCACTTCAGACTTTTCAATGGCAGTACTCACTACCTGAAGAGAGGTTTCCTCATCATGCCAAGGTTTAAGGAGGTTAACATGGTATATTTGCTCCTCCCTTCTCCTACCTAACTGGCGGACTTTGTAATTGACAGGACCGACAGCCTCTAGAACTTCATATGAACCCTGCCAATGGGTGAAAAGTTTGCTTTCCTGGGTGGGAACCAGGACTAGGACCTTGTCCCCAGGCTTGAAAGATCGAACAACAGCACTTTTATCATAACTTTTTCTCTGTCATTTCTGAGCCTCTTTTACATGTTGCTGCACAATGGGCCCTATCTTTCCTAGCCTCTCATACATTTATGACACAAATTGTACCAGATTTGGCTCCCTGGGACCTTGTTGCTCCCACCCTTCTTTTAACATATCCAAGATACCCCTGGGCTGTCTCCCAAACAATAACTCAAAGGGACTAAACCCTGTTGAAGCTTGAGGTACCTCACAGATGGCAAACATCAAATAGGGAATAAGAGTGTCCCAATCTTTTTTCTCTTGAGACACTGCTTTCCTGAGCATGTGCTTTAAAGTGCGGTTAAAGCGTTCCACCAAGCCATCTGTTTGTGGATGGTATACAGAGGTGTGAAGCGCCTTAACCCATAGCAACTGGCACATGTCCTTCATCAGTTTAGACATGAATGGAGTACCCTGATCTGTGAGAATTTCTTTGGGGATTCCCAAGCGTGTAAACATCAATACAAGTTCTCTAGCTATGGTGCTGGACTTTATGTTTCGTAGGGGAATTGCCTCTGGATACCTGGTTGCATAGTCAAGCACCACTAGTATATATTGGTGCCCACGTGCGGATTTTTCCAGTGGCCCTACAAGTTCCATAGCTATCCGTTCAAAGGGAACCTGTACTATTGGTATTGGAATGAGAGGTGCCCTGTACATGGGTTTGGGACAGGTTCTCTGACAAATGGGACAGGACCGACAATACTTTTTCACTGCCATGTGTACCCCGGGCCAGTAAAACCTAAGCAGAACTCGTTCCCGTGTTTTACCCTCCCCTAGGTGTCCCCCACAGACATGTGTGTGTGCTGCTTTTAACACTAGGGTTACATGGACCTGAGGAACCATTAATTGTTCTACTTTTTCCCCCTGCACATTAGCAACTCTATACAGGAAATTATTTTTAACAATAAAATATGGTATAACTTCTGCAGGCTGGGTGGCTTTCGCTACCCCATTTACCTCAGTCACACTTTTAAAGGCATGTTCCAAAGTGGCATCATTAAGTTGGTCTCTGGCAAAGTCCTGCAGAGGAAACAAAATTGGTATTGCGGACCAGTCCGTACCCTCACTGACAGGCAGGGTGGGCTCATCTGCGACATCACCGACCAATGCTAGTTTGGACTGTCCATGTTTCCCCACAGGTGGATGCTTTTGTGGAACTCCTGCTGTGACTCCCGGGATGGCATTCCGGTTTGGGGGTTCCCAAAGATCGATGTCCAGATGTTGTGGATCTTTAGGCGGTTCCTTTAAGACCGGGCTTCCGACCGTTGCATCAGTTGCCGGCATGTCTGGCCATATCCGCTCACCGAGGACATCATTAAACAGTGGGAAGTCTCACCCCAAAATGAGTGGAAAGAACCTGCACCCTGGGGCTACCGAGAAGTTATGGTTTCGGGTATGGCAGAGCTGGAAACCAATGAGAGGTCACTCAACGAGTCAACTAAGGCCAGAACAAGGTTCTGGTTGATTAGCACAGTGACCCGGAACAAACAAGGACTTTCTGATGTGGGACTCATGGTAAAACAGCTTGGAAAAGCAGGCCCAATATGTGCCACGGAACAGTTCATGGGTCCCGGTAGTTTAGGACACTCTGCCTTAAAGTGGCCTAGCTCACCACATTCAAAACACTTCAGATTAGACGGCTTTGCACCTGGCCCTCTGTCCGTGGCAAGGATTGTCAAACCTGGCTTTTGGCGGGGCAGCGGCTTTGGCACAAATGCAGGTTCTTTAGTCATTTGCTGTAGCACACAAAACCTTTCTATGGGGCAGCACGGTGGCTAAGTGGTTAGCACATCTGCCTGACAGCGCTGGGGTCATGAGTTCAATTCCCGACCATGGCCTTATCTGTGTGGAGTTTGTATGTTCTCCCCGTGTTTGCGTGGGTTTCCTCCAGGTGCTTCTGTTTCCTCCCAAACTCCAAAAACATACTGGGAGGTTAATTGCCTGTCATCAAATTGACCCTAGTCTCTCTCTGTCTGTCTGTGTATGTTAGGGGATTTAGATTGTAAGCTCCAATGGGGCAGGGACTGATGTGAATGAGTTCTCTGTACAGTGCTGCGGAATCAGTGGCGCTATATAAATAAATGGTGATGATGATGATACCATGGTGGCAAGCTCTTCGTAAGTCTGTGGGTCTGATTGCAGAACCCACCTTTGCAAATCGCGGTTCAGCCCCCGGATGCAGTGATCTATCGCCAGAACTTCAATAATCCGAGAAGGGGAATTCTCCTCAGGCTGCAGCCATTTCTTTAAAATTTTAGAAAGCTCAGCCACTGTGCCTCGGCAACTCGTAGCATCTGAGCTTGCTGCTGTTGCTGCGCAGCGGCCACATTCACAAGGGTACTCAGTACTTCCTCCATGTTGACGTCTGCGCGGGTTGGGTAGCGGAAACTTGCTTCCCGGAGTATCCCACTCCTGACACCACTTGTGGCAAGAGCCCGCTACTGCTGAAGCATACGCAAACAACTTCTTCCTTTTTATGTAGTTTTATTGTCAGGATGGTAAATGTTTTGACATCGTACAGACTTCACAGCAATACTTGGAGACCCTAAACACTAGCGAGACATAGCTCAGCTCTCTCAAGACCAGCCAGCTTCCCCGGCGTTGATCTCAGTGCACAAATGATACAAACAAGCTTTTATACCTAATACTCCTCCCCCAGCCTTAGCTTGATGGACAGGTGACACACCCACCTTCTCTTTAAAAGGATTAAAAGGAAACGCCCCATCACTGGCTCTGTTTTGCACTAAAGAGACACACCCTGTCTGTTTGCTGAGAGGAAGGATTTCTCTGCATGTAAGTTAACCAAACTTAAACTATTGTTTGTTACACATAGGTCTTTACATTCAATCTAGGTGCATTGCTGCACAAATGTTTTACTTTACTTCCCTGCTTTCTCTGCATATTGCCAGCTAAATGCCTCCTTTTGTTACAATATATATATATATATATATATATATATATATATATATATATATTTAATCCTATATAAATCCTAAATATATATATATATATATATATATATATATATATATATATATATTTTGCAGAGTTTTACATATCCTTTACTCATTTTATGTTTCTACCTCCCAACAGCATTTGTGATTTATTGTCATGTTTTTTATGCCCATTGATAACAGTTATAGCATGTTGGAATTTAGAAATATACATGTACAAATAAAACCTTTTTTTTTCAGAAAAAACTGACTGTGGCTTTTAGTTTAGTATCTATATTGAACTTGTCACCCATAAACTATTGGTTGATGAATTGCTTCCTGAATGTAAATTTCTCATCTCAAAAAGATTTTAGAGGTCAAACCTATAGCTTAGGGACGTAATGCAGATATATATCTTAAGACAGAGGTCATTGGGAAAATGTGTACTCTGTAAATAATGCTACTTTACACAAATATTTTTATAAGCTTTTTAGAATTTGAACACATCAAAACCAGATAATACAGAATAAGTGTGGCTTACACAGTTACAGATGCAAATGCATACTGCATATGCCCAGTACGCCTTCTTTAAAATAAAGTTACTATTATGTACTATTATTACTGTATGTTATGCATAGCATGTATTAACATATTATATACTAATAATATTACTATATACAAAATACATACTGTTTGATTTATGTCATCTTGTCAATTGCAAGTCAATAAACTGAAACTGGAATTGTGAAAGCAAACACAAATAATGCGGATTGATGCTGTAGCTTGTTGTGGAGTCTTTAACCTAAATATGTGGATGGGCATTATATGTGAGACTTTTAGTGCAATACTGCATATTGCATATAATACTTAACCTATACTGAAAGCAATTGCTTACATTTGAACTGTTTTTAAATTGGTTTTATTCATATTATATTAAAAAAAAGCATAGGAGAACAGGCCCTGCTGAGAATATATGATATGTCTATTAATGGACCCACTAAATCTAAAACACAAATTGTCTTATATAAAGAACCTACGTATAACATTCAAAGACAGGGAAGTAAGCAATACCATATTTTGAAAATATTGAAGATATTCCACATTGTAATAATATACCTTCCATCATTCTAACTCTTCATATCAGAACATTTTGCACAAGCACAGCAAAGTGTTGAAATGCACAAAAAAATGGGCGTGATAATGGAAAACTAGGGGCATGGCATCATCATGTTGGGACATGCTTAGTGCTTTTGATTGGCTAGTCTGCTCCAAAGCAACTACTCGAAAAAAGTCCTGTATTGTCGCATGCACCAATGAGAGGTTGTTCTCTGTCTAGGCATGGGGACAAAAGTCCTGACTGTCAGGATGGAAAACAGTCCATAGCATTGTGAATTTCCACCCAAATCAGGACAGTGTGTGTTAATATGTATCGTGTAGCTGATTGCTATCTCCTACCCACTATTTCAGGCTGGGAAAAAGTCTGTCTCAAGTGTCCTTCAATGGGAATACTGGCAGGAATCCTGCTGAGTGTAGGAAAATAACTCCCCCATGCTCACTACATTATCTCAATTGTATTCTAGTCTGAAATTTGTACATATATATCTATGATGTTATTAGAAACTCTTTTATATAAATGTCATTGTATTTTAGATGAAATAACAGGCTGAAGTATTAGAAATATTTTAAAATAAATCCAGTTCAGAAGCAAGCAGAAATGTAAATACAGTATATTGAGGTTTTCCCCACTGCAGCGGAGGAACTGTAAAAGAGGATTTTCATATATAAAATAATAATTTGATTATTGCAGAAATACAACGTCTGGCTTCATTATCATGTCTGATAATTTGGGGCATTTGAAATAATATATTACTGTTTCAAAAACTATATTTTTACAACCCTTTTTTTTTTTTATAGCTAAATGCTTTCTATAGACAGCAATTGCAGCAGTGACACATACTGACTATAAAAGTGTGTTAGATTCCAGTAAATATAAATAATGATAGTTCCTAGTAAATAGTAGTACCATGTTAGCTGAGAAAATAAACAATGTACAACAAATATGCAATAAGCTTTAAACATATATGATTATAGTCTTCATTTTAGATGGATAGCATGGTGGCACAGTGGTTGGTATTGCTGCTTCACAGAGCTGGTGTCATGGGTTCTACTCTGACCAGGGCCCTATCTGTGAGGATTTGTATGTTGCTTGTCTTCTCTCTCTCCAAAGAAAGTGTAACACTTCAATGCATATGTTAAATTTCTCAAGAGAGTGTATGTCATTACCATTAGAAAATGTATTCATTGGTTACCACTGTTGTAATATAATTCTTTGTCCAGATCTCACTTTACTCCTCTGAAGAATTCCATACATAGGGTGAATCAGCCACTCAGCCACACAACTGATAGGCCAGATCTATGTCAGATTTGACCATATTGGCCTTTGGGCATTTCACTCAAACAGGCTGATCATAATTGACACCACCAGTGCTGTGCATCGATGACCACATACAACATATATATGTCTTGACTGACATATGATGGATTGGAAATCTGTGGTCCTTTTTGGCTAACACATTGTGTGCTTAGTGGCCAAATAAGTCTTAAATGTTCTAATTTGTTGTGGAAATAGCAGTATGCATGGCCATCCTAAGAATTGACTAGAAGCATGTGAACTGAATAATAGATGCATAATATTTAGATTTTCATCCAAATACTTAACTAGTCAATTGAGACATACTTTCCAAAACTTCAATTGCAAAAATAAGCACTGTACAGATAAACACCCCTTCTGTTTAAAGTTAAAGTCTTAATATGTCTGTGGCAACATCCTTAATCTGTCATTGGTTGCTGATGGGCAAAGCGGGGTATGATTAAGAAATAGTTTTTATTCTGATAGTAAGGTATGATAGTTAACACAAACAGTTATAACATCACATCCTTTGTTATGCATGATGTTCATGACAAAGAATATTTCACAAAAAAACTAACTTGTCTGTATAAAACTTATCAAAACCCTTTAATTATACCTCACATTCACTACTAATTTCCAATACTGTCACCACCATGATTTGGTTCCAAAGGTTCTCCCTGGCTTATATGCTACTACAATCAAAACATAAATTAACCAGAGTTATCATAAGCCCTGTATTTTAGTTATGTAGCGTCTATAATATCCAAGCTATCTGGCACGCTTCCCTCAAGAACTCAAAGACAGAATGTTATTCAATTGAGTGTAATATAATGAAAAATGTAACAATGATTAAGATATAAAAGTTATAACAAAATGACACAGTTATATACAATTATGCAAACATGTTTCTTAAAATAAAAAGGGGAAACTGAAATCTGGACACACAAACTCAGCTGCTGAGAAATTTTAGCGGATATATTTTAGAGGTAAAGGCTGTTTAGGAGACATGCTCCTTTGCTGTTGACGCATTTCGTTACACGGGAAGTTTTTCAGGTTGACACTTCTGTTTGACATAGTGATGCATTTAGTTTCCTGGATTATGAAGATATTCTGCAGACATCTTGAATATAAATTATGAATACATTTCTTAAATAAAACATAAGGGTTATAAGTGTCCACACTAGAGGTAAATGTATCAAGTTCTGATTTCTCTTGCATAAATCGGAAATTGATAGTCCACCAGTGCAGGACTTACACAAACAACATCATCCTCATCAACATCCTCATTAGCGCCCTCATCGACTAAACAAATAGCCCTCTCATCCTGTTGCAATTCCAAAATGGCATCCACAATTTGTGCATTACCGGCTACACTTGGGCTGTTCATGCACACATCTGCAGAAATGCTGAAAGGGTCCTTCTTTATGGGTACACTATTAGAATGGTCAGGATTACACATAGCACTCGTGGATGGACTCTCCTCAGGGATTGGTGTCATTTCTGATTCTGAGCATACTTTTTTCTATAATGCCTTACTGTTTTCTTCCAGCTTGGCTTTTACAGGTAAAACTATTTAGGCACCACTTTTGGAGTCCGAATGACAAGGTCTTGCTTAGTCACGACTGACCTTACAAGAAGATGCCTCAGTGACAGTTGCAGAACTAGCACCCATAGAGAAAGGTGAAGGCCTCATTCTTCTTTGCCACTGCGTGTGTAGAATGGCATGTTGGCAATTTTATTTTTTTCTGCAGATAACTTTGCCTGCCCTGGATTACTGGTCTTTTTTTCTTGACCAAGGTAAAAGGTGTTTGTTTACATTTTTGTTTCCCTGACTTACAAACACTATGCACTTTAACATAGGCTTTACCAGGTGATGTAGAGGGATTACTATCATCATGACTGGTGCCAGCAGCTGCTTGGATACACCTGTTCTTCTGTGTACTGCTGTGAATCTATTTGACTGCAAATTCAGAAGACCAAGCCTGCCAGCCCTAGTATTTCTATTTCATCAATGACAATTAGCAATGGAGCATTTGAGCTCTCCTCTTTGTGTGTAACCTAAACACACAAAGGTTTCTGTCCATAAATTGCAAAATAAGGTGTCTCCTATATTAATAAAAAACATCTGCAGCATTTTCATTTATATATATATATATATATATATATATATATATATATATATATATATATATATATATATCACCAACAGACCCCAAAAGGAATGGAGATAAGTGGACAAAGAGACAATAAAGAGACTGACAAATTGTAGGATAGCAGGTGGCAAAGCAGGAATTTGAGACTGCAGAGGTTTTAGACTTCTGTGGTCTGCAGATTGCCTCTGTGACTTCAAAATATTTACCTATCCTGTTATTGGAATGTGAATTGTATGCCAAATATTGAATGTCAGTGTGACCAAATGTATAATATTCCCCTTTTTTCCATGATTTTATTTTCATTTTGTATTCAGCCTTTGTGTTTAATGTGTATTTGTATTTTCATTGACTATACTAAAAAGATATCTAACTAAAAGTGAAGGTTCTAAAAAGAAAAATTTAGAGCAACAAAAAGAGAAGGCATAAAGGCTTGGGAGACAAATATCTTTAAGAAAATTAGTAATCTGTTTGGACTTGTATTGTCCTGTTTCTGTGTTTGTCTGATTCCAAGCATATGTTTTACTATTGGGGGATGGCATTTGGGAAGTGCTGAAAATATGTTTTATTTGTCCATTGAGATTAGAGTGTACATGGGATATTTTCAACTTTGGAGAAACATATGTTCGTGATTTAAGATGTTAAAAGCTCAAATGAAAACCTCTATCGGAAGTAGATTGTAAAAACATACAAATCTGACCTAAAATAATAAGATATTAATTATATACATGTTTCCATTGTTTTCCTGTAAATTGTCTTGCTCTGTCTGTTGCTTCTGTCTTGGTGTTTCTGAATCCATATCTAAATTTAAAATCTGATCTTCTGAAAGATATTTGTAACATAAAATAGAAAAAAACGATTTGCCACTAAGTAGTAAAGTACACTGCTTGGCTTTTGTTGCAAAACAGTGCCATATGAAATATTGAGTTATTACATATAGGGCAGCTCTGCTCCAAAATGAAGGGGAGAAGGAGGACTGATTAATATCTTTATTATGCACATGCTCCCTCATTCTGCCCCAACTTCTCCTCTGGCCACACCCTACGATGGACAAAAAAAAGAAAGAAAGGGAATGTGCTGCTCTTTCCTATAAATTTCCCTAATGTTTTGATTTAATAACTGAAGCTTGCTTTTATATTGTAGGGTGGCATTCCAATAATGACTCCAGGAACAACTTTGCTGAAAGCAAGTTTGTTTTCACAAAATCCAGTTTCAGCAACAAGAATTACAAACAGCAATTAATGTAACCCAAAATAGTGACTTCTCCTAACAAGACATATAACCACTGACTACACATAAGACATCTAGTCTAACTTTGGACTAGGCCACAAAAACACATAACAACTTATATTAGTCTTTTACTCACTCCTCCCACTTTCCCTGGCAGATGGTTCCTAGACCCAAGCTTCCTTATCAATTAGTGACAAATCGATGACTCCAAGTATTGCCTGATGATCAACACATCTGTAACGTCTGTAATTATCTCTAACATACACACCATGTTGAAGATTTTTGTTTGCAAGCTGTCTCTAATATATCCATAAAAGAAAGCCTTTGGGGTATATTTACTAAACTGCAAATTGAAAAAGTGGAGATGTTGCCTATAGCAACCAATCAGATTCTACCTGTCATTTTGTAGAATATAAATAGAAATAAATGATAGCTAGAATCTGATTGGTGGCTATAGGCAACATCTCCACTTTTTTAAACCTGCAATTTAGTAAATATACCCCTTTGACTTTGTTACACATCATTATGCTAGTGTAACCAAGGAAGGGTAAAGTTGAAGATTTTCTTTTATCTAAGTACATTGAGATTGTTCTTCCATTGCAATGTGTCCAAACTATTAGTAAGCAACTGTGCCTTATCAGGCCAGATTTTCTACTCTTGTGAGAAAGTGTTTTTAACATCCACTAAGCCTAGAACAATCATCTTTTCTATCAGCATGGCTGTCTGGAAGGGGTGTGTTTTCTCCACTCATGGAACAATAACTTAGAAATGACTTGTTTAGCCGGGCCATCGCTTGAATTTGACTGAAACTGCCACATTCAAAGTAAAGAGACCCCACTTGTTTACTTTTTGCCATGTTTTCTGCCAGCAAATCACAGTCCACCTGAGCTGCCTCTAACACAATAGTGGTCTGGTTTTCCACAAATACAGTAAGTGGATACAGCCAGCGAAGGTATAGGTGTTAGCATACTCTGCATAGCACTATACCTTTTGTCTGCTGCTGGAATCCTCCATAATCATAACATTGTCTTTGATAATTCTAGTTATAAAATGTCCATTGGAATTTGCACCATTTTTTCTGGACTATATGTACCCAGATAAAGTCACTTTTAGCAAGGTGGTGGAAAGCATATAGCTTTATTTAAACTGTTTTCCCCCTAGCATACTGTCAAGAAAATATATTTGGACTCTCCCCATTAAAGTAAGTCCGTTTTGAAGCAAGTAACTCTCTCTTCAGCCTGACATAATCTATCTTTTTCATCTTGCTTAGTTCCATATAAACCTGTTGTTTATCACTGTACAGAAGCAGTGCAAGGAATCAAGTCCATTGTTCTTCCAGCCATTATTGTTGCCTGGTGCTCTGTTCATAACACAAATTAGACTATATGTACACATTGTTTTTGTTTGATGCAACTTACCCTTCTTGGTGCTCCTATATCAGTAAGTTAAACCATGTCTGCGTCGACGACTTGGTGGACTATAGACATCTGCACAAATGTGAGGCTGTTCTATATCACAAGCACTTTAACTAAATATTCCAAGTTTAATGAATGGCTGGTTGGCAAGCATACACACTTACTTTTACCATCACATGTCGATTGACGCTCTGACAGCTTCGTCTACATTGTCAGTAGACAAGTACAATACAAGTACAATACAAGTACATTGTCTAGTACAGTCTAGTATATTGTCTAGTCTCTAGTTTCAACAAGAAATATCACAAATGACAGTAAGATTTCAAAATGGTGACCCCTATACATAACTAGACATATGTACACTCTTTACATCTGTCAGCTAGTCCATCATTGATTGAGGCACCCAGCAACAACAATAAATCCTGTTATGGTCTCAAACTCTTCCTACCTCTTTCATGGCAGATTGTTCCTAGATCCAAGCCTATTCTGTTTTTGTGAACAATTCCTTCCTCAATCCACGCCTTGCTTGTCTATTAACTCACCTCTAGTGACTGTGATTATCTCTACAGGCACACATTGCTAATAATTGCTGTTTGCAAGCTGGCAGTTTTTATACCGAATTATAGGAGGAGGCGGGTCCTGCCATTGCCTCCATAAAACCGCCAATCTGACTGTGGCCATTTTAAATGACAAGAATACCAGTGCCGGCTTCTTCTCCAGTCGCAATTTACATATGGCATGTCGGACATGTTCTGTGTCTGTTTTCTGGTCTGTCTTTCCTCATTGTCGACCTTATAGTAATCTGCATTTTTTGTCGCTATAACTGATGTCGGAATTAAGTGAGCCAGAATAATGACTACCACAGAGGAAAGCATGCACCTGTTAACATTCCTAGTTTGAACTTCAGGTAGAGGCAAGAGTGGCTTAAAAATGTGTGTTTATTAAGGTAGAGATACACAAAGACAAAAGGTGCAGACAACCTGTAACCAGCAACTCAGTTCATACAAATGCTATGTTCCAAACACCAAAAATGGCAGGTAATATGGATGATATAATAAAGTACAGGATGATTAATGGCAAAGCTTAGTCCATAGCAACAACAGGTTCCAGGATACAATACAGCACAGGGCAACAGGTAGGATGCTGGTACAGGATGGAAGGATTGCCAGATAGAGCAGTGGAGCTGAGGACTCTGGTTGAGAAAAATAAATTGATCTAGCAATGCACAATATATTGCTCTAAGATATGGCTAGTTACAGAAAAGAACTAAGATTAGAAGAAAAGTATAATGACCCTATAGAATTAGGAATCAACGTAGATACTTTCATGCAAATATGAAATAGATTTCCAAGTGACCCACCTCATTGACTGTAAAAAAAGATATTAGAGATTTAAATGGAATAATGATATCAATTCCATGCATGGAAAAGTAAATCTCTTTTGTGATTGTCATTAAGGGAAACATTCAATATGTACATCAATTAAACGAAAAGATGGAGATTCGCTGGAAGTGCTATAACATCAATATGCTGGTATCAGATGGGCAATTCCCATGAGTAAGCCTCAATTGGGTGAAACATATGTCGGGCTGTTTGTCAGTAGTGACTTCAGACTCTGAAGTTAGGAGCCGGAAGCGGCGATAAGATGCGTCTCTTATACTAAAGAGGATTATCCTCTAGTGTAGGTGCAAAACATAAATGAGGTACTAAAACCTTGCAATTAAATTAATATAAATGTGAGGGGAATATTATAGCGGTCTCAGTGAGAAGCAATCATCTAATATGACCAGAATTACAGACCTGTGCATGGTGATTGACTGGTTTAATTATCCATTATCCACGTCTCTTCTATTCTCTTGCTGATAAAATCAACAAGTATATGTAAGGATACAAAGGGCAGTTGTACAAGCCCTTAGTAGTTATATACTTTTCGAGCAACAGAACCTACAAGGACACAAGAAGCAATTATATTAGCTTTTGAAATAACAGTCCTAGACATCAGCAAGCTAGTGACAAAGTGATATATTCTACAGGGAAACTATACCAATATCAATAAATGGGAGATTTACTATAAGATACTCTGATTAGCAAATGGATATTATTCCCCTAATTTATTTGTAAAAGCCACGTTGAATTCATAATATAAAGATGGTGAATATAACATTGAACATCTAATGAATACAATTATTATGCATGCCAATATAAATCTGTAAGTATTTGGGAGGCATTCAGCAATTAAGCATATATATCAAGCTCACATGAGAAATCTAATCCCTCCTAAAGTTTTCCCTCTTCTATGAAGGAGTTTTTTAGATACTTATGTAATAAAAACAAATCAGTGAAATACACCTACAGCTATACTATATGATATATACTTGAGATGATGTAGTATTATTATTATTATTGTAGATTTGTAAGGCACCACAGTGCTCTGCAGCGCAATACAATAGGGAAAACAAGGACCTATAAGGCAGACAAAATAAATGCAGATATGAAAACAAAGGGTAAAGGACCCTGCTCATCATAGAGATTACATTCTAAGTGGAAGAGGGTACATCTGAAACAAAAGGAGCAAATGTGGCTTACAGTGGAGATTGGGACAGCTGTGAGGGTGTATTAATGTGAATAGTATCATCAGGAATAAGGTAAGCGTTAAAAAGAGATGGGATTTTAGAGAAGGTCTAAATATTTGAGGGCTGTGGAAAAGCCTGATTGGGCATGGTAGGGAATTCCATAAGTGGGGAGGAGCATGGAAGAAGTCTTGTAGCCGCGAGTGAGAAGTGGATCGAAGAGGGTGAGAGGTAGAGTTTTTTTTACATGAGATGTGAGATGTATGAAGGTGTTGTTGAGGTCTTTTTAGGTAAGGGTGAGTAATTTGAATTGGATTCTAGAGGATATGAGGATCCAGAGTAGGGATTTGCAAAGTGGTGAAGCAGAAGTGGAGCGGTGAGAGTAGAAAAACAAATTTGGATGGATTGAAGCTTGGATATATGGGTGTTAGGAATACCAGATAGCAGGAGGTTGCAGAAGTCAAGTCGAGATAAGATGAGAGAATGGATAAGAATGGATAAGAGTTTTGGTAGCATGTTGAGTGAGAAAAGGGCGTATTCTGGCATCGTTTTTAAAGTAGAGTTGACAGAACTGAGAGAAAGTCTGGATGTGAGGAATAAAGCTGAGGGTGGAGTTAAGTGTGACATCAAGGCAGCGAGCTTGGGAGACTCAGGAAATTGTAGTTTTATTGACAGTGAGGGAGATTTGAGATAGCTGAAAGACAGTTGGTTACACAAGATAGTAAACAAGTGGAGAGGTCAGGGGAAGAGATAAAGATTTGGATGTCCTCAATGTAAAGGTGGTATTGGAGGCCAAATGAGCGAATTAGTGCCTCAATGGAAGAGGGGTACAGTAAAAATAGTAAAGAGCCAAAAACAGAGCCTTGTGGGACCCCAACAGATAGTGGGAGTGGATGGGAGGATATGCCAGAAGTAGAAACACTAAAGGTTCGATAGGTAGGAAGTTAACCATGAAAGATCTGTGTCACGATGGCCAATGGAGTGAAGATTGTGTAGGAGAAGAGGGTGATCAACAGTGTTAAAAGCAGCAGTGAGGTCCAGGAGAATGAGTATGTAGCAATGACCTTTACACTTTGCAGTAAGTAGATCATCGGTCACTTTTGTGAGAAAAGTTTCAGTAGAATGTTGTGGACGGAAGCCTGATTGCAGAGTCAAGAATGGAGTGAGAGGAGAGAAAATGAGACAAGCGTTTGTACACTAATCGCTCAAGTAGTTTGGAGGCAAATGGGAGAAGAGAAATAGGGTGGTAGTTGGAGAAAGAGAGGCTGGATTGAGATATGGTTTCTTTAGAATTGGAGACATGAGTGCATTTTTAAAGGAGGATGGAAATGTGCCAGTGGAGAGAGACAGGTTGAAGAAGTGAGTTAAAGGAGGGCATGCAGTGGAGGAGAGGGAGCGGAGAAGTTGAGAGGGAATAGGGTCAAGGGGATAGGTTGTAGGTTAAGATGATGAGAGGAGTGTAAAGACTTCGTCTTCAGTTACTTGAAAGAATGAATTTCGGGTAGATTGGGGAGTGTAGGTGAAGGTGGGTAGAGTGGGTGGAATTTGGCATGAGGAAATATCTTGTCGAATGGTGTCAATTTTTTCTTTGAAGTAGATGGAGAAATCATGGGCTGTGAGGAAGGAAGGAGGAGGAGGTGCAGGTGGGAAGCAAAGTGAGTTGAATATGGCAAAGAGGCAATGTGGGTTAAAAGTCCGTGGATATTAGAGATTTGAAGAATATTTTTTGGGCATTTGAAAGGGCAGTGCTGTAAGATAAAAGGATGAATTTATAGTGGAGGAAATCATGAGAGGAACAAGATTTTCTCCAGTGGCACACTGCAGTGCGGAAGCACTTATGCTGGTAGCAGGTCTGTTTGGTGTGCAATGGTAGGGATTAAGATCATCGGAGACAGTATGTGGTAGTTGTGGTAGAAGTGAATGTTTTGTTGTGCAAAGAGGTGCCCTGACTAGGGCAGGACAATGCATACAATGGAGAAAATAGTTATTTTAGTGAAATTGAGAAGTGGATTGGCTTAAGAGTACTTAGATGTTGTTGTGTACATGTAGATTTGGGTGCTGGGGGAGGGCATGAGGAAATGTGAGGTTGAAGAAATGGAGGTTGTGGTCAGAGAGTGGGAATGCTAAATTTGTGAAATTAGAGATTAAGCAGTAGCGGGAGAAGACAAGGTCAATGAAGTGTCCTTCACAGTGGGTGGGAAATGAGGTTCACTGGGAAAGACCAAAGGAGGAAGTAAGCAAAAGAAGTTTAGTGGTAGAAAAAAACAGTGCGATTATCAATGGGAATGTTGAAATTGCCTAGTAGGAGAGTAGGCAGGTCAACGTATATGAAATAAGTGAGCCAGGCTGCAAAGTAGTCAAGAAATTTGTAAACTTTGTAAATTTGTAAACACAAGTGGAGAGGATAAAATAAATGAATAGTGTAGGCTTCAAAGAAAGAGAATGAGAGTGAAGTTTCAGAGGGTATGCTTTGGAAGGTGCAAATTGGAGAAAGTAGAATGCCTACTCCATCAACTTATCTGTTTCCGAGATTGGGGGTATGGCTGATGCAGAGTCCCCAATAGGAGAGAGCTGCAGGGGATGTAGTGTCAAAGAAGGTGAGCCAAGTTTCTATAATTGAAAAAAGATTGAGGGATTTAGAAATGAATAGATCATGAATGGATACAAGTTTGTTACAAACAGATCTGGTGTTCCATAGTGCACAAGAGAAGGGAAGAGATAATGGAGGAGATATTGGATAAGGTTGGTGGGATTGCGAGTATGGGGTGGGTGGAAAGACTTTGGATGAAGCGAGGAGCGTGAGCAGAGAATGTGGATTGTACAGGGTCCATGGTTACGTGAGATGTCACCAGCAGCCATGAGATGGAGCAGGGTGATGAAGATGACATACGAGAAGGATTTTGTAAAGGTGTGACGTTTATTTTGTTTATGTAGGCTGGTGAGTGTGGTGGGTGCAGGTGAATAAAAACAGTTCATGTGTGTAGACTAGTGAGGAGAGAAGTTTTGAAGGGGAAATCATTATAGGAGAGAGAAAAATAGGATGATGGAGAAAGAAAAGGAGTTTGAAGAGGAGCGTGGTAATAGTAAATTGGGTAGAGTGAATAGTACAATATAACACTCAGAATATTACAAGGCTTGTACTCACTTTATGATGCAGAGGAGAACAATATCCCTGATGCTTCTATAAGTGTATACCCACTTCTTCTGACAACATAAATAAGCAGGGTGTTATTAACAATGAAAACAAATAAAATAGAAACACAGATTTGGATTTACACTATGCTTTAATGTGCCGGCAAATATCTATCTATCACTATATATAGTGGTCGAAGAGTGTTGTTATAGAGTGGGATGCCACACGCCAGTTCTTTTACTGTTCTGATTGACTATCAAATTCCATTCACTTACATTATCCATACCGCCACTTCTAAGTTTCCACTTTGACCACTGTCCATATATATTTATATAACATTTCATTATTTCTTATTTTATTACGCTAATATCATTATAATATTAATAGTATCGGGATCAATAAATAAACGTGATACTACACAATAGTGCGCCAAGTTCATATTATGCCACACAGTTGTGTTCCTGATCATATTATGCCTCAAACCTGTGCCCCCCAGTTTTATGCCACATAGCAGTGTCCACAAATTCATATTATGCCTCATAGTTGTGCCTCCCAATGTTATCCCTCACTGTTATGCCCCCAGCTAATGTTATTCCTCACAGTTATGCCCCCAACTAATGTTATCCCTCACTGTTATGCCCCCAGCTAATGTTATCGTTCACTGTTATGCCCCCAGCTACTGTTATCCCCCACAGTTATGCCCCCAGCTAATGTTATCCCTCCCAGTTATGTCCCAACTAATGTTATCCCTCACAGTTATGCCCCAACTATTGTTATCCTTCACTGTTATGCCCACAGCTAATGTTATCCCTCAAACTTACCTTAAATGCTGATCTTCCATTCCACGAGAGATGCTTCACTAAAGCAGCGGCTGATGACTGAAACAAAGCTGCTGCGCATGCATCTCATAGTGGTTCCACTGAAAGGTCTGAAAGAATAACAATTTTAAATGAACACTTTTCTATCTTTAACACTTTCTCTACATTTTTAACATATTCAACTTTTTTGTGACCTGGTTGAGAACTAGACAATAAATTTGAAGGTAATATTAATATAAGTATAATTTTTAACTATGGTGAGAATAACTAAATTATGAATGTACTAATGTGCTTTTGTATATAACTCCAGTATTCTGGTAAACTATGTATTCAATAAGCTGCAAGAGAACCACCTCACATTAATATAAGTAAGTAATTATATATATATATATATATATATATATATATGAAGTGATGATAGTCCAATCTTTGTGAGGGCCTAAACCCTCTTTTGTGCTATGACTCTGCTCACCAGGCAGGTTAGGTGATCTGTAGGCACAGGTAGCACGCAGGTCCAGGTAAGCTGGGAAGATTGGCAGTGTAGATTTGATGATGGGTATAATACCAGTAGTGGCCTGTGTGGAGATTGCACTGCAGAGAAACACAGTGCAAGGAATGGTGCAGAAGCCAGATTAAGCTGTAAATCTAGATAGTGAAACATCATGAACACAAGTGAGTCCAATGGAACAAACAGTGGGCACCACAAACCTGAGGCTGTGAAGTGGTATCACAGACAATAGGCAGAGTCAAACAACAGGCAAAAGGGTCTGCCCAAGCAGCAATCGGGGGTGGTCAGGTCACAGGCAGAGGTCAAAGCAGAGTATCAGACTGGAGCAAAGTATTCACAGGGTTTATAGACAAACAGCAGCAGCAAGTGCAAATGATGAGCTGTAAGGAGCAATATTTGGGGCAGGTATATAAGGTAGTGAAACAGGTGCAGATGCTGATCAAGGAAGGAGATTAACTCCTGCAGGCTAGGTGGAAATGTTCAATGGTTAAACAGCAGCATCTCTGGTAGTATAGAGGTACTGCAAGGCAGATACAAAATAATGTTCTAACAGCACCTAAGAAAAAGAATACTATAATATGTAGAAAAATTCATTGGGAATTGTCTTTCCTGCAGCAATACAGAAGGAAATGAAAATTAAGCAATGTGAAGACAGACACTAATTATTTTATTTGCTTGCTATTACATAGCTGTGATACTAATAATTTACTTACCATCAGTTGGAGGTCAATACAAAAATTGGCAATCAGAAATAGCTAAATAATGCTGCTGATAGTCATCATCATCACTGCGCAACAGCCCTCCAGCACCAGCAAGTGATATTTTTTCTGATAAGAGTATGCACAGCTGCTTCCATATCTAATTGATTTGCAATCATGTATACACACCCTTACAGTACTCGGCCCACATTTGCCCTTCCAAATCTAAAATACCTTCCCAGTTGGAAAGAGTCATAAGTTAAGGATATGTATGCAAGCATTTTAATACAGATATATTCATATGCTTTTGGTGCACATACACAGTACACAAATATGTATATCATGAACAGAAACAATGTACGTCTAACTTTAAATGGGCTTCAATGTGTGGATATGAGATAATTGGAAATAGCGGTTTATATTTTCATGCTCATATCCATCCATTGTACTAGTGTAAGGACTTGTACAATGCACAACATTTATGCCAGTGGGTATGAAGGCTTAAATCTCAAGGGTATGAAACCAACATTTTTTTTTAATTTTAAAACTTTATCATCTGACAGTCTACATTCCATCCTGACTGAATCCATTGTTATTATTTTTGTTATTGTAAGAAAACAATCATATCTGTTGACTTCACAGTTTAACTTTCTGCTAAAGGAATGTCAAATTTATTTGTCAAAAATACGGAATCCTTCAAGCGCAAAATACACACACAGTTATTACATGGTGATGGACCATGTCTAGAACGGTTTGTCACCACAGTTAGCACTTGAAATTTTCAGTTTGAACTAGACCTAAAGATTGACATTTCACTGCCTTGTGGGGACAGTTTCATGCATTCCCGCCTTCTGAGGACATACATGAACATAACACCTGCTTATGGCTAGTCAAACATTATTCAGTTATGGTAAACCATTGTGGATTTATTCAACAATTTTAACCCTTTTTATAGATGTTATCTGGTTGTTTATATAGAATTTCAAAGCTTATAATTTTTGAATTTCAGTGCGGATTACTCAGCCTGGTGCATGCGATGCAATCATGTTTTCCAGGCATCCTGCATGTCTGAAAATACTTCATCATGTGCTTCTCCACATCTTTCAACTCCTCTCTGTCCTAGGTTTCTTTTCTCTTCTTTACAACCTGAAAGAAAGCAGAATTTTCTATGACAGATGAATCTTCAAAACACAGAGAAAACAACATTTTGAGTATCAAAATACAGTGCTACACTAACCTTTGGAAACCTTGGTTTTGCTTTTCTCCCATGTTACCGAATCCTTACGTTGTCTGGCTTCTGAAAGTAAAGTGTTGACCAAATGCACGCCTAGTTGTATCTTTGGTTCAGGGGATTGCTCATTCTCTGACTCGTTACTCTGTAGCTATATCAGTTATCAAAATAGATATATAAACAACTTATTCAAAAGCTACAAATCAAATCTACATATCGGATATGAGATTTCAAACCTAGCAACTGGATCAATGTTCATCTCTTCCAAATTCTTGCCTTTGAATTCATCAAACTTTCCCTGTTGAGAGGCAGTAAAGATGTGCTGATCTTGGCAAGGTGGAGGGTACCATCTGGGAGGCAGTATTAATGCCAGTACACCTTGATATCATGCCCAAGGAAGTCTGCCAATTAATCCAATTCTTTGAGTGGAAACATGCCTTTGAAGCTTCATAGAAGCAGTGTTTAGGGAATTTTAGCTCCATAATCCTGAACAAACATATACAATTTGGACCTCTGAATTGTGACAAAACAGCTGATCTTGCTAACATGTAGATATTTACTTTCACCGCTCCACATTCTTCACTAGTGTTAGTCTCTGCAAGAAGTTAAAATGCACTTAGCAGGATTGGAATTTTCCGACTTCATTTTCCTCATAGTCGAATTCTTGTGAAGGGCTGCCAGAGCATCTTCTCAAGCTCAGAAAGCACAAAGGCAACATCTTCGTAGTTAACAGCCTTTTATAAACTTCTGTTTCCCTTCTTTGATTGAATAAGATCACCTGTGTCACGGTGATCTTTGCAAGCAGTGTCCAGTTTTTAAGTGAAGACTCTGTTGATAAAATGTAAAATGGTGCTCCCACTGTTTCTCATTGAGCTACAAATGCATCTTTTTCACATCTTCAGTTAAAAGTGAAAGCAGAGGCATGTTCCATTTTGATTCCTTCAGACTGTTTAAGGAAGCTGATGAGATCAGCTCATTCCATCTTTCCAGCTCTTCCTGAAGTGCAGTGTATTATTCACTATAACAGGGCAGCTCTCCATCATTGCTCAGCATTCCACATTGCTCAAAATATTTTGCAAGCCATGGCTAACCTTCAGTATCAATGATGTTGAATATACTGTTTTTATTTTCGTAGCCAGCTATTGGTTTCACAGCGCTTACTACATGCAGAAAGTTTGATGGAATGGTAAAGTCTTCCATTTTCTCCAAATTTCTCCAATTTCTTCTGGCATGTAACAGTAGCCTCCCGTATCATTACATTCCAGAAGAGACCTTACCTAAAGTTTCTCATGGGTATACTCATGGTTACCAACATATTTTCCAACCAAGTTGTTGAAATGCTGCCCCATTTCTATGATGCATCTGTCATTTTTAATTGAGAGTAAAATTTCATTTTGGGTCATGTCATTGAAAAGCTTCCAAAAACAACTGTTGATGTGAGGTGGAATAGTCTGAGCAAAGACACACAGAGACTGAACTATGTGTGTCAGGTTTCAGTTTGTTGCACTTTTAAATTACATTTCTTCAAGTGCCACTAGAGGGATTTTCTTGGAAACAAGTCTTGGCAAGCAGGACAGTGCATGAAACCTTCGGGAACCTTGTTTTTTTCTAGTTGTTTGCACAGTCAGACACCTTATCCTATCCTTATTGCCTCGAAGTTGTGTGCAAAGTTGCCTCTATTCTGAAGATGTTCAAATTGTTTGTTCCTTTCCTTCAAGTGCTTGGGAAATATAAGTACCTTGGAAACTTCAGTCTCAATATTCCCAGGATATTTTTGAGACAGGTTTTTCACAGTATAGGCAGTACTGCTTTTTGCAGTACATTCTAGATTCAATTTTGTTGAATGAAAAATGTTTGAATGGATACAATGCCAGATTTTTTCCTTCTGTGTTCTCAAGTAGAGATTAATTGTGTGTTGAACAAGCCTCTGTGCTTTTTATTTTTGTGCCACTTCCTTGTAATAGTGTCTCAATGCTGGTACAGGTGTCTGAACCACTCTTCTCTGAAGGGCCAGGTACATACTCGTCTCCATTACTACCCAAGCTGTAATCAGAACCCCCACCAATCCCACTTAAGATATTCATTTTTAGACATCAGTAAAGTTCCATACCTACTATTCCTACCTTCCGTTCAACAGGAAAAGGCTGTGATAATCTCTCTCTCTGATTACTGTTATGTGTAATCAGCAGGGGAAGCTGCGATCCCCCCTTTCTTCCGACACACTAAGGACCCTGGCAATGATGCAGCAGAGGTCTTCACGTATTCAAACATGTGTGTGAGCCTGTAATGGACAGAGGTGGAGTAAACACTGTTTCCCTTTGATGGCATAAGCACACACATTTATGATGGTCTCCTGCATTGAGTAGCATAGTCAGTTTCATGGTGACCTCATTTTGTGTCCCCATTATGGCTGAGGTCCTCACAGTGTTGGTGTGTAAACAGGTCAATGTATAGGAATACAAGTACACATACACTCAAACATTATCCAGGAAATAAGTAATACTATATGCCTCTTGTTTACACCAATTTTCATCAAATCGAATAGTGATATAAAGTGGGTGGATTGACGGTAATCTAAGACTGATTTTGTATTAGTTTTTTTTCATAAGGCCACTTGGACCACATTACTATTTTAACTCAGCTACTACATCAATTGTCAAATAAGACACCGAGCACAATTTTGCATCAATGTCCTTTTTTAGTGAAAAACCTTCCAGGAACAAGAAAAGATGTATTAAATGAAAACCTGTGTTTTTGGAATGAAACCTTATGGTGACAATTTCAATTATTTAATTGAGGAGCGTGAAGTGAAACTTATATTATACTAAATAAAATATCTTTAAAGATTGCATCTTTTACTACTTTCAGATTTTCATCTACTGATTTTAAATTATTATGGATACAGCTGCAACCAAGGGAATACTGTGCCTAACTGGAGCCAGAGCCTTTGAAAAGGTTCAGTGATGCTAGCTGCTATGTTCCACTTTGCCAACACAACCTCTTAGCACTTCATTGGCTCCCTGTGCAATTCTTGCATTCATGTTTGTATCTGCAGTTCCTAAACCATATATAATACACTTCATTATACTGACAGCACACACCTTTTCTCAAGCTGGCACCACTGGACTCTTTTTGTATGACTCACATTACCTTTAAAAGGCATCATAAAGCTCCACCATAAATGTATTTCCCTTATAGTATAAATGCAGAATCTCTGAAACCAATTACTAAAGAGTGGCCTCCATCTGTCCACAATTTATCTTTGTCAACATTTTTGTCAATTTGCTGGCAAAAAGATAAATATTTTCTGTCACTTGCTGAATTAAATGGTAAGCTATCATGTTAGTTTCAGAATTACTAGTCTCTTTATATCTTGTTTTGCTTAAAATATTCAAAGCCTTATGCTGTTGTGATGGCTTAGCACACATTCCTTCATTGCTTGAGTTAGCATTATCAATCATAATAGGGGTTCTTTTTGAGGAGCCCACTCTCTAAACACACTGGATTATCACTTTGTTGACCCATCTAGACAGTTAACTCAAATTCAGTAGTTTTGTTTGTTTCTTGCCTCTTATTTATTGGTTACTGCTGCTCCTCTTCTGAATCTCATTGATGTTTGGATTGCTGGCAACTTGCAGCTGCCTTAAAAAAAACCTCTTTTTAAAGACCTGTTTCCCTGTGAGATTATGGAAATGTACAAACATTTACCTTTTCATTGGAAAGTATTAGCTGTTACGTTAACTACAATTGCCAGGATTCTTACTCACTTGATGACACTTTGTTGTTAGGAGCCTCCAAGGTTACATTCTAAGGTCAGCTACATTCTGAGAAAAATTACCAATTCAGAGTCCAGAAGACTAATCCAATTTTAAGGCCCAGACCAGGGCAAGCAGCTAGGGCACAAGATCAAGAAGCAGACTGAGCATACACCAAGAAGGTAATTTGCAAACTAGCAGCAAGGTATCTCATGAGAGAACTATCATGGGTAAAGCACCATGTATGCCCTGATCTTTATGAAAGTCATGTGCACTTGTCAAATTGTTTAGATGCATGACCATGCTAGCATGTCTCAGTATAGCAGGAGCCATGAGTGTGTTTACCAATCCCTTTGGGCTAACTGCACAGGCACATCAATTCCATCACTGCATTCCTGGCTCAGTGTCTAGTGTGCCAGCTTTAATAATTTTTTACAGTATACAGGAGGGGTTTCAGGACCCAAACTACCTGGCTTATAAGGCCTATCCGAGGACAGTTATCCTGCGGATCCTGATATAGAACCCAGGAATGTTCTTCTAGGCCATAGTTCTCCATGTGGCCCATGTATTGTAAAGATCATTGATAAAGATGAGAATCCAAAATCTTTTGGACCTCCTACTGTGGGAGGCTCTGTGCAGGTGGTGGATTTGCATTTCTTGCAGAACTTAAATAGTTTGGATAATTTGAAAGAGAAAAATAGAAAATATTTGGATATTTAATGACAATGAAGGTTGTATTTGTACAGTAACTGGATTAATCTTTAGTATTTTATATGATTTCATGCATTTGGCAGTTCCATTGTAACAGGCAAAAGGATGACAAGATGGAGAGACATTTGTAGGCTGCAGTATCCGTGGGATGCTGAAGTTTTCACAATTAAGAACGAAGGTCAGTGGAGATAAACTCCGGAAGGTGACGAAGTTATCAATGAATTGTGAGATGAACCAGGGGGACAATAAATGGCCATGACAAAAAAAGGTGAACTGGGTGAAAGTGGTAAATAGAGTAGATTTCAAATGAGAAGAAGGATTGAGAGGGCTCAGGATATGACTGAACAGGTGCAGTGGGGGAAAGAAGGACAAACAAATCTTTACCTTGTTTGCTCCTTTGTATACGGGTTTGGGAGAAGGAGAGGCCATTAGAGGAAAGAACAGAAAGGGAAGTGGTATTGAACTGGTTTCAGGAATGGGGGAGTTGGAAATGGAGAAGTTGTTCAGAAAAGCCAGTTTGTTACATACAGAAAGCACAGAAGAGAGGGAAAGAGTGAAGTGGGGAGATGTGAATGGTTGCTGATGTACAAGGTTGAGTCAGGCTTAGAGTGGGGTGAGTGAAGGAGGTAGAGTTTTGGGATATGACAGGCATCTGGATTGAGAATGAATTCACTAAACACAGGGAGGAGAAGGACAATGGTGAGTGGGAAAAGGGATGAGAGAGGAGCATGTTGGGGGGGGAGGGGGGGGGGGTGGTAAGATAGAGCCAAGACATGGGAATCAAGCAGAGTGGAAGCAAAGAGAGAGACAAGAGTGCATGGTAGGGAAGGAGGCAATGAAAAGGAGATAGATGCACAAGGTATGGGAGAAGACTAGGGATCATTGAAATGGACAAGAGTTCCATAGTGATGCATGGGAAAGGGAATGGCAGAGTGAGGGGGCAGTGTGAGGAGTAGGGGAGGGACGAGAGGGAGTGGAGGTAGAAATTATGAAAAATTGGGAAAAGTCTGAGGCAGTAGAGTAGCGTATAGGCAATGGAGAGAAACCTGTAAGATGCAGGTAACAAAGTAGAGGTGAGCAGGCAGATGAAAAGCAGAAGTAGTAAGCAAGGGAAAGAAAAGGTAGGGATGAAGGCTAGTCGTAATGAGGAACCGAGACTAGGCACATGAGACTAGGTAGTAGAGCATAAAGTGATAGAAATGGCTAAAAAAGGCTACAGGGTAGGAGCCAATGACACAATAAAGTGAAGTAGAGGATAGGAATTGGTTACAGAGCAGGAGCTAAGCTTCTGGATGATACAAATTAGCAATGCAATTTAATTGCAGAACAAATGGAACGCCATGATGATGCACCAAGTACAAAGGCATTGGTAGCAGGCCACTATGAAGGGTTCAAGGTATTGAGAAAATGAGCATATGGCAGGTATACTACATTTATAGTGAAAAGACCCTGGAGCAGCAGGAAGGTAGTATGTAGTCACAGTAATTGTTAGGACTATATACTATACTTCTTTTATGTATACAGTTTCTCTGAACCACCAGAGTTACTGCTGCTGTGGACATTTTTTAAAATCTGAGGGGTTAATCTCCTATTTCACCTTATTACCTGCACCTGCATACCTGCTTTATATTTATGTCCCTTAATTATTATCTCAAGATTTAGTTTATCTGCACCTCAGTGACTTTGGCTTCTAAGTTAATGTGTTATTATTTTTATTTCATATCCTGGACTATTTGCTGTGCACTACTGTCTGTTACTCTCCAGCCTAAAGGGCTCCACTAATCTGCCATTATATGTGTTTATCAGAGTGAACTTCATTATACCTTCACCTGATTTTGACTCCTACTCCAATTTTTCAGTAAAACACACAGTGACCCATAACAGTAATAGTATTGATTGTATAGTAGATGGTAGAAGCAAGAGCTTTGATAGGAACATGTAAGATAGAAGGTACATCCATGTAAAAGTTAGTTAAGCAGTGAAAGAGGAGGTACTAGGGAACATGAATGAGAAGTGTAAATGTTATTGGTAAATTGTGACAAGAATATAAAAAAAAGTACATGGATGGAAAGGTAAATAGCAAGTCTGATCTGATAATTAGAACATAAACAGCAGCAAAATTAATAGTAAGCAGTTATAAGAGACATGGTTTGAAAACAGGTGGAGTGTAACCGGAAATTACAGGGGGAGTATTTGATTTTGTCCACAACTAGCAGTATTTGCAAATATAGTGTTCATCTCCTGTTCAACTCCTGTGTGACTCTTATTATGCTTTATAAATCTACATACACAATTGTAATACAAGCTTAGAAAAAAAACACACGAAAACACTGACTATACCAACCGCTAGCTAAACAAGAATTAAGCAAATAACAGTGAGTAAAGTGATGAAGTAAGGTAACATTAATATGTGATCAGTGTCAAAAAACTAGGCGGGACTATTGGATTCTTCATGGTCTGTGTATTTTGACTACACTCACTATAGAGGCACGAAGTGAAGGTGTTCACAGTTTGCGGGTCTCCGGATAGGTACCAAGCAAGAAGAACACGAGGGTAAGATTCACCAACAAGGCAAGATTGACTGGGTGATGGATACTAGCAACAACAGAAAAGATGTAGATACAGAGTGGCAGGATACCAGAATTGGCTTACAAGCAAATGACGCTGGATAACAGGAACAGTGGAAGAAACCGGATACAGGATACCAGGGTACCAAGTTTAGCTTAAAAGCAAAGAATGCTGGATAACAGGAACAGGGAAAGAAACACGGATACAGATACCAGGATACCAGGTTTAGCTTAGAAGTAGATGATATTGAATACCAGGTACATCAGAAGAAACTCAGATTCAGGATACATGATACCAGGATTAGCTTAGAAGCAGATAATGCTGGGTACCATTAACAGCAGAATAAACTTGGATGCAGGATACCAGGATACCAGGTTTATCTTAGAAGCCAATTACACTTGATACCAGGAACAGCAGAAGTAACTTGGATGCAGGATACCAGGATACCAAGTTTAGCTTAGAAGTAGATAACTCTGGAAACCAGGAAAAGCAGAAGAAACTCAGATGCAGGAGACCAGGATATCAGGTTTTCCTTAGAAGCAGATGGCAGATGACGCTGGATACCAGGAACAGCAGAATAAATTTGGATACAGGATACCAGGTTTAGCTTAGTAATTTATAGTAAATTATACTGCATTCCAGAAATAGCAGTAGAGACTCAGATACAGGAGACCAGGATATCAGGTTTAGCTTACAAGCAGATGATGCTGGATACCAGGAGCAGCCAGAAGAGACTCAGATACATGATACCGGGTTTAGCTTAGAAGTAGATGATTCTTGATACAAAGAACAGCAGATGAAACTTGGATACTATTAGGATCTGCCTCGCTTTCTCTGCAGTATTGCCTCAGGATGCAGCTTCATCTTGGCAGCTCCTGCATCTGGGTCTATATTGAACTTTATTATTATGTTTACCCTGAAGTACCTGTGAATCAACAAAGGTGCTGCTCTTCTGCCTTTCTCTTCCCATTACTAAGGGTTATCTAGCTGCACTAAGTTAATCATTCGCACCTGATTGTCTCTCCCAGTTACCTTTGCTGGTAATTAATGTTGTTTGGTTGCTTTTCCTTATGGTTGTTTTTTCCTGCTTCTCCTGTGCTCTGGAACTTTCACATGCTGCTGCTGACATCACTACTCCGGATTTCTCTCCACCCAGCCATTCTACCTGCATCTGCTGTACTACTTTGTTGCCAGTATTAAGCTTTACTGTGCACTATCAGCAATATTCAGTTTCTTACTATTTCCTATATTTTCTGATTTAAACCTGATCAATAAACACCTAATGCTTTCATCACACCCCGGGCTCCATATCTGTGATTTCCAGTGACCCATAACAGATACAGGGTTAGCTTAGAAGCATATGATGCTGAAAACCAGGAAGGGGTCACAGCAAAAGAGACTCATATTCAGGAGACCAGGATATCAGGTTTAGCTTAGAAGCAGATGATGCTCTACACCAGGAGCAGCAGAGTAAACTCAGATACAGGATACCAGAGAATCATGGAGCCAAACAATCCAGCAACCACGCAACTTAGAGGACATCTGGCACTCTTTGGTTTGCTCAGGTGCCTTAAATAGTTAAGGATAATGAGGGTGATAATTAATCAGCCTATGGCTGAATATCAAAAATGATAAAAGATGGGCATGCGCCATACCTAAATCCAAGATAGCGCCCGTCATCCAAGAGGATACAGCACATTAGCACTAGGAGGCCCAACGATAAGCTCACCAGACCAAGAAGGAGGGTGTAGTGTGTGACAATTAGAGTTAAACCCCAATAATCACTTACTAGACATCAATAAAATTCTGAATCAAACAAATAGTTTATAGAAATCAACATACCATTAAATAAAGTAAAACAACAGCATGTTTAATCACAGTAAAGGAAGCTAGCGCAGTGATGGTATGGAAGATTCACTGTTAACTAATTTAAACAACAGCCCTTTTGATCACAATAAAAGAAGCTGGTGTATCTATTCATCCCATTTTAAGTATTCCAGTAAGTTGTAATAGCTAGCACAGTGATTTTAATTAGGAAACACCATTTTCAGTGAGGTTTACTCTTTCAATTTGTGAGTAAGTGTGAATATTTCTCTGTTCATAAAGAACATGGAATACTGCCATAGCCACATGTCATACAAGGTAAAAATTAGCTTCTGGAATAAAGCAAAGTTGTGACATTATTATGTTTTGTGTGACTTCTGTACACCATCCCTTTACAAATGACCAACATTTTTACTTTGCTTAATTATTCACTTGGCTGAATACAAAGGTATTCATACTCAGCATTCAGTTCCAGATACATTATTTTATTCTTTATTGTTCATGCTATAAAAGCAGTTTGTCAACAACAAATAAAACAGACAGCAGATACTATCAGACAAACATTTCATATGTATAAAATGTATTTCCATGCAGATGGAATTCTGATGAAACTGAATAAATTATCAAGCAATGTCCATTAATTCTGAGTCTCATCTGGCCAAATGGAGCCTCCTATTCTCCCAGGAAACATTTGTGAGTACAAAATTTACCATATGTTTATAACAAAACTTGATTCTTTACAAATTATAGCTTTTTTTAAGTGTAAGCTTTTTTCATCAATAATTTTGTTACCATATTATGTTTGGCAGAGATCCCAAAAGATGAATATATTGACAAACTCTGTGAGTTTTATTTCCCTAAATGCTAAAATCCACATAATCTTCAAAACTATTTCTTAATGAAAAACATTATTCAAAGTATATTTCAATGTTATATTGGCAAGTTATCAAATTATTGAGAAATACTAGGTCTAATAAGTGTGCAGTGGTCTAGCTTTGCAGACAGAGAACAAAGATAGAATGCTGTATTGATATGAGATAGAGATGCAAGAAGGTCAATGTGCTCTGTTATAAAATGTCGTTATAATATATTTAATTTTCACTAAGATCAAAAATACCAATGGAACAACTGATAAATGATTAGCTTATCTAATATCCAGTTATGTGTTCTTAAAATAATGAATATACAATGGGTAATTGTAACAAGACTTGATTTCATACTGAAAGAATTGGCAAACAGTCTGTAAATAATTTGTTTAGCAGTCGTTGCCTAATAAACTCTTAAATATTAGTGAATGGAATTTAATAGTCTTACAATCAATGCAGTAGGAGAAGTGGCGCTATGGTACACCACCGTATATACTTATTTCCACAGACCTAATTCCACAGCGCTGTACAGAGAACTCGCTCACATCAGTCCATGCTCCATTGGGGCTTACAGTCTAAATTTCATAACACACATACACAAACACACAGATACACAGACTAGGCTCAATTTGTTAGCAGCCAACTAACCTACCAGTATGTTTTTGGAGTGTGGGAGGAAACTGGAGCACCCAGAGGAAACCCACGCAAACACGGGATAATCCTCCCACAATCCAAAAACATACTAGTAGGTTAATTGGCCGCTATGAATAAATTGACCCTAGTCTCTCTCTCTGTCTCTCTGTCTGTCTGTGTGTGTGCATGTGTGTATGTTAGGGAATTTAGACTGTAAGCTCCCATGGGGCAGGGACTGATGTGGGTGAGTTCTCTGTACAGCGCTGCGGAATTAGTGGTGCTATATAAATAGATGATGATATATATATATATATATATATATATGTGTGTGTATATATATATATATATATATATATATATATATACACACACAGAAAACATTGCTCCTCACCTTTGTTAATACACACACAAATTCTTTTGTGTACTTGACTATTCCTGCTGAGTAGATTTCCCTCATTGCTTGGGCTTTTTTGTTTGGTTTATTCAGGTTTTTGTGTGGCCGGTACCATTTATCTTTGCTATTCAAAAATGACTTAATTTTCTATCCATTCCTTTTATAGGAATATACTAAATAAGTTAAGCAACAAAGTGTAACTGCGAAGCCACCTAATAGCCAAATGTCTGCTGTGGGAGTAACTGCACAGCAGGAGCAGCAAGAAGATGAAGGGCGAAGCGAGATAAAGCCCGACGACAAACGATGGCTGATGACCAAAGACATTACAAATGTGATCACGATGCAAATGACTCGTCAGCAAATTGCCCATCACAGAGAAAACAATCCAAGAGTGAACAGGACAGAGGTAATATCACGTCATCGCCTACAAAGTCAGCAAACAAGATGCCACACCACTTTTGATGTTGCTAACTTTGATGAAACAAATATTAGTGCTCATAACTGTGGTCCCATGAACAATATTTGTGAATTTTTCCACACTAAGCATTTTACTGCTGAGCAGTCATCTGATAAACTATTCAATCATTGCTGTCACAAGGGTAAAGTCAAATTGGGTGCAATAAGGTCTGCCCTTGTTATTGAGCACTTAAAGAAAGGAACGCATGAACATTCAGAAATTTCTTTGACAACATAAGAACACTTAAAAGTGCTTTAAGCATTTGCGTCTATGGGTGCTAATATTGCCCTGCCACTTGGTTACGGTCCTTATTGTTTTCAAATTAACGGTCACGTTTACCAGCGAACAGGAACTTTGCATCCAGCAAATGAGGACTAACGAAAGTGAGGGGAGGGGGTTAGCTGCAGTGCTCTGTTTTGAAAATAGCGTTGAGGTTGAAAGAGGGACATAGAAAGCTATAGAATCATGTGATTATTCTTAAGCAGTTCTTTAGGGATCAGCTAGAATAGTTTGCTAATCAACTGCTTTTAATTTCAATCTTTTAAAGAGTTTACACAGACCAGTGGCTTCTGGTTGCTATTATTTCTTATATAATAGTACTAGTATATTGGCTGAGTAAGATATCATTCTGAACTAAGTCGTATATTTAATGTGCTTTTGCAGCATGACTATTAGCAGCAGAATCCCCCACAAAAATTATTTATTTATTTTAAAATATTAAGTTTTTCTAGTGTAAGTAATCTTTTGTGGGGCAGTGACATCTGTATTAATTTTGAAAAAAACTGTGTTTGTGTGTGAGTGTCAACACAGCTACACACCGCAAAAAAATATACATTTTAAACTTTTTTCTATATTCAATACTTGACAATTTGTAAAGGATCATTCAGTGACATCTTGATTTAAAACTGGGTGTTTGCATGTGAGGGTCAATGCAGCTGCACACCCCAAATAACTGCTATGTATTCTAAACTTTTTACTTTCTTCAATACTTGTCAATTTTCAAAGGTTCATTCAGTGAACTCTATATTTAAAACTGACTGTTTGCTTGTGAGGGTCAATGCAGCTGCTCAGCCCAAAAAAAGATATATATTCTAAACTTTCTTCTATTTTTCAATACTTTCAGTAACATCTATATTAAAACCGGAGGGTTTTAACTAGGCATTTTCGACATTCGCCGACTGCATGTAGAAATTCGACTGCAAAAAAAAAAGTAAAAGTCATCTGCCATGCCACCAACTGCAGCAAGCCCATTAGATAAATGAAACAACAGCAAAAGTTTAGTGTAAGGTGCTAGAAATAAAATTTTGAAATGCAATGCACATTCTAAATTTAGAACGTTAGACAGCATGCATACTGGAGAGTAAAGAGGCAGTAACAATCAGATGTAATTGGATGGACAGAGACACCAGTAGATATTTAGACAAGTAGATGCCCAATTGTAAAATGCTACGTAATTTGCTGAATATGAATAAATGATGATGCTGATAGAGAAAGGTGGCCTGTACCCATACCAAAAACTTCAAAGACTAGAACTGTGCACTTCTTGATGGGCAGAGAGAACATTCATCGGTAACTAAATAAATTAGGATGCTGATAGACAAAGATGGCCTGCAACCATACTACAAAACATCAAATAATACGCACACAACACATTTTATATGTTACAGATCATGCATCATACACAGTGAAACTACAGTAACAGGCACAGGTCATTGGATGGACAGTTGTATGAATGAATAGAGTTAGACATTTATAAAAGTAAATATATGAAGGTGGCCAGCTCCCATAACAAAAACTTCAAAGACTAGTACAGTAACCTTCTCGATGGGCAGAGTGAGTATTCATTGGTATCCAAGAGCAAAGGATTGTTTTAGTAATTTGCTCTGTACCGTAATGATAAATACAGACCCAAACTCCTTCACAATTTTTTGGCAAATACTGTCACAAAACCAAAACATAAACAAGTTTTAGAACTAAAACCATATACCAAACCAAAACAAGGGGGTCAGCACACATTTCTAGTATATATAGACAAAATAATAGTATAGAGTCTGATTTAACTTACATGTTTTGAAAGTGTCTGTTTCCCACAGAGGCAGCAGACCGACAGGGTGTGTCTGCAGTACGAGCAATTACCAGAGCAGCTGATGAGAACTCCCTTTTAAAGCAATGGTTCAAGTGTCACCTGCCCACCAAGTGTTGGTTGTGGGAAGAGTGTCAAGTATAAAAAAAAATTGTCTTTTTTAATTGTTCAGTGTGACCGATGCTAAATACGTTAGCCGGTATCTACAGAGCTGGTCTCTGTTAAATTAGCTTCAATTTAGGGTCACCAGAAAGTGTATGAAACGTATATATAGTCTACTACTTTGCCCTTCTGACAATAAAGTAATATAAATAAATGAGAAGTTGTTTGTGACTGCATCACGAGAAACGTGCTCCAGCCACAAGATATATATATGTATGTATATGTATATACATATATATATATATATATGTATATATATATATATATATATGTATCCCCCAGAAACTTTTCTGTTCATAAAAAGCATCGGGAAAGGCAACTCTATCCCCACCCCATCCCATGTGTGCTCCTGTAGCCAGCACTCAATGCAATTAAGGGGCATTCCTACAAGTACATGCTTACTGAATAAGATGTACTCCTGGGCTTAACAGCTTAACATTTTCCCCACAAAATACAATATATAAATATGTTCTGTGCAGGTAGGTAAAGTTTGATTGGTATGCAATATTTGGTAGGGGTGGAGTCAGTTTACTGTGTCTAAACCCTTTTTATTTTAAAAAAAGTATGATAAGCCCCTACATTCCACAGCATCGAGTTATAAACAATGAATTTGTTTTATTAATAAAATATGGATTAAACATTATTGTTTTTGTGGGACTGGATATTCCTAAAAATGTAAGGAAGCTGGCCACTCCTTTTTTGTAATTAATTACATAAACTGTTTACATTGCGAAATATATTTGTTGCAGGACATGTGTAATTAGTATATGTAGCTCTAGGTATTTGCTCTACGTAGAGTTGGTACTGTTGTTGCAGTCTCTAACTCAGAAACGTAATATCTCATTTAAGTAGATGAATGTATATTCTGTGCCAGACTGTCAACAGTTGTATAATCGATCAAATAAATTATCAGCACAGTAAATTAAAACAAAAATAACTATGCTATGCCAAAAACAATGTCACATTATAAAGATTAAAGAGCTTATCTAAAACTCTGTCATGTGTTAAAATATTGTGGGCTATTTTAAATATATAAATATTATGTAATATTTATATAAAATTTAAACGTTAAGAACTGTTAAGTCTGTTTTGAATCCCGTCACGGAAAGAACCCTGCAGTGACTACTGAGAGACCAGTACGCTGAGGACCAAACTTGTTTATAATACAAGAATAGCAGTCGATACAACGAGAGGAGTAGTATGGTACAACTAATAAGTCTAGTGTATCTCAGATGCTAATATCGACCACCTTCGGGAATTCCTTTATGTAATTGTGCACTTCGAGTGGGTGTTTAATACTCACGTGGTGATTACATTAATCATAGAACCACTTACATTGATACCTATTGGTGCAGGGAGCTCCCGTATGTTTAATAGATTACACTCTGATGTGTTTTTTATGATGTCTTTTATGTGCATGGAATTTTATGAATACATCTTTTGATATATTCCTCTGTATATTTGGAAGAGAGAAAGGACACATCATCATATGTACTTTAGAACATCAACACTCAACGAACTATTCTAAACCATTCCTAAGGAGAGGCTCATTATTCAAATTTGGGACTTATGGACTACATGAATATCTATTGAGGTCCATTTGTTATAAGAATATTGTTTGATATTTTTGTTATAGCTAGCACCATACCTATTTTCCATGTTGTGTGTGGTTCATCTAGTCATCTAGTATTCTACCCTAGGCCGCCATTTTCCTAACCGCTGCCTTGTGTTCACCGCCAGGTGAACGTTTGCAATACAGAGCAGAAGTCATCAGATGACAAATCACTCTATGGCATATATAAAAATGAAACATGATCTATTCAGAAATACTTTAGTGGACACGTAAAAATGCACTGTAAGGTTATTCTAAAGAAATATATTTATCGTACTGCTATTTTTCTTAAAAATTTGACCTAACAGTCAATTTATTGAAAACTATAAAAAATAAGTTTTATGTATTAAAAATGCGTAGTCATTTTGATGTGAAATATTACAATTTTATGCTGCTAATCAACAGAATCAATTCTCTAATGCCCTACATGGGCCAAACAATGACTCTCAGTTAATATGTGCAAAGGAAAACACAGATTCTGCTGATGTGGTTCTCTTCACAGTAGTGAGGTTAAACTAACACTACTAAACCTCTCCACTTTCCATTTTGTTTGGAATTGTTCATAGGTTTGGCAATGAACCCATTCTAGTTAATACACCCATGTACAGTACTTATAAAATACACATCACACTTTAAATGAAAGTATATGGACTAATTTGTTTTTCAAAAATACAATTTATTTTTCATAATTCATTGTTCCTTGTACCAGAGACAAATTTATTTTTTATTTTCTTGCCCAAGGGACCTAGAGTATTCTGTTCCCAATCCCTCAGTTTTTTTTTTAAATAAAGAGAAAGCAATACATTTATAGACTGTACTGAAGACATTTCCTGAACAAATATAAAAAAATAGCTCTATATAAGGCAACATGTGCTGATCATGAAGGCCAGTCATTTATGTCATCCATAAATTAACATCTGAAACAAATAACAATAGATTTCCTTTAATTTAGCTGGAACACTATGTGTTTGAGTGAAATAGAAACAGAAATAAAATTAGTTAGTTACTGCTGGGTTGGGTATAGATGTAATTAGCAGGTTCTAAAATATTCCTAATATAAAATTGTATATGTCAGTGTTTTTGACAAATTACAAGCTTGCTAATTGTCTGTTACAAGTCTATTATTCCTTGTCACTATGCTAAATAGTTAATGTTCTCAAAACTACTACCCAAGAATGTATAAACATAATAAGCCTGATCTATAAGGGATTCATAATGTGTGTTTTTTTAAATTGAATGGAATTGCATGCAAGTACGCTTGTGTTCAAGTAAAAGCAGATCTCAAGAAACGTGTCTAATAGTGTAAATACACTCTGCCTATATGGCACTTGCGGTATGTAGACAGATGCAACACACTGCAGTATACGCACAATGTATATGTGCAATATAAAGTTCCATCGGTACACACAGAAAATAAATTAAATACATTAACACCTGTTAACAATATAATCATTCATGAGCATACATTGAAAACAATAGTTTTTCTTTTCACCATGAAACACATTTATTGTCTATAGTACAAAAAAATCATTTTTACAGCTGATCTAAATAAACACACGTTTTAGCATGCACACACGATCATCATCACTATCAGTCGGCACTTACACCTGCCCTCCCCAGAGATACACAGAGCTTGAATTGGATAAATGTACAGCCACTCCACCTTGGCATGCCCTTACTGTACTTTGCTTATGTGCATGTGCCCCTTCACTCCCCTGTTCCTTCCTTGAAATCGTAGGCTGTCGGAAGTGTCCTTTGCGTTTGAAGATTAATTGCATGCGCTTGCATTTATTGACGTGTAGTTCATTTCTGAGCATGCTCAGAGCAATTTTTATGCAAAATATGGAAGTATTGGGATTTACATTAGTTAATGAATCAGGCTCAATATGTTTACAGCAGTTAAAGATTAAATGGAAAATCTACTTTTCCTAGTAAAGGCATTGCCGATTTAAATTTTGATTGACAGCCGTCGCTATGACGTCACCTCGCACTGCCGAACAGTTCTTCAATCGGAATGGCTTGATTTCAGCATTCTGCTTCTATCTGTGATCTCCAGCATCAGGTTAAAGGTAAGTCTCTTTATTTTACATTCGTAATTTAATTATTTCGGGTTTTTTTTGTAGAAATTGCCCCTGTCGGAATTGTCACCATAGATAATTCGTACCCAACCCGCTATCAGTGTCAAATATCTTAAATTCTATTATGGTATGTCCTTGTTTACTTTTATGTTTTGGAATTTTAGTATTACCTTTTCACATTGGATAAACCTTATTGTATGTTAAACTAAAGTGTCACGGGCACTAGGAGTCTTTGCCCAGGATATCATCAGATGATGTTCTTACCAGAGTAATATAGCTGGTACTATGGTCCTCTGGTAGCAGGGTGACAACGGAACAGGAGAATCAGCAGATGGTGAGAGAATGCTCAAGGAAAGTCTATGACTAGCAGCAACTGGTAATGACTTAGATGGACGTACACGAGGAACCAGATGGACAAGGAAACGTGAGGAGAGTCAGTGGTCTGCGTACAGCAAGTTGTACCACTGCTATAGTGAGGAGGAATGTCTAGGAGTAGAGAAGAGGTAGTGAGAGTCAGTGGTCTGCGTATAGCAAGTTGTACCACTGTCTATAGTGAAGGAATGGATTCCAGGTGCAAGTAGGTAACGGGGAAGTCAGTGTTCTGCGTACAGCAAGTTGTACCACTGCTTATGTGAGAGGATACTTGAAACTGGTGCCAATGGGAAACAGGAGTCAGTGGTCTGCGTCAGCAAGTTGTACCACTGCTATATATATGTGAGGAGGGGCACGAGGAGATGAATGTAATGCAGAGGATACACGGGGCACACGGAACTTGATCCCACGATGATATCCACAATACAATAATAACTGACAAGCGCTGCTTGAAGTATACAAAGTCACTAGAGCGATCCAGGTATTAGGAAACAAAGTCAATAGTAACAATAGCTTCAGTAGATAGAAGACTCCGGAGATGAACACAACACAGTCCAGACGGATATGCAATACAATAGCAAAGTCAATGGAAAGTATGCATACCGCGGTTCAGGAGAGCAGGCTGTCAAGGAGATGTGCAGGGATACCTGAATGGCTGAACGCCGGCAGGAAAGACCACTGGAGGATGGAAGCGGTAATCAGGTTGGTGCAGCGCACGGAAGGTAACCGGTAATCAACGGAGCAATACTCAGGAAGCAGTAGTAAGTAAAACTGGAAACATGATGAACACGGGAGAGTTGACGCTGTCTGGAATCCGGCAGAGTAGCGGAGGCAGCGGAGGGAAGGTACGCTGAACACAGGAGAGTAGAGGCGGTCTGGAATCCGGCAGCAGTAGCAGATAGGAATCAGTGGAGAGCTGACACGCTGAACACAGGAGAGTTGAGGCGGACAGGAATCCGGCAGCAGTAGCAGATAGGAATCAGCTGAGTGCAGACACAATGAACACAGGAGGGTTGAAGTGGTCTGGAAACCACAATCGTAGTAGACAGGAATCAGCTGGAGCTGAATACACGAGGAAACACAGGAACACCTTCAGAGGCTCATGGGGAATGAGACTCCAAGATCAGGCAACCAGGTAATGATCACAGGTGGTTTAAATAGGGAGGGTTGCCTGATCATCCAATCATTTAAAAGCAACAGGTACTGAAGGTTTCATAAGGGCTGCACATGCGCAGACCCTCAGGATGGAGGATGGCCACGGTTCCTGAACACAGGAGAAATGACACTCACAGTCCGGTGAGTGACATAAAGTTTACAAAAAAACACAACTTATTTCATTAACAATAAAACATGTTAGAAAGTGTTATTCTATATTATTATATAAAATGGCAACACAATAAAGTTATTAGGAATGATAAACTTATAGCAGAGATAAATTTCAGTATCCATATGAAAGTCCATAAACCATACTTGGCTGCTCTCTTGCAACATCAATGAGACTCCCGAATTTTGGGGAAGCCTCCTTCACTCCCGATAGAGTAGAATACCCTCCTTAAACCCACCTATCCTCTTATAAAGAGGGTGAGTAAGGGCTTTGATGACATGATTGGCATCATTAGATCTCACCAGCTGCAACATGACCCCACCCCTCACTGCACGATGCTGTGATTGTGTCTTTGTCCAGCAGGGGTGGGGCCATGATTATGCAAACTGTGTCATCATGCCCCCTGCACTTGCCCTTTGAATCTCCCTTTCAGGATCTCCTGGAGGGGAGAGCCAGAAATTAGGCAAGTATGCCATAAACATTCCACAATACTGAACACTCAGGATAAAAGTACTGTACTGGATTTTCTTTATGGCTGTATGGTTGACACCTGGATGTGAAAATGATGTTTATACATTAAAGCTCATAGTGCCTATGGATAGCCACTTAACCCCTTAATATTAGTGGATTTATAGATTAAGAGCATTATATTCTATCTTATTACATTTTATTGCCCTGCACTAGGAACAACACATTTTTTAAAATGATATGTTTAGTGGCCATCTAGAGAGAATTATTGATGTATGTTTTCTTAGTGTAATTGATTTATTTGTTAAGCTATATTGGAGATACCCTGGGTAGAATGCTGACAGAACATATGAATAAAAGTATTGTGCATTTTTATTGATATGATCAACTGTAGACAATTACAGTATGTTTTTAAATGTCTGGGAAAAGTTGTTGCAAGCTATAAGCACATTAACCACTTTGACAAACAGCTCTGATACAAAAACTTATATCCTGTAAGAATATGTATCTACAGATTCAGCTTTTCTGTAAAAGTGAATATGTGGAATTTTAAATCAAAGTCACATACTTGGAACATCTCTAGTCGATAAGTCTTATGAAAAAAACTCCCTTTAACTGTGACAGACAGGATAAACTTATAAAAATGGTTGTTCTGCCTAAATACTTATATATTCTTCTACATTCACCTGTGTATCTCCCAAAGTCAGAGATCCAGAAAATTGACAGGTTCATCTCCTTGTTTGCATTGAGACATGGAAGGGTTCAACTCCATTTCTCTATTCCTCATAAGTCTAAGGCCGATGGGGGCTTGGCCCTCCTGAAACTTAGATTATACTAACATGCTATCCAATTTACACATTTGATTAGTTGGTTAGGGACCCTGACAGCTTTATTGGGTTCCTTGCTGAGCAGGCTAGGTCCTCTAGTTCTACGTATGTGTCTCATTTACCCACAAGTTATTGCTTGTGGGTAAATATTCACGTCAGGTTGTGCCAATTATTAGGCAAGCTATGGAGATCTGGTGTCTCTCCCATCATATACTTGGAGACCAGGGACATGATCCTTCAACTCCTTTGTGGTATGATTCCTCCTTCCCTGAACTTGACAAGCTGCAGGGGTACAATGTATGGCGCAGATATGGTATTACTATTCAATGGCAATTGTATGAGTCCAGATGTTTGAACACTTTTGCACAATTATCTTTGGAAAGGATAATTTCTAATTCTGCCTTTTAATGATACCTCCAACCAAGATATGCCCTTGATTTGCAGTTCTTTACCACCCCCTATGACTCAGCCACCACCTCTTAAGTGTCTTTTATATGCAGTGGGAATTCAGAATGCCATATGTACGCTATATTCTAAACTTAAATTTTCATTGGCCCCTGCTGACTTAGATGTACTAAGATCTAAATGGGACCCCATGCTTAAAGGTCTTCACAGAGCTACTTCCTGCTTCTGGTATTAACAGATTCATTTGTTTATACTACAAAGTGTCCACCATACTCCCATTGGTCTGGTTCGGATGGGTCGGAGGAGTAGTCCTTCGTGTCCAAAATGTCGATCCCCTGCGTGCGATTTTTGCCATTTACTGGGGATTGTCCGGTAGCGAAGGGCTTTTGGATGGAGGTTTCATCATCATCATCATCATCATCATCTATTTATATAGCACCACTAATTCCGTAGCGCTGTACAGAGAACTCACTCACATCAGTCCTTGCCCCATTGGAATATACAGTCTATATTCCCTAACATACACACACACAGACTAGGGTTAATTTGGTAGCTACCAATAAACCTACTAATATGTTTTTGGCGTGTGGGAGGAAACTGGAGCACCCAGAGGAAACTTATGCAAACACAGGCAGACTATACATACTCCACACAGATAAGACCATGCTTGGGAATCAATTACATGAGCCCAGTGCTATGAAGCAGGTGTTAACCACTAAGCCACTGTGCTGGCCATATAGGACTGTGTTCTTAACACAGTTCCCTTGGCCCCCTCAATCGATGCTAAATGGTGCCTCTATGGCTTTCTTTAGAAGGTATTACTAATAAATATATAGCTACCTATATTCTCAGACCTTTGCTAAAGTGGTGATTGGTGGGCTTGGCTTGCTCCTGGCCCCCTAGAATTCCATAAGTGGAGGGCGTTAGTCAATGCTACTATGCAACATGAAAGATATGTGTACACTTGCAGGAAAACAAAAGCGAAATATCCTAAAATATGGTCCAGATGGTACACTTCCAGGTATAGAGTAAGGTCGGACGACGTGATGATTTTGGAGTAATTTTTCGGCTAGAGGAAGGGGAGGGGGGCTTTTGGCAGACCTGCTCTGTGCATTTTTAACCTTTTTCTTACTTAATTAATTGATTAATAACCTGTATTCAAATATGTTACTGTGGTGAGTTTTTTTCTGCATTGATTCATAGACTATCCTATGAACACAATAGGCCTAATTCATTAATTAAAGAAAAGTAAAAAAATTAGCAACTTTAAAATGTGAGGACAGATTTATAATTGGGGTAGGGCATGTCCTAGATCAACTTCAAATGTCAGTGTAAAAATAAAGCTATTAAGCATTTGTGTCCTACATCAATAAATTGCCCGTATTTTCCTTATGTGCAAAATAATAAACTAATTTGCACCCCTCGAATCGTAACATGGTTTTGCCAAGGTGCAGAGTTACTAATTTTTTTGCTTTACTTTCTTTAATGAATCAGGCCCACTATGTATATATATTTTCGTAAATGAGCTAATGTTATCGATGAAATGGGCATTGCGATATACCTATGTGCTGTTTTTGTTCTTGTGCATTTGTGCTTTTTTGTTTTGGGAAAATTAATAACACATTTAATACAAAAAAATGTGAATATGTGGACACACTTAAGGAGCAAGAGCTCAGCTGTATTCAATGTACACATTGCACACAGGATAAACAGAACAAAAAGTTTTGTCTGTAACACATCTAAACAGGAAAAACAGGGGCATAACATAGGAACAGTAAAACTCAGAGTCACTGGTAACACATGAACTCACATTGCATAGAAACCATTTTCACACCCTGAAGTATATCAAATCTATATAATTATCAATATGTTAGGTGCTGTGAAATAAACAATGTCTGCGTAATGCTAAATGAAAGAGACTTGTTAGAGATTCTCATCAAAAAGAGTATGAGCGCTTTAAAGCTAAACATTTATCTTCAGCTAGATTATGTAATTCTATTTACCTGGGGCTTGGTATTCTGAAAAGACAAGTACTTACTTCCAAACCATCCAGATTTAGAAGGGACAGTCCCGATTTGAGGACTCAATCCGCCATTCCGATCAGGACAGCTTTGTCCTTATCGGTTGGAAAGTAGGGGGAGATTCTGTCCACTGCTCCTCTGCTTGGCACTGCTGAGATACATGTCACAAACTCAGTTTTTGGCTACTGAAGAGGAGCGCTATGGTGAAGTTGTCGCAGGAGGAAGTTTATGGTTGGTGTAAACAGTTATCTAGAGATGCAGACTGCTGTTTTGCATTAAGTGGCAAACTGTCTGATGTTATGGATGAAGAAATCACTAAGGTAACAGCTGATAAAACACGGAGGCTGAGGCCTAAAGTTCTGGACAGATGTGGTATACAGTGCTAACTTCTCTCTGCTGTCATTTTGGATGGAGTTTTACATTGGGGTTTAATGTTGCCTCTAAGGCCAGGCAAAAATGGGAGATTTGACACTGAGCTGAACCCTAACCAAGGGGAGGAGAATTGCTACAATATACAGTTTCCAGATACTTGAAAATGAGAAAACTCATCTGTAGGTTCCAGAGAAGTGTCTGACAGTGAAATGTTCCTAGTGGCCATGAATAAGATTGTAGAACAATTGGAAAAATCCTACCAAGGATGGTGTATATAGATGGCTAAAACCTTTCTCGGTTATCCAACCTATTCCTACTGGAGAAGACGTCTATCATCATCATCATCATCATCATCATTTATTTATATAGCGCCAACATATTCCGTAGCGCTTTACAATTGGGGACAAACGTAATAAACTAATAAACAAACTGGGTAAAACAGACAAAGAGGTGAGAAGGCCCTGCTCGCAAGCTTACAATCTATGGGACAATGGGAGATTGACACATGAGGTTAAGTATACATTTTGCATCTTGGCCCAGCCAGACTGCAAAGGTAGGGTGACTCATAAGCTAAATGATCCTGTCACACAACAATGTTATTCCGGGGGTAGTTGTCTTGTGTGAAATTGTGTAACAGGCTAAAGGTAGTGAGGTTAAGATGGTGGTTGAGGAATATTATAAGCTTGTCTGAATAGGTAGGTTTTCAGAGAACGCTTGAAAGTTTGTAGAACAGAGGAGAGTCTTATTGTGCGAGGGAGAGAGTTCCATAGAGTGGGTGCAGCCCGAAAAAAGTCCTGTAACCGGGAATGGGAGGATGTAATGAGGGTGGATGAGAGACGCAGATCTTTTGCAGAACGGAGTTGCCGAGTTGGGAGATATTTTGAGACAAGAGAGGAGATGTATGTTGGTGCAGCTTTGTTGATGGCCTTGTAGGTTAGTAAAAGTATTTTATATTGGATTCGGTAGAAGACAGGCAGCCAGTGTAGAGACATACAGAGTGATTCAACAGAGGAATAGCTATTTGCAAGGAAAATCAGTCTTGCCGAAGCATGTAAAATAGATTTTAGGGGTTTGAGTCTGTTTTTGGGAAGACCAGTAAGGAGGGAATTGCAATAGTCAATGCGGGAGATGATTAGTGCATGAATTAAGGTTTTAGCAGTGTCTTGTGTGAGATATGTGCGGATTCTGGAAATGTTCTTTAGATGTATGTAACATGATTTAGATATAGAGTCAATGTGGGGAACAAAGGATAGGCGTGAATCAAGGATTACACCTAGGCAGCGAGCTTGTGGGGTGGGATTTATGGTCATGTTATCAACAGAGATAGAAATGTCAGGTATGCTCTTGTTGGCGGGTGGGAATATTATTAACTCTGTTTTAGAAAGATTAAGTTTGAGTTGACGAGAGGCCATCCAAGATGAAATGGCAGAAAGACAGTCAGTTACACGGGACAACACAGATGTCGAGATATCAGGAGAGGATAGATAGATTTGGGTATCATCCGCATAGAGATGATACTGAAAGCCAAAGGAACTTATTAGATTTCCAAGAGAAGCGGTATAGATAGAGAACAGCAGAGGACCTAGCACCGAGCCTTGTGGTACTCCAACTGATAGGGGAAGCGGAGCAGAGGTGGCTCCAGAGAAATTAACAGTGAAAGAGCGATTAGAGAGGTAAGATGAGAACCAGGATAGAACTGTGTCTTGAAGACCTAGGGATTGCAGTGTTTGTATGAGAAGAGAGTGGTCAACGGTGTCAAATGCAGCCGAGAGATCAAGGAGAATTAGGAGAGAGTAATGGCGTTCAGTCTTAGCAGTGATCAGATCATTAACAACCTTGGTCAGCGCAGTCTCTGTGGAGTGTTGAGAACGAAAGCCAGACTGAAGAGGATCCAACAGGTTGTTTGCGGAAAGAAAGCGTGTGAGGCGAGTGTAGGCAAGTCTCTCTAGAAGCTTGGAGGGGCAAGGGAGCTGAGAGATGGGACGGTAATTTGAGAGAGAGTTTGGGTCGGAGTTTTGTTTTTTTAGAATAGGAGTAATCACTGCATGCTTGTATAGTGATGGAAAGATGCCAGTAGAGAGTGAGAGATTACAGATTTGAGTTAGAGGTGAAATGAGCACAGAAGACAGGGATCTACCAATTTGCGAGGGAATAGGATCAAGAGGACAGGAGGTAGAGTAGGAAGATAAGAAGAGCGTAGAAATTTCCTCTTCATTTGTGGGGTCAAATGAAGAAAGGGTGTCAGAGGGTAGTGGGAAGGAAATGAGCTGATGGCTTGTTGAGGAAGAGGATACCATTTCTAGTCTGATCTTGTCAATCTTGTCCTTGAAGTAGGAAGCAAGATCCTGAGCACTGATAGTAGATGGAGGGTTCGGGGTGGGAGGATTGAGAAGATGATTAAATGTATTGAAAAGGCGTTTGGGGTTAGAAGCCTGAGCATAGATAAGAGATTGAAAGTATGTTTGTTTTGCAGTGTCCAGAGCATTTCGATAGGAGTGGTAGACAGAAGTATATGTGAAGAAGTCATTAGAGCTTCGAGATTTACGCCAGTGACGTTCTGCTTTACGGGACAGTTTTTGAAGATTTCGTGTTGCTTTGGTGTGCCACGGTTGACATCGAAGTCGACGTGTAGTATGAAGTGTCGCTGGAGCCACTTGATCAAGGGCCGTTGCTAAGGTTAGGTGAAAATGAGGTACTGCCATCTCAGGGGATGAGAATGTAGAGATAGGGGAGAGAAGGTGTTGGAGAGAGGTGGAAAATTGTTGAAGATTAATAGAATTAAGATTTCTACGAGTATGAGGAGGCTTGGTTGAGTCAGACAGTAGAGAGGTTAGAGCAGTGGGGGTGAGAGTGTAGCTGATAAGGTGATGATCCGAGAGGGGGAAGGGTGTATTAATAAAATTAGAAACTGAGCATAGTCTAGAGAAAACAAGATCAAGGCAGTGGCCATCCTTATGAGTAGATGATTCAATCCACTGGGAGAGGTCAAGTGAGGATGTTAGAGAGAGTAGTTTGGAAGCAGCTTTGGAAGGTGGGTTATCAATGGGGATGTTGAAGTCACCCATGATGATGGTGGGGATGTCTGAAGATAAGAAGTGAGGGAGCCATGCAGAGAAATCCTCAATAAATTGTTGGTGTGCTCCAGGGGGACGATAGATCACCGCAACACGTAGGGAGAATGGATTAAAAATGCGAATAGCATGTACTTCAAAAGATGTGAACGTGAGTGATGGGACATTTGGTAGAACTGTGTATGTGCACTGTGGGGAGAGAAGTAGTCCAACCCCACCTCCTTGTCTGCCTTCAGGTCTGGAGGTGTGGGTGAGATGGAGGCCACCATGTGAAAGTGCTGCAGGTGAGGCAGTGTCTGATTGCATAAGCCATGTTTCTGTTATTGCCAGAAGGTTGAGGTTTTTTGAGAGGAAGAGATCATGAACGGAGGTAAGTTTGTTACAAACAGAGCGTGCATTCCAAAGGGCACATTTAAAGGACTTGGGAAGAGAGGGAAGACAGGTGATGTGTTTGAGGTTTGCTATAGAACGGTAGTGTTCTGATGTATGTGTGTGTGAGGAGTGTGGGGGACCTGGATTAGGTGATATATCACCAGCTAATAAAAGCAGAGTGAGTGAAAGATAGGCAAGGGGATTGTAAGATGTGTGGCCTTTTATTTTCTGGCGACAGGTGGAGGCTGTACTTGTTAGAGATAATGAATAGGACAACAGTTCATGGGTGTTAAATAGAGGTGAGTGGAGTAATGCAGGTGCAATATGAACAAATTTGTGTGTTGGTGGAGGGGTGAAAGATGACACAGTCCTAAAGATCATGCCATGAAATGAGACTAAGAAAAGCAATTTGTGAAACATTGTGATAAAAGGGGTAAAAGCAAAAAGCAAGGGTATTTTAAGAATTACCTCTTAGCAGTATTTCATATAAATAGACAAGTAGTGCAGAAATAGGCTGTGGCAGATGTTGCTTATTGCTGGGAGTAAAAGCAAGTCAAATGTAGTCCAATGTTTGTCCAACTGTGTTGTCTAACTGTGCATTTTCGTCCACTTTGTGAGAAAATCCCACTTAGTGCAGAAATCACACACGTCTAACCCCACATACGTCTCCCCATAGAATGTGAACGTCTATGAGACATGGATAATGAAAGAAAAAAAGAAAAAGGTACCACATATATAGAAGGCACACCTAGCAGCACCTTAATTAATTATTTCCATTATATCATTACTATTTTTACACCTATTAGGTCTACTCTATAATAATTTCTGAAATGTTGATACATAAACTATATTAATATTATACAGATTGATATTTTCCGAGGTAACTACTTGTGCGACAGATATTTGTACTGTCTATGAGACATGGAAGAACACTGCCATCTTATATCTAGAGGAGTGGCACTGTCCTAAAAAGGCTAAGAAACAAATAGTAATAGAGAGCTTGCGGGGCACAGCAATGGAAATTTTACAGGCTGCTCTCTGGAGTGATCCACATGGTATGACCCGAGACTATGTATCCATGTTGGAGAGAGAGTTCAGGACAACTAAAGATGCTACCGACCTGCTATACAAACTGAGAAACACGTTAAGAGTCAGGGGAGAGATTGCCTAAATATCTTTATCAATTAGACAACCTGAAAATCCACATCGTAGAAAAAGAGGAAATGAACCTTGCTGAAGTGGACAAGAGTGACATGTGACAGTTACTAAAAGAGGCATTATCCTTAGATCCAGTTGTTTTAAAACTACAGGGTAGATGTGTCAGGAAAACTGTGCCCACTTTCAACCATTTGCTACATGATGTTAAGCAGGAAGAAGCTTTAACTGATGTCAGAGATCAGGTAACCAAGAAGTTCAAAGCGATCAGCTTGAAATCTGAGCCCAGTGTAAAAGAAGAGGAGTTGCTGAAGATTCTCCATGTGCAAAAATTACAAATAGACCAATTGACAGCTATTCAACTGGCCAGGGACGCTCCAAGGCCCAAGCCTTCACCTCCTTCTAGTCGACCAGCAGAAGAGTGACCCCAGGAAGTGCTTTGAGTTTGGCCAAGTTGGACATATAGCCCGAAAGTGTCCTAATTATTGGGATCCATGAATGCTACCAAAAATGCCACATTCCCCTAAACCACCATCAGGAAACGAAAATCTGGGAAGGGAATCCTGAAGGTACTATAAATGTGACTAAGTAGCGCACATCGTCCGGCAGTGTTCAATGAGATGGTACAAAGGAGAGTCAACACAGCATTCCCCCCACCAATAGAAGCCATCAGGAAATAATAATGTGAGAAGGAACACTGTGAGGACTTCGTGTGTGAAATGGAGTTCACTCCTAACTGGCCTATTAGGCCCACCACCACATGTGCCTGCCTGGCTTAATGGAAATAAATGTACTGCCCTATTTGATAGTGGTTCACAAGTGTCCCTTATATTTGAGAAGTGGTTTTGTGAGAATCTATCTGACGTGGAGGTACACCCGCTGTCCAGATTGACTATCTGGGGCTCAAAGAGAAAAGTTATTCATATCTGGGACATATCACTGTTGGCCTTAAGTTCCTAAGATATGTAGCTGGCATCAAAAAGGAAGTGTGAGTAGTCATAGTAGTGTGTCCAGACCTGCATGAAGAGGACATGGAAGTGCAAGTTATTGTAGGGACAAATGTCCATATGTTCGATGCACTAAAATCTAGGCCTGGCAAAGGAAAACACAAGCTAGCAAACAAGTTGAGAAGAGATCCTTATGAGGTGGTGTGAAAGATGTCTGGGTCACCTGTATACAGGGTAAAGCTGGAAGGACATACAGAACCTGTAAAGGGTAGGGTAAGTAATTCAGATTGAGGTAATGCCGGCACTTAACCTGCCGACATGAAAATGCTGGAAGGTTAAATGACAACACGTATATTATGCAGACAGTCATTGACAATGTTATCAATCACAATGCCGACATTAAAAGAACAATGCTGTCAGGTCCAGGGCATTACCTCAATCCAAATTTTTACTACCACCCACTGTAAAGACCTACCATAAGCAACACATATGGACAGATAGTTAGGGGACAGAGACTGAGTTTAAAACTGAGAATAACTGCACCAAACTCTTTGGCATTATCTGCTATCTGTGGGAAAGTAGATAACTGTGTGTTGAGGAGCAAGCTTTTATTAAAGTGCCTGTATGCTTATGCCTAAGAAGAGAGGGAGCAGCAGGATGTAAATTGTATTGTGCATACATGTTAATTTGCAGGAAAGACAGACGAGGGAGACTGGTTTATCAAATCACCTAGGAAAGAAAAGAAATGGTCTGTATTTGAACTGCCTATTAACAAAAACTACATTTGTCTAATATTCAATTGCATTTGTGTGAAATGTGTTAGCAAAGTTAAACTGTGATAGAGTTTAGTGTATGTTACTAATGATAGTTATTGTGTTTAGAGAGATATTGAAAGACAGTCATTAGAAGGAATATAGGTGCCTCTTAGTGGTATAAAATAAGTGAAGCTTGTGTAAATTGTGTATTGGATATTAAAATTATTCTCAAGTTACCCTTAACCATTCTTTGAGCCAAATAGATATATTTTTTATATAAAAAATCTACAAAAACTTTATGAGTCCATGCCTCCCTAATAAACGTGCCAGTGTGGCTTCTAAGACCAGCCAGGTGTAGTAATATTTCCTTTGTGTGTGCCTGTGGATCAGTGTAGGGCATTGGGGGGGTGTTCCTTTGTCTCGCCTCTGGTGCTGCTAACTGCAGGACTATTGTCCCCATGAAGAGCCTACAGTACTAAGACCTCGACACTGAATGCATGGTAAAGTGTCCATTCGCAGTGGAGCATGGGTAAAACTTTGTGCTATCTTTATTCAGTCATTACAGAACTACTATGTCCTACTAAAACCATACCCTATTTCCCAGCTACTCCCTCTTTCTGGGACCATCACTAAAGAATCAGGCTTATTTAACTAGCAAGGGAATGTCAACAAATACTATACTTATATGAATTCTTCAACAACATCACACAGGACACACAAATATTGGTACACACACCCTAGCAGAAGTTAAAAGGTGTTACATAAGTCTTTATTCCTGCATATCATGTCTCCCAACCTTCTCGATTTCAGTGGGACAGTCCCTATTTGAGAGGACTGTCCCGCCATTCTGTGGTCGGCACATTTGACACAACTTGGGAGGTATGTTCCCATTTACAATAGTGAATGGGTGCTGCACATATAATAGGCAGTTATCTTTGGTAGATCTGGAAATTCAAGGGTTATTCTCAGAAGCGGTACACATGCCTCGGGTGAGAGGCCATGACCACAGTGAGGTGCTCACATCCCTAAAATGATGCATTCACACCCCCTTGCTGAGAGGTGTACATAAATCCTTCTTGACCCCACCAATGACAGCATATAAAATCCCTTAATCATTTACCATCCCTTTTAAGAAACACATTCTACATATTTTATATGTAACTATTTCTCTGTATATACATCAGTTTTCAATTAACTATTAACAATCTGTTTCTTTTAAATTTGTTTTCATATTTTTGAAAACAAAATAAAGTGGAGTAGCAAAGAATACACTCATGGCCAAAAGTTTTGAGGATGACACAATTATTGGTTTACACAAAGTTTGCTGCTTCAGTGTATTTAGACCTTCTTGTCAGATGTTGCTATGGTAGACTGAAGTAAAATTACAAGCATTTCATAAGATTTAAAGGCTTTAATAGACAAATACATTAGGTTTATGCAAAGAGTCAATATTTGCAGTGTTGACCCTACTCTTTGAAGACCTCTGCAATTCGCCCTGGCACGCTGTCAATCAACTTCTGGGCCACATACTGACTGATGCCCGCCCATTTTTGCCTATTCAATGTTTGGAGTTTGTCAGAACTTGTGGGTTTCTGTTTGTTCACCCGCCTCTTGAGGATTGTTCACAAGTTCTCAATGGGATTAAGGTCTGGGAGGTTTCCTGTCCATGGACCCAAAATTTTGATGTTTTGGTCCCCGAGCCACTTAGTTATCACTTTTGTCTTATGGCAAGGTGATCCATCATGCTGGAAAGGCATTGTTTGTCCCCAAATTGTTATTGGATGTTTGGGAGAAGTTGCTCTTGGAGGATGTTTTGGTAACATTCTTCATTCACGACTGTGTTCTTACGCAAAATTGTGAGTGAGTCCATTTCCTTGCCTGAGAAGCAACCCCACACATGAATGGTCTCAGAATGCCTTAGTGTTGGCGTGACACAGGACTGATGGCAGCGCTCACATTTCCTTATCCGGACAAGCATTTTTCCAGATTCCCCACACAATCTGAAATGGGATTCATCAGAGAGATACACTGCGCTTCAGAAGAATAATACAGAGGAGGTCATGAGGCAGTATGATAAATATGTCCAGTTTAAAGAACAGCTAAGAGACCTGAGAAAACAAATGGGTGTGTCACTGGCCCCTGCAGACTAAGCTTTGGAAGATGAAGATGAGGAGATCGGCGTCACCCTAAGCACATGGCAGGTACAGTGAAACTGAGAATGAATCATGAAATCAGTTTTGGTTCATTTGATCGCTCCACTCGTTCCTTGGATTACTGTGGTAATTCTACAGCAAATATATGGTGCTGAGCGCTGACCCCCCCGGGATGGATGCTTTTATCAGACCAAGAACAATCCAGGGTGCCAAACAATGCACTAAAAAGAGCCATTGACATTCACAGCAAAAACCAAGTTCATCACTAAGCTTCCAATCAGCCCCAATTCCCCAAAAAGTATAATATGGTTAGGTACCTTTGATGTAAACTGCAGATTACAAACACTTTGGGCAAAACTGTTGAAAGAGCAGCAAAGTGGAAGGTTTGAGCAAACGTATTTAGACACATCTATTTAGACATTCATGCTTACATTACCTCTGCAAGCAACATTATTCTTTGTTAATAAAACTGTTGTCTTTATACCGTTCAAAAAAATGTAAAATAATTCTCCACCATTATTTGGATGCTGATAGTTGATAGTAGGATCAGGTGGAGTTAGCAGAGGTTTCACTAATTTTGGTCAAATCTTTTACAGTAGACAAGACCAGATGTCAAAATGTTGTGCTGAGTCATCTGCATCATCCCTGGGTCTCTTGGGAAAGCTAAGTTTTTTCCTAGCAGTAGTTGACTGAGAAGCTGAAGGAGGAGACGCCATCCTGTCACGTAACACTTGAGCTGTCATCTTGCTCACCAGGAGCTCCTTTCATCTCTTGAGATCTGGGTCAGTTGGAAGCAAAGAGAAGACATAGCTCTTATGTCACAACTGTACGTTGCGAACCTGCTAGCATTGGTGCAACTTGGAGGGAAGGTGCGGAATCTAACGTGCCCCTGGTATTCACCAGGGACCCCTGCAAGGAGGTATGGACTCCACTGCAGGAGGCACGCAGATCGTGGCCTTTCCCCAAGTCAGATAGCGAGGCACGAGAGAAGAATGGTCAGACAGGCCGGGTCGGTAATCCTGCTGGCGAACAAGATGCACAGGGAATATCCAGAAGGGAGGTCAGACAAGCCGGGTCGGTAACAGTCTGGTAATGCAGTACAAGGGGAAATCCTAAAGAGTAGTCGAGATGGTCGAGCTGGAAAGGGCACTGCAAGGCAGGGTAGTCAAAGGCAATGCAAAAGGTACAGGAACGCTGGAGCAGGCAATGAGACCTAATACTCTGGCACTGGAGGCATGACGGAAGCTGCCTTACAAGGTCTGGGAGCCAATGGATAGACAGGGGGTGGCGGCGCTGTCATCAGCCGCCGCTGGAGGTACATAGTAGTGTCCCAGGACGCGCATGCTCAGAAGGCCCTAAGTTCTGCGTCTGGTCACCTGGCAACCAGACGTGCGGTGAGAAGGTACAGGCAACAGTTCCGGAGAGACAGTGGGACAGTGCCTGACATCTTAAACCTAGGATCAAGCACAGTCGCCAATATGTAGTGATCAGATTTCAAGATTTTGATAACTCTTGGATCATGGCGAAGCGAATAAAGTACTTGATCTATAAGTCCGACATACTTGGCGTAATTGCTTTGTTTCATCTCCTCCTTCAGTTTCTCAAGCTGCTTTTCCAAAAGTTTAATTAAGGGAATCACTTGGCTCAAGCTAGCAGTGTCTGAACTCACTTCACAGGTGACTACTTCAAATGGCTTCAGCACCTTGCACAACACAGAAAGCATTCTCCATTGCGCTTGAGTAAAATACAAGCCAAGAATTGTCCAGATTTTTTTTATGGGCCACAGACAACATCTCCTGCACATCCCTGTCCTTTTTAAAAATCTCTGCACCACTAATTTTACTCTGTGAGCAAAACCAGGGAATATGATGGAATTCACCCAGCTGTAATGCTCTCATAATATTGGTGGCGCTATCAGAAATGACATATCCTGAAAAGAGTCCAAGTGGGATAAGCCATGTTGCAATGACATTCCATAGTTTTTGTAACAGATTGTCAGCTGTATGCCTCTTAGTGGAGTCGGTAATACACAGAGTAGCCTGCCTCTGAAAAATGTGAAGTACTTGGGTACATGCTGCTGCTGTTCCTGCTGGTGAAGGCAAATCACCAACCCAGTGATCTGTCACAGTCATGTAATCTTTAGTTTGCCTATTTCCGCTTCTCCACATATCTGTGGTTAAGTGTACAGTGGCTAGAATGGCATTTTGTAGCCCAATAATTACATTTTTACGAACCTTCTGGTAGAGGTGAGGAATAGCTTTTCTAGTAAAATGGTGTTGTGATGGAATTTGCTAACGACGATAAAAGACCTCAAGTAACTGTCTAAAACTAGCTGCATTAATAGTGGATATTGGACGCAGATCTAATACTAGCATGGTTGCCATGGCGTTTGTGATCCGCTTTGCGACTGGGTGACAGCTTTCATACTTGCTTCCTCTTGCAAAGGATTGTTTAACAGTCAAATGTTGTAAACTACTAGTAGTGTTCTTCTTGGTCTGCTTCTGGGATGAAGATCCACCCCCAGCAGCAGCAGCAGAAGTAGCAGTGGGACTAACGCTCAAGAATTCTTCTGAGGAATCCAGGATAATGGAGGAGTCATCTAGCCTTAGCAACTTGGATGCAGGACTAATATGTCAGGCGCCGTCTCCGCACTGACACATGGTGCAGGAGACGGACGCCTGCACTTTCCAAGCAACCATGTCCTGTTGCCTAGCAGCGGGACGCTATCTCTGCTCACCTGTCTGCAGCCAGCATGTCTTACCGCCAAAATCTCCCTAACCCTATCAGGAGGCACCTTAGGGTATATAAGGCAGCCTCTGACACATGTCTAGTGCCAGAGTATTTGGTCTTCAGCCTTGCTCCAGCGTTTGTTCCTGTGTTGCTGTTATTTGGATTCTGACCCCGGTTTGTTCCTGACTTCTCCTTGGTTCCTGATTCTGGATTAGACTGATATTTGGTATTGACCCGGTTCCTGACCATTCTCCTGCTTCTGATTTGGCTATATCCTCTGGTTTTGACCCGGCTTGCTGACTACTCTTCCATCCTGCATCCTGGTGGGCTCTCACCGCTGCCTCAATTGTTATCTCGCCAGCTGACTGATACTGAGGGCCGCGACCTGCACGTCCCTTGCAGCGAAGTCCATACCTCCTTGCGTGGGTTCCTGGTGAAAACCAGGGGCTTGTTAGACTCCGCGCCTCAGTACTCAGTAGTGCCAACTGCTGGCAGGTATCATCAATTCCATCTAGTGATTCTGACAGGATATTGATGAGGAGGGTGTTGTGGGTGTAGATTGCTAGTGTCAGGATCTATCTGAGAGAAGGGGCCTAGCTGATGCTGGACTGCTTGTTGTTATTTTTTTAGCATAAGTTTTCAGATTTTCCCAATAGCTTGCCATGAACTCGCTTCAAAAGGCATAACATGGATGAGGTTCCTAGATGGCTAAGGTCCCTACCTCTTCTGACTGTGGCTTTACAAACACTACAAATGGCTAGACAACTGTTGTCAGGATTTGGGTAAAAATAGTTCCACACATAATATATACACATATTTTTTGGTCTTATGCCCAGGCATGACAATGGACTTCTTCTTATCACGTGCAAGAACTGCTTCCACTGGTGCAGGACTTACACAAACAACATCATCCTCATCAACATCCTCATTAGCGCCCTCAGCTACACAAATATCCCCCTCATCCTGTTGCAATTCCAAAGTGGCATCCTCAATTTGTGTATCGCCGGCTACACTTGGGCTGTTCATGCACACATCTACAGAGATGGTGAAAGGGGCCTTCTTTATACTATCAGAAATGTCAGACATACATAGCATTCATGGATAGACTCTCCTCAGGGATTTGTGTCATTTTTGAATCAGAACATACATTTCCCTCTAATGCCTTACTGTTTTCTTCCAGCTCGGCTTTTACATGTAAAAGTATTTGGACACCACTTTTTGAGTCAGAATTACAAGGTCTTGCTTGGTCATGACTGACCTTACAAGAAGATGCCTCAGTGACAGCTGCAAAACTAGCACTCTTTCCTTGCCACTGCGTGTGTAGAATGGCATGTTGGCAATTAAATTTTTTGCTGCAGATAACTTTGCAATGACAATTAGCAATGGAGCTCTCCTATTTGTGTGTGAGCTTTATAACACCGTATAATGTGACTGCAGATTTAGATCAAGACTGCCAGCCCTATTATTTCTATTTCAGCAATGACAATTAACAATGATGCAATGGACCTCTCCTGTTTGTGTGTTAGCTACATAGCACAGTACAATGTGACTGCAGATTTAAACCAAGACTGCCAGCCCTATTATTTCTATTTCAGCCATGACAATTAGCAATGGAGCAATGGAGCTCTCCGGATTGTGTGTGAGCTATATAACACAGTACAATTTGACCTCAGATTTAGACCAAGACTGCCGGCCCTATGATTTCTATTTCAGCAATGACAATTAGCAATTTAGCAATGGAGATCTCCTGAATGTCACTGGAGACTTTGAAGAACACTACTACCCCTCCTATTTCTTTTCTAGCCATGATGCTGCCCAACTGCACTAGAAACTGCCAAGAACTGCGCTACCACTCCTGTATCCCTCTGTGAAATGGCGCTGGATTGTCGTGGATGGCGGTACTTATAGAATCAAAAACTCGCCAGATCCGACAACGTAACTATGACGTTTTGCCTCGTTTTCAATTGCTAGTGCGCGCGAAAGTACCGAGCCGGCGTAGCTCGGTACTCACAATGCGGAGTTCAGGTGTGCTCGGTTCTCGTGGAACCGAGCCTGAGCATCTCTTCTAGCTATGAGTTCTTAGACCTCAGGGCATAAGCTCTCACATCTTAGGTGTAGTGTGACAAACATGAATGTTTTTCCCCAAATATACAGGTGATATTACCTAATGTACAAAAAAGAAGAAAATACTCTGGATGGATGAGACAAGCTTTTTCATCACTGTTGTCTGCAAAGCTTTTTATGACACTCATATTGATTTTGGGTGTTCAAGGCAGGAATTAACTCTGCCAGTGCAACCCTTTGCAATCTAAATGTAGCTAAAACAAGTATTGTCCAAAAATATACATGAAATTTATTGTTGAAGCCATTATAAAAAAATTGTGATTCAATAAGTTGATTGCTATAACACTGTTATTTGAAAATGTATTATAAAGTATCTTTATATGTATATTAGAAATATAAGTATAAACTGCATTAAAATTAAATTAATGAATTGGCAAACTTTAGGAACTTTGAAATCACAATATGCATGTTGAACAATCATCAAAATTTAGATCAAATGAAAACATATTCTTCTCATAAACATAAACATTTTACAGCAATAATTAAAACCGTAGAATTAAAATTAAAAAAGCCCTAAGCATTAAAAAAAATTACAGCACTTCTCGATAGAGGATTATGGAGTGGAAAAATAAGTCAGAGTGACATTTTAAAATGTTTGAGTATATTGCCATCTAGTGCTCACAATTCAGTTTACAGCACATTTATAAATAATTACATTTTTATAAATGAAACTTTAGTTATGAAGTTTTGATCTCGAAGATATCAAATATAAAGACATCAAGTTGAAATAATTAGCATTATTTTAACCAGTTGGTTCAAGTTGATGCATATATAATATTTAAAATTGTTGCAATCTTAAAAGATTTGACCACAGTTTGATGTTTTCCAATCTTCACAAGCAGTTTTGAGTCTGAAACACATTCACAGTAATTCTGGTAGCCATACTGTACAAGCAGGCTGTGTTTCTTGTAGACAAGTCTAGGAGGACAGAACTACTGCTGTCACACTGCCAATAGCCACGAGTGTCTGCAGGGCCAAATACCAAATTGCCAGTTGTCAATCTGTTCTACAAATAAAAAAAGAACACAAGCGCATCAGTTCAAGGTAACTCAAATAATTCACACAAAAGTTGTTTTTGAGACTTGAAATTTGTAGTGATGTCCACAGCACACAGGGATCTTTGGAAGCCAGTTGTTAGTGAGGATTTTTTGTCTTGAGAGGGTGGGTTTCAATCATTTAACCTCAGCTCAGAGCAATGGATTTAACACTGTTTTATTAATTATTAATATTCAGAACTGATAGTAAAAATTAGAGATGTGCGCAGACCCCCACGTTTTGGTTTTGGCTTTGGTTTTATATTTAAACACTTGGGATTTTAAATACAAGAAATATATTTGTTTTTGGGGTGTGCTGCTCACAGTCAAACAGCACCCTGCTTTTTGGCCACTAAATAGATCAGGTGTCTATACTATATATACCACAATAAACTACTACAACCAGTATCCACTGCTTGTCTACTCTTCACTCTCTCACACCCAACTGATCAGCACACAATTCCAGCAGACTGTTCTGTAAATAAAGTCTTAAGATTTGTGCAGTTAATTCACAGCTAGTGCAATGTACATTGCCTCTTTCACCCTGTCCAACCCTACTAACGATTTTCTGAGCACACAATTATAGCAAAGGTCCTACCCACATGCTATCACTTCTAAAATAATTGCTGAAATTGGTGGTGGTGCTGTTGGTGGTGAAGGTAGGGGGGGGAGGGGGATATATATACAGAAAATGCTGACCCAAAACTCAAGACTTTTCTTCTTTGAAAACATTTTATCTTGACTTTGGCCAGAAAGTGCAGGACATGAATCACTTCAGCATTGATCCAAGACCTTTCTTCAGGGTCATATCCCTTCAAATTGGCCAAGTACTGAAGTCTTCCCTTGAGAACTGAGTCCAACAGCTCAAATGCCTCTCCATACTGGTTTTTGATTGGAGGTGGATGTTCAGCAAAAGCGGTTTTAACAGAGAAGTGTGGAATACATTTTGGACTGTCTCCTACTTGAAGTCCGTAACTGGTCGCAGAATTTTATCAGAAGCATTTTTGTAACAAAGAGATGTCTCTAACAAATCTTTCTTGGTCTGGGGCCAAATGAGAGAGAAATCACAAACCAAAGTCTCCACTTAAGGACAAAAATTTGGGCAATAAGGGATGGGCACCAAAAACAGTGAAGAAAGGAGTGTAGCCAGAGGACTCATGCAGAGGATTATTTTCAGCAAATTCTGCCCTTGCAAGTAAGTCACTTTAGTTCTACTATCCTGAATATCAGAAACATTTTTTTAAACCCACAGTTTAGTAAATATACCACTCAGTCTTGATTCACCCTTTCTGTCTGCCCGTTAGTCTGAGGACAATATCCAGAGGATTAATTGAGATTAATCCCCAGTTCCTTACAAAAGGCCCTCCAAAAATGGGAAATACACTGAACACCACAGTCCAAATTATTTCCTGAGGACAGCAATAAAGGTGGAAGATCTCTTTAAAAAGATGGAGACCAAGGTTGGAGTGGAGGGTAGTCCTTTAAGTGGTATTATGTGACACATTTCAGAAAAATAGTCTGCCATTATCCATAAAGTATTAAAGCCTTCAGGCTGTGATGAAGCCCATGTTGAAGCTGAACCATGCCTTGTCTGGGATAGGTAATGGCTGGAGGGGAACTAACGGAGCCTGTCAGGGGACCTTATATAGAGCACAAAAACAACAAGCCTGTCCATATAGTTGAACATCTTGAAGAAGAGTAGGCCACCAATCATACCTTGAGATCAAAGAGACTTTTTTAACTCCCGCATGTTCGCCTAGTCTTGATCCTTGGGCCCTCCCTTATGGGTAAGAGCAGTGATAGGGTGCAATAACCATAGAAAAGTATCTAATTAATTGGTGGTAATAATTAGCAAACCCTATGAAATGCTGGATATCGGAAGGTTGAGGCAAATTGAGGACTGATGCCACATTCTCTGTATCTATTGCAGACACTTTTGCTCAAAGAGGCATTTTTCCAACTTGCAATAAAGACAATGAGACAATGAGACCAGAGATGTCTGAAAACCACTTCCATTTGGTTATGAAGAGAATTAAAAGTATTAGAAATTTTTAAAATGTCGTCCAGATGCACAAACACGGAGTGGTATAAAGGTGCTGACAAATCTCAATTACAAAGCCCTGGAGGACTAAAAGAACATTACTGAGGCCAAATGGCATTACCAATTACTCTTCGTGACCATCGTGAGTGTTGAAGGCAGAATTCCTTTCATCATTCTGATTGACTCTGATGAGATTATATGGACCTCATAGATCTAATTTAGTAACAAACTTAGCCCCACAGATACGATCAAATCGTTCAGAGATAAGCGGCAAGCAATGGGGCGTGCATTGTGCAAACAAGGAAGCAGGAGCTCTAGAAGTCACCTTCCAGTGCTAGGCAATTGGACGCACATTATCGGAAAAAGGCCCCTGTTCCTGTGGCAGAGAAGGAGAGCGGGCACAATGCCTAACACAAAGATTGTTACCTTTTTTGGCCAAAAATGCTGTAGTTGATGTGGAAGGTGAACAGGTCATCATGACAAAACTCACCTGGGGCCACCTTAAATTATAGATTAATTATATATTCCACTGAATACAGATTTGAAAACTACAGTTTGGAATGCCATTCGACTAATTAGCAAAGCAAAAACAGAACTTGAAGATTGTATCATTGGCACATTACAACTCTGCAAAATGTCTGTTCCATCAACTTTACTCTCTTCTACTATCAACCCCTGAAATAATGTTATCATCTAAATGACAAGTAGAAACATTAAGCCTGTAGTAACTAAAAAAGTGAAGTTACAAGAAAAATCATTTGATAAAAAAGTGCAAAAATGAAAATTGGTGTATACATAAATAGGAATTTACTGCTATCTAAAGCAAATGTATGTGTCTGTTATTTGACAAAAGCTTACTTATTTTAGGTTTTAAAAACTACTACAATTGTATGACAAAGCCCATTAACTACAAAAAGCATGAAAAACTATATGCATAATTTAGCTCTAAAGGTTTCAAATATTGCAAAGTAGAGATCCAGAACAGCTCACATTGAAGAAATGGCTGTATTACTTTCTCTAACTTGCTAGTGGATTCCAGATGCATGGAGTACTGGAGTAGTCAGTGTTGCTCCACAGCATCAGTGTGATTTTTTAATGTGCCAAATAAATGTGAGCCATTCTTAAAGTTGGTATTATTATACCAGTTTTGACTTAATCATCATCGCCATTTATTTATATAGAGACACTGATTCCACAGAGAACTCATTCACATAAGTCCCTGCCCCATTGGAGCTTACAGTCTAAATTCCCTAACATGCACAGACAGTGAGAGACTAGGGTCAATTTTGATAGCAGCCAATTAACCTACTAGTATGTTTTGGGAGTGTGGGAGGAAATCGGAGCACCCAGAGGAAACCCATGCAAACACAGGGAGAACATACAAACTCCATACAGATAAGGTCATGGTCGGGGATTGAACTCATGACCCTAGCGCTGTGAGGCAGAAGTGCTAACCACTTAGCCACCGTGAGGTTGCCCTGCGCTCCCGGTAGACCAGGAGGTCTCCTAGAAATGCGGGAGTCTCCCGGACATTCCGGGAGAGTAGGCAACTATGCGTTAAAGAAAAGCAACTAATGAATCTCTAGAGACTGAAGTGTCTTTTACATTTCTGTCTCCATTACTGAAGTCATGTTGTCTTAACTGTCAGTCTTTGATTAAATATTGGTCTCCATGAAAATGGCCACCTCCATAGGCATCAATATATGGACGAAGGACACAATTTCTGAACTGTCATCATGCAACAGATAGCGAAGCCAACCACGTATTGTACTGGCTCTGCATCAGGGAGAATGCCAGACTCTTCAGGGAGTGAGGGAGATCACCCCTATTTCAGGGAGGCTCCCTAACATTCAGGAAGAGTTGGCAAGTATGGTACTGTATCAAATATAAATAACTTTGTTTCCAAGGTTCCTCATAAGCACAAATTCTAAGATGGGGGGGTAAAAGAACTGTGCCTATTTACTCAAATAGTCCTACAGAGATTCCACAGAACACAGTAACAGAGCAGGTCAGCCACAGACAGAATCCATGCTATAATCGTCAGGGAGGATAAGCCCTCCCTGCCTTAAATACATAGGGGAACAAATCACAGAAGGCAGGCACATCTGATAAACCAGCCTCATGACTCGGTATGAAATTTTGCACATGTGCTTGGCTGCTTCTTCAAGCTGGGACCTGGCATTAGCTGACAGATCTTGAAGGGACATCCTGGTCGTCATGGCAAGAGCTGAGACGTTGCCCAAATGTAAACAGTGGGCCACAGCATCTCGTAACACCCATGCAAAGTGTGGATGCCTGGTTTTGTCCTTTATATAAAAATATTTTAAGATATCTACCTGAAAGGTAGTGGAAATCTTGGGCAGGTTTTACCAAAAGTGATTAATATGACCTGTGAATGATTAGAAATACTTCTGGGGAGGAAGTTGATATGATGATATAAGGCAGTAGACCAGAAAAGGAAAATGTGAGGTATTTTCTGCAAAATAAATAGCATCTATTTGATGTATGCTCTTCTGAATGCTAATAAACTGCAGGTAAGATATAAACTTTTTAGAGTCAACGGCAATCCATAACAGTGTAAGTATGCAAGGATGTCTAGAAAAAACTCATTACATTTCCTAAGAGTCAACTGTGAGAGGTAAATAAATATTAAATATCTGAATCAGTTTATCCTGTATAGTAAATTATAGCATAACAACATAGCTGCCTAGTCTACCTGTGTGCCATGAAATGATCTAGATGAAACCAAAGATTTTTTTTAACTAAGTAAGGAATGAGACTCTTCTCCCATAAGTAGAAAATAGTGAATGATAGGTGTAACCTACCAACAGATGTTTAAGTAATTTAATTTTGGGGCGCATAATATGAGTCTCTTGAAGGCAAGGCATAGCAGGTGATTTAAAAAAATTAAATGCCTGTGACTTGTCTTAATTTTCATTTATCCACTGACATTCTACAATATAAAGTTTAATCCAGACCTGGAAGATCTTGTTTGTTATCCAACCCATCAAATATTATGTGTTCAGTATAGGTGGATAATTGTAACGGATTAGCTGGATTCTGTACTATTCTTGATTAGTGCTGGCTTACCTGAGGTACGGAGTCTAACGAACTTCTCGGTGTTCACCAAGAACCGCCGCAAGGCGGGATGGGCTTCTCTGCCGCAAGACACAGGTCGCGATCCTCAGGCTTGCCTCAAGAAGTAGTGTAGCGGCTGGAGTAGCAGGGGAATGCAGCGTGAAGGGAATCCGGTTCGGTACACAACTGGCGGCAGCAATACAAATGGAGGCCAAGTGATGTCAGACAATCCGGGTCAGAGGCACAGGCAATAAGAGTGGTCAGCAAGCTGGGTCAGTACACAGGTATAGGAGATCCAGAAGGGTCAGCCAGCAGGGACTGGTACACAGGAGGTCAATTCACAAGGAACAGGCACAAGGAGGTAACAGGAAAACAGGAGCCAGGAACAGGTAAGTTGCTCTGACACTTACCAAATGTCAGAGCGAGACTTATATAGGGAGAACTATTTGAATTCCCCGTCCTGGTTTAGCGGTCATGTGACCGCCGAACCCTGGAAGTGCGGCTTCCGGGTCTGATGGAGCGGCAGGGGAACGAAGGAAGGTAAGTTTTCGTTACAATAATATAAAAACCTCATGCTATGAGCAATAACCAGGAATATCAGCATGATTTCGCTATAGTAAAATGACCAACAAGAGGGCACCAAAGAACATCTGAGAGCTCCCCCATCAAATGAATCACCAGTGGTTAGCATTGCTGCCTCACAACAATGGGGTCATGTCTTTGATTCCAACCAGGTCACTCTTTGTGTGGAGTTGCTGGGTCCATAGGTCCTAGCGGACAGGACAGCCATTTTCAAGATTAGACTGATGTCAAGGCATCAAAGAGATGAGTATTCAATTCTCGTCTAGCTGGAAATAACATAGCATATTGAACATTACGGAGGTGAAGTAGACATTTAGCTTTGTTCAAATGCATGTGACTTTTGTTTTTGGGTTTCCAGGGAGAAATGTGCATACACCAATATTTCATGACTAAACATATAGCTCATTTAGTGTTGAACATATGTCTGTTTTATTTGCATAATTTATGCTTTTTCGTACTGCAAATGCACAACAAAAAATGCATATGCCATATATCCGTAAGCAGATTTGGATGCACTTATTATTATTATTATTAATATTATTATTATTATTATTATTATTATTATTTTATAAGTATTATTATTATCGTAGATTTGTAAGGTGCCACAGTGCTCCACAGTGCCATACAGTAATGAAAACAGTACATACATAAAACAGGGATATACAAGGTAGACACAATAAATGCAGACATGAAAACATGAAGTATGAAGGACCCTGCTCATTAGAGAGCTTACATTCTAAGTGGAAGAGGACACAGCTGAAACAAGAGGAGCCAACGTGACTCAGAGTGGATGTCACTCACCGGACCTTGAGTGCCTTTGCGTTGGTGCGTGGCTCCCTAGCCTTCCTGCCGGCACCTGTCCTAAACCGCGGCCGTCCGCCATCCTAATGGACTGCGCATGCGCAGCTCCCAAGAACTCTTGTGACTGTTGCTTTTAATCCAAATTGGTTGATCAGGCAACTCCCTATTTAAGGCACCTGTGTGCATTACCTCATGGCCTGATCTTGCAGTCTTATTCCCTGTGAGTCTCTGAAGGTGTTCCCTGTGCTCTACTAGTGTCTTCAGTTTCCTGCTAATTCCAGATCTACTCAACTCTGGTTTCCATACCCGCTACTATCTCCTGTGTACTACTAGTGTCTTCAGTTCCTGTGTATTCCCTGTAGTCTCCTGTTTCCTGCCTGTGTCCTCAGCTGGACTCTGATTAGCGGATCTACTCACCTGTGGTTCCTACACTCGTCTCTGCCGTACAGCGTCTCTGCAGTTCCTGCATCTCCCTGTGGAAAGACTGTTCTACTGAATAGCGGTATGCATATCTGTTATTGACTTTCTCCGTTTACTCTGCATATCCGCTAGGACAAATTTTCACGCTCAGCAGCGGTATCCATACCTGCTATAGACTGTTATTGTTTCGCTGCATACCTGTTTGGAATTAACCGTACTACTCAGTCGTTATATGCATAACTGTGATTGACTATCCATTATTGGCTGCATATCTGTGCTGAGCAAGTCTCTAACAAGCAGCGCCACACATACCGTTATATAGACTTTGTTGGATACGCTGCATACCTATTGGGATCAAGTTCCTCTGTGCTCTCAGTGTCTGCATCCTATTATCTTTGTATGCTTCCACTCATCTACACTTGTACACATCCTCACCTATTAAGCAGTGGTACAACTTGCTATATGCAGACCACTGACTTCACCGCTACCTACCTGCACCTGGACAAGTCTTCTCACCATAAGCAGTGGTACAACTTACTATTCGCAGACCACTGACTTCCCCGCTACCTACCTGCACCTGGACAAGTCTCTTCACCATAAGCAGTGGTACAACTTGCTGTACGCAGACCACTGACTTCCCTGCACCTCCCTGCATCTACTCACGTCCATCCTGATCTCCGTGTTCAAATCTGCCTTTCCACTATATCAGCTAGAGGCTGATTCATTGACCAAAGATTGCTGCAAGTCACTGACTTTCCTATTATTTACTGGCATTCTCTCTCCATCTGCTGTGATATCTGTTCTGCTAGTCACCCCGCTACCAGAGGACCGTTGTGAGAACTTCACTACTCTGGTGAGCCCAGTCATCTAGTGAAATCCTGGGCAAGACTCCTAGTGCCCGTGACAGTGGAGATTGGGACAGTTGTTAGGGAGCATTAGTGTGACTAGTGTTGTTGAGGATAAGGTGACCTCTAAAAATGAAATGGTTTTTAAAGGGCATCTAAAGATTTAAAGGCTGTGGGAAAGTCTGATTGAGTGTGGTAGGGAATTCCATAAGTGGGGAGCAGCGCAAGAGAAGTCTTGTAGGTGGGAGTGAGAGGTGGTTACCAGAAACGAGACAAGGTGCAGGTCAGAGGTAGATCTAAGAGGGTGGGAGGGAGAGTATTTTGATATGAGACCTTACACACCACTCATAACTGGAGAAGCAGAACGCAGGATGGGGTGGGCAAGAGTAGGTCAAGTATAGTAAGGGCATGTTCACATAATTGCAATTTATATAAAACTCTCCTGAGCTATATCTGTTGCTAGTGCTTGAGAGTGACCAAATGGATGCCTTGTTAAAAGTTCTGAAAATGAACAATGTCAGATAGTGAAGTTCCCTGACAAAAGTGGAGGGGAAGGATACCTGCTTTTGTACTGAATTGTGGCTCACCAATATCTTAGGACCCAATCCATCTCACAAATATTCTGTATTGAGAGAGCCCATAGTCTACCTGCTTGCCCCATCTACCTGGAGTCACCTGAGATCCATTATCAAGAAATTCCTGCTGCTAATCATCATTGCAACTTTGCAGCAGCATGGTGGCCTTAGTATTTAGCACTTCTGCCTCACAGCACTAGGGTTATGAGTTAAATTCCTGATCATGACCTTATCTGTGTGGAGTTTGTACATTAGCCCAGTTTTAGCATGGGTTTCATCTGGGTGCTCCGGGGTCCTCCCACACTCCAAAACCATACTAGTAGGTTGGCTGCTATTAAATTGACCTCATTCTCAGTCTGTGTGTGTATGTTAGGGAATTTACACTGTAAGCTCTAATAAGGCAGGAACTAATGTGAGTTCTCTGTACAGCGCTGCGGAATTAGTGGTTCTACATAAATAGCTAATGAAAAAGTAGCTATTGTGTTGTCTTATTTTTTCCATATACATATATAAATGAGTGTAAACAAATTCAAAAGGCATTTACATAAAGTATGTATATAATTTTAAAAAATGTGTAGTATAAGATGATATAACATAAGAATAAAAATAACTTAAAAATAAATTGTTTAATTATTATTTCTAATTAAACCACCTTTTATGGTCTCCTGATTTTGCTTGATAGACAATTGATATTTTTGTTTTCTTACTTAATTAAAAACAAAAAGTTTGAAGTTTTAGATTGAACAGCCAATTTCAATGCGTACAAAAGCCCTCTAAGCCAAACAGGGCTTCATCATTGTGTTTACATCATGGCTTCCAGATATGGTAGCCAGGAGATGTCATACAAGTAGGATTAAGTACAAATTACAAGCATTTGCATACACACATTGAAATATATAGCTATTTTTAGAAGATACATCAATATAACGTTTCATAAACAAATACTGCAATAGGTTCCCTAAAATTAAGAAAAATCTAAATCTTTGATACTGCAATTTGTTCTGCTACCTCAATGTCCAGCTGGTATTTGTAAATAATGATTTTTTATTGTTATTTTGGTTTACCAATATATTAAACTTTACAGAATTATGTAATTATACATACCATACAATATGCAATCACATTTATACTGTAAATACATGTAAATTATGCTATAGTACTATACTGTAAATAACATATGATTTGTAATGTATGTATAATATAGATTAGAGATGAGCACAGGATTGTTACAGAAAGGCTACAACTCTTGCCTTTCATGTTTTTTATCTATGTAAATTTAACATCTCTGCAGCAAGCAGTATATGAATAGATGTATTGCCCTGGGAAAGTCTAAAAATTACAGTGCCAAAAAAACAGGGCAAGTATGTCCATAGGCTAGAAATTCTTACTTTAAATATTTGTTCAGTATAACAGGTAGACGGACTTGGAGGGAATATTTCAGACATCTGCGCCTTTCATCTTTTTCCTTATGACTTCCTATTGTTCACACAAATAGTGTCCTCTTCTGTGACACCATCCCCTCTACTATCTGTTACGTCAACTTATTCTAAGGACACTGCTCCTCTAGTGAAGGTCTGCTGAATCTATGCTAAGGAATGATCACCGGGTGTTAGCCAACCCTTATAACTATAACAGCATCTCTAGCAGACAGCTCTGCATCTATTTCACAAATTGACACACTTAATATCTATTCAGTATTAAAAGAAGGTGTAACTATTCAGGGTCCTATATATCTTTGAACGAAATGTGAACGCTACTTAAAAAATAAAACACACATATCTTGCACACACGAATGCCTGTATTGAAATACAAACGGATCTCAAGAAACATTATAAATCTGTGTATAGGCAAACTCTGGCTATTCGTTACTTGTATGTTAACTAGAGATGGACGGGCTCGGTTCCGCGAGAATGGAACCCGCCTGAACTTCCGGAATCTGACTCTCCCGCCTATTCGGATTCCAAAACAAGGTAAAACGTCATTGTGACGTCGTCGGATCTCGAATCTCGTGATTTTTAGACTGAATAAATATCCGCCTCTACAGCGATCCAGCGCGAATTTGAGAGTTGGAGAGAGAAGGGTTAGGTCGCAGGAATAGAGTAGGAAGAGAGCAGTAATAGAGCAGTAATAGAGCTGGAAGAGAGTAGGAAGAGAGTAGTAGGAGGCATTGTTCCTAATTTACACTACAAGTGTTTGGGGTGTCAAATATTCCCCTCTTTGAAAAAAGCTATTTTCTGGTGTTCAAATTATTATTTACCAGCACTATATATTTCTGAATTTACACTACAAGTGTTTGGGGTGTCAAATATTCCCCTCTTTGAAAAAAGCTATTTTCTGGTGCTGAAATTATTATATACCAGCACTATACATTTCTGAATTGCACTACAAGTGTTTGGGGTGTCAGATATTCTCCTCTTTGAAAAAAGCTATTTTCTGGTGTTGAAATTATAATATACCAGCACTATATATTTCTGAATTTGTAATACAAGTGTTTGGGGTGTGACATATTCCCCTGTTCTAAACAAAGCTATTTTCTGGTGCTGAAATTGTAATATACCAGCACTATATCTTTCTGAATTAGCACTACAAGTGTTTGGGGTCTCATTAAAATGGATTCACAGCAGTCCACATATGAGCAGAATCAGCAAGCAGTTGCTGGCACAAATCCTGATGGTAGTCCTCCCTGTACGTCATCTGGTAAAGCCTATGTAAAAGTAGATAGTCTTTTTAAGTCAGGGAAAAAAACACACAAAAAAAAACCTTTTACCGTGTTGAACAGAAAAAGAGCTGTAATCCAGGAAAAGTTAACTGCCGATAAAAAAAAATTGCCAACATGCCATTCTACACACACAGTGGCAAATAAAGAATGAGGCCAGGGCCTTTCTCTATTAGTGCGAGATCTAAAAATGTTACTGAGGCTTCTTCTTGTAAGGTCACTCGTGACCAAGCAAGACCAAGTAATTCGGAGTCCAAAAGTGGTGCACAACTACTGTTACGTGTGAAAGCCGAGCTGCAAGAAAACAAAAAGGCATTAGAAGAAAATGTATGCTGCTGCTGCTGCTGTAGCTCCCATAAGATACCCAAGAAGAAGAGTACAACTACTTTACAACAATTAACTGTGAAACAATCTTTTGCTAGAGGAAGCAAATATGACAGCAGTCTCCCAGTTGCAAAGCGGATCACAGACGCCATAGCGACTATGACTAGTCTTAGATCTGTATCCAATATCCACAATAAACGTGTTACGAGCTGCGGCGGTGCCCAGCCGCCGCGACTCACTCACCTGCGTCCCGGCCGTCGCTATGGCGACCGGGACGTCACTTCCGGCCCTGACCCGGCCGTTGCCGTGGCAACGAGAAGACGCTTCGGCGCTGCGTCCCGGCAATGAGAGGAAGCCGGGCGCAGCGCTCACCATATGTTCTAGCCTGTGGGCTAATTAATGCAGCCTATTAATTATGCTGGGGGCTGTGTCTAATTCAGAGCTAGGCTCTGATTGGTGGCCACTGGTATTTAAGGCAATGAGGTCTGCTGCCTCATTGCCGGTTATAGCTTCTGTGTTCCAGTCTGCTAACCTGCTAGTTCCTGTCCTGTATCCTGATATCTCTATTTGACTCCCCGTATGACCCTTGGCTTTGATTTGGACCTTGCTCGTGTTTCCTGTGACCCTGATCTTTGGCCTGTTTACCCGTTCTGCTATTTGCCTGTGACCCCTGACCTCAGCTTGTTCATCGATACCGTTGTCTGCTGCCGGCCCTTGACCTCTGCGTGGACCTGACTCCTCTTGCCTGGGTTCTCCCCAGCTGGTACGCACTTCACGACCCTCTGTCAGTCTGCGGCCCAGTCTGTCCCCACCATCAGGGGCTCCAGTGAACACCTGACTGGCAGAGTAGATTCCGGGTTGTGTTGTGCCGGCTGGAGGGGTTCATAACAAAACGGAGCTGGTTTTTCACAGTTAATTGATGTTTTGTGTCCCCGTTTCAAAATTCCATCGCAACACCATTTTTCATAGTAACATAGTAACATAGTAACATAGTTGATGAGGTTCAAAAAAGACACCAGTCCATCAAGTTCAACCTATTTTGGATCTCCTGCGATCCTGCACTTATATTTGAAATTGATCCAGAGTAAGCAACTGCCAATCTGTTTAAATTGTGAAAATCCCCCCATACTCAATATTGCAGTCCTATTTTTATCCCATATCCACTACTATCCTTCATTTTATTTAACGGTTGTATCCCTGGATATACTTTTTGCTAAAAAATTTATCTAACCCTTTCTTAAAGATATCTATTGAATCTGCCATCACAATGGCAATGAATTCCATATCTTGACTGTAAAGAACCCCTTCCTTTGCTGGTTGTGAAATTTCCTCTCCTCTAACCTTAGGGGGTGACCACGTGTCTTGTGTATAGTCTTTGGGTAAAAAGTTCCCATGAAAGCTATCTGTATTGACCCTTAATGTATTTGTACATAGTAATCATATCTCCCCTTTTCTAAAGTAAACAAGCCTAAACTGGCTAACCTTTCCTCATAACTTAATGACTCCATACCCTTTATCAATTTTGTCACCCTTCTCTGAACCCTTTCTAGTTCCAAATTATCTTTTTTATAGAGTGGTGTCCAGAACTGTACTGCATATTCAAGATGAGGTCTTACCTTGCATCTATGCTCTTTTTTATGCATGCCAATACTTTGTTTACCCTTGCAGCTGCTGCTTGACATTGATTACTATTGCTAAGGCTACTGTCTACGAGCACTCCCAAATCCTTTTCCATTATAGATTCTCCTAAATTAATTCCATTTAATTTATAGATTGTGTTCTTGTTTTTGATCTCTAAATGCATAACCTTACATTTATCTATGTTAAACCTCATATTCCATTTGGCCGCCCAATCCTCCAGTTTATTTAAGTCCCTCTTTAGAGAAGCTACATCTTGCTCTGATGTTATTAGCTTACAGAGTTTAGTGTCATCTGCAAAAATAGAAACTTTACTCTCTAAAACATCACCAAGGTCATTAATAAATATAGCTATTCCGCAACTGTAACAAAATATTAGTAAAAATGTACTAATTGGGCTCAAAATGTCATTCTACCCACTGTACACTTAACCACAGATATGTGGAAAAGTGGAAGTGGCCAAATCAAAGACTATATGATTGTGACAGCCCACTGGGTTGGTCATTCGCCTTCACAAGCAGGAACAGCAGCAGCATGTACACCACTACGTAACATTTGTCACAGGCAGGCTACTCTTTGTATCACCGGCTTCACTAACAGACATACAGCTGATTATTTGTTTTACGAAAACTAAGGGATGTCATTGATACATGGCTTATACCACTTGAACTCTCCCCAGGATATGTTATTTCTGATAACACCAACACTATTGTGTGAGCATTACAGCTGGGTGAATTCCATCACATTCCCTGTTTTGCTCACACAATAAACTTGGTGATGCAGAGCTTCTTTAGAAATAACCGTGAGGTGCAGGAGATGCTTTCGGTGGGCCGTAAAATTTTGGGACATTTCCGGCATTCTGTTTCAGCATGTAGGAGATTGCAGCAGCTCCAAGAACAATTTAACTTGCCTTGCCACCAGCTTAAGCAAGAGGTGGAATTCCACCCTGTACATGCTTCAGAGGATGGAGGAACAGCGGAAAGCCATACAAGCGTATTGCACAAGCCATGACATTGGGAAAGGAGGGGGAATGTAATTCACTCTTGCACATTGGGGAATCCTTTTTGTGCTGTACAAGGTGCTGAAACCATTTGAAGTTGTGACATGTGAAGTGAGTTCAGACTCTGCTAGCTTGAGCCAAGTCATTCTCTTAATTCGACTATTGGAAAATCAGCTTGACAAACTGAAGGAGGAGATGAAAGAAAGCAATTCCGCAAAGTATGTTGGCCTTGTAGATCAAGTACTTAATTCGCTTTGCAATAATCCAAGCGCTCGGTGACATTTATTAGCTGTAGAATTACCTCACTTATCCAAGAAACATGTGGAGCGGTCGTAAAAAAATGTTTCCTAGATGTGGTAGGAACTGTCGTGTGTTTGAGTCATTGCTCTGTTGCTTACCATCCAGCCAGATTGCTGCAGTATTTGGCTGAAAGTGTATGAAAAGCATATTGTGACCTGTGAGAGGGTCAAAATTGAATGGAAATGACTGCAAATTAGTGTTAGTGAGGTTAATAATAATATAACTACAAAATAATACCTAAATTATGTTTTTTTAGCCCAAAAAAATTTAAGATTTTCAACAAATTGCAAAACAAAACCAAACAAAACCAAAACCAAAACACGCAAGGGCGATTTTGCCAAACCCAAACCCAAAATACGAAGGTAATCGAGATCCAAAACCAAAACACGGGGGTCAGTGAGCATCTCTAATGTTAACAGGCAAAACACAGTGCAGGATAGACACATACATATGTTGAATCATAGTTTCATCAGAATGCATGTAAAATAAAATATAAAGTAAATTTACAACTCTTAATACTATAATCATTAATAAAAAATATATGTTTTGGGATTTTTTGTAATTTTTGAAATACATAAATCAGGGTGTTCCTAATGTTTACTGTACATAAAAGAAATTTTTATAGCTTACTCGCAAACACATTTTTTAGCATGCAGAAGTGTAACCATCACTATCAGTCAGCACTTACACCTGCCCTGTAGGTGGTGCAGGTGATACAGCTAAAAAAATGTACCTAAGAGATGCCCAGAGCTTGAATAAGCCATATGTGTGTATGCTCGACCCCAGCATGCCCTCACTGTACATTGCCTTTGTTAGTCCTACGTAATTCGTTTTACTGCTGACATTTCGACATTATTACTACTGCAGTATATATGACTTACAAACTCTGTTTAGTCAGCACTGCTCCTTACGCCTGATTCTTCACAAGCTCCGCAGAGAAAATCTTAAATGCTGGAGGCTCATGGTCACAGTATTAAAATGGTGATCATTGCAGGCTGTTTAAAAGTAATGTACAACCCGTTGGACGTGGCTGGGGCTGCAAAATAGATCCCCTAAATCGAGCAGATTGCCCACCACTAATTTAGAAAAATGTATGTTGAACTATCTTATAATATTATTTTGAAAAATGACCCAGGCTCTACCTTTAGACAAACCTAGGCCTAGAGTACCAATGATGAAGGGATGCCTAAAACAAAGAATGATTGACATAATGTCACTCATCCAGTGATTTAATATCGCCACATGGACTGTCAGCCACTGATGATGAAGAAGTAGCCAGCCAGCACTTTCATACAAGTAAAGCTCTGGCTGCTGTTCGCCATGCCACTTTGAGTTGGAGAATGTGGCATTGGCTATGATGCTGTAGGCAAGCACCACTCTCCATGTCTGAGGAGCTGAAAATGCTGCACCCACTTCCAGTCCACCATGGAGGTGGGTGCCCGGAGCCCTGGTCTGGGCATCTTGAGCTTATTGGAGCTGGCCTGGAATTGAGCGGCTTCCTGGTGACTGCCCATCCTCAAGGGTTAGCCACCATTTTAAATATCCTGCTGTTGTCAGCATGGATTAGCCCCCTCCCCTGACTGGGGGCATATGTGATAAGAGGAGAGTGAGGGAGGCATATGTGCAAGGGGATATCTGGAGGCATAATGTGTGAGATGTGTATGAATCAGGTCATGCAAATCTCAACTACATGTGTAGTATTCATTATGTGTAATGCTGAGCACCTGGCAGTTTCTACCATTTTTATGGAGCAGAGAAGGGAATGGGGGGACATGATAGAAACTTTCAAATATATTAAAGGTTTTAACAAGGTACAGGAAACATTCATCAAAGGAAGAGAAGTACTAGAACACGAGGACATGCACTGAAACTGGAGGGAACTAGGTCTAGAGGAAATTTGAGCAAAAAGTACTTCACAGAAAGGGTAGTGGATAAGTGGAATAGCCTCACATCAGAGGTGGCAGAGGCTAATATATTAGAGCTATATAAACAGGCTTAGGATAGACATAAAACAATACTTGCAAAGATTAAAGAATCAAATAGAGTTTGAGGTTACCATCGGTTAAAAATTGAGCAGACAAGATGGGTCAAGCGATGCTTATCTGCCGGCAAATTCTGTTTGGAATAAGTGATCGATCAGAAAGTAATTTTAATTACAGATTTTAAAATTTGAGTCATTTAATTAGCAAATAAATGTTACAAATCTCATATATAAGTATTATTGGTTTCTTTGTCTGTTTGTCAGAATACCCCTGCACAGTTTTAGGGGGTTAAGGTCCTGGTCTGACCTCCCGTTGGTGTATGTTGGCCAGAATTATGACCCAGGAAGCCTGTTCTAAGACTGCACCTGGAAATCTCTGCACCGATTGGGATGAAACCAATGCGAGTAGGTCCAGCTGAATCCTGGCCAGGTTTTAGGGGTGGGTTTGGGTCCCAGTTGGACCTCCTATTGGTGTGCACTGGGCAGAACTTTAAACCAGGGAGCCTGTACTGATCTGGATGGATTTGATCAAAAACTTCACAGACTGGTAACATTGGATCAAAGAAAACATACTAGGAGGTGGAGATTCCGGTTGGACCTCCCATTAATGTACGCAGAACTTTGACCTGGGAGACTATTCTGGACCTTCCACTGGATGCATTTGGATGATATTTAATATATAAACAAAAACAACACTGAATAACCAACTCATGGGTGAGTTGGAAGAACTGCTAAACTGCTAATTATTTTTAGGTTGACAGTTACAACCAAGTCATTGATAACTTAACAACTTGAAGATTTAAACCCGGGCAACGCTGGGTACTTCAGATAGTTATTAAAATATTGTTTATAGGTATCAAGTTTAAAACCTATACTGTCGAGTTTGAAAAAACTATTGAACTGCATGAATACACACTAATCAGGGGTGAGCCTTTTATGAGAGGCATCTGCTTCATGTAGTAAGTTTTAAAGTGCAGAAAAATCAATGAAATTCCATAAAATTGTAAATTGTCTTGGTACTTAAATCTGACTTTGTAGTCTTTTATATTACTGTTACTTGTGTAAATTATCAAAGTAGCAACATTTGTATTTACTGCATTCATACAAATAATTTTGGTAGTTTGGAGAGGGAATGAGAATGGCATCATATTGAGCACCACATCTGAGCAATGGTTAGACCCAAATTCACATACAGTAGTTTACTTCTTAATATTGTTAATATGACTGCACTTAAACATAAAAATAAGCTCTCTGCAACTTTATATTTTATTTTTCTCATAAAATTTTAGAGCTTTTCACGTACCAAGGGGTATAGAAAATAGGTTTTTGAGTAGGGGATCATGTGGAATACTATTTGTATACCATTTAAATATTATAAGTAATACATTTATATCACACATAGTTACACAATATCTGTCAAAATAGCTGCAATATCATATTTTCAATTAATACGCCAATCTAAGATTTGTAATTTAAATAATTAAACATTCTATATAAACATTTCAGTGATTTTTACCTATTATTTAACAATGGCATTTTTGGGAAGATGTTTCTTTAAAACAAGTTTGTCATATACACAAAAAATTGCCTTTTCTATGCCAAAAATAATTAATTATTTCCCATGCCAAATGCCTATTAGTACCTAATTATCATTTGTATATTTTCCTTTCAAAACCGATAATTAGAACTGGTGGGAGAAGAAGTGGCCTAGTGACAATGTCACTGTCATTGATATAGTGAAACATATTTTGATCTAATCTGGCAGCACAAGCTATCTGGAGAAACACACTTGCTGTAATTTCTTAAGAAAATAAATATTTTTGGCAAGGATACATTTATGTGAACACTATGTGCTTCGGTGCATGCCTTCAGAACAATATTAGTGTTATTACTATTATTAGTTAAACCTGCTACTGTGTTTCTTTGTGAGCTTAAGAATAGTTTTTGACCAGTTGGTATAAATTATGCCATCATCTGAAGCCCCTGTATTTTAGTTCTGCCATTTTCCTCTTTTCCCTACTGTTCTGTCTATTGATGTTTTCTGACAAATGGATCACTGAGTACCACAATCTTGCAATGTTTTATTTTAGGATAACCATTTTCATACTTTTGTTGTAACAACTTAATCTATTGGCTAATGATATACAACATTTGGTTCATTTTATAAATTGGTCTTGAAATGAAAAGATTTGGGATTTATAAACATAAAAAAATAAAGCTGATATCATGTAAAATTCAGAGACCTGTATTTAAATTTTTTTAAAACAACACAGAATGCTAGATGTTTGAAAGTATAGGATCTGCTATTAAGAGACATAGGGCTAGATTTACTAAGCTGCGGGTTTGAAAAAGTGGGGATGTTGCCTATAGCAACCAATTAGATTCTAGCTGTCATTTTGTAGTAAGTACTAAATAAATGAAAGCTAGAATCTGATTGGTTGCTATAGGCAACATCCCCACTTTTTCAAACCCGCAGCTTAGTAAATCTAGCCCATTGTGCTTCATTTAAAGTTGGATGTGAGTCCATTTGTGGTGCACAAATATATGCATTATTGTACTGGGTATGTGTACATAAATGAGTACATATTTAGATTTGAGAGCATCTTAGACCTGTGAGACTTTACACCTGAAGAGGCTTGAATGGGCAAGTTGAATAAAGCAAGAAAGTATACACTTAAATGAAGCACGTCTCTTGGAGATACAACCTAAAGAGACTTGGATGGATCAGATTCACTTCTTAGGAAGCATATATTTTGTGGGTACTGGAGTCATGGTGTTAAAATATGTGATGCTAATCAACGGCACTATTTAGTAACTCTTTATTCTATTTTTCATATTTCTTTATTAGCATAGTGGCTATCATGTTGAGGACATGTATCCTGATTTTTTTATTTGCCATTTCCAGTTAGACTGCTGCAGAAAAAAATATTTCCTTTGGATTTATAAGGTGGTAATCAATGGATGTGGGGTGTTAATTCAATTTTATATGGAAAAGGCATACATTACTAACTACATATTCTCTTGTGTATATAACACTTCATTGCATTATATTGTGTATAAATAGAGTAATGTGACTTTCACTTTTATAACATACACTGCCATGCCACATTTCTATGCTATCATTAGGAGTAAACATACACATTTGTAAGCCAGATGTGCAGCTGACATAGAATTACTGCTGGGTTTTAAGTTTATTGAGATACGTACAACTCAGATTACACGTAAGACTACAATTTTCACAACCAAATTTTAATGTGCATGTTTAGGGCACAAAAGGACTCTACATCAGGCCCACTGTGCATAAAGCTCTTTGGGGCAGGGAACTTAAATCGGCCCTTAATATTGTTACATTTTTCCCTTGTCTGTAATTTAAAATCTTATAAAGTGGTGCATATACTGATGGTGCAATATAAATACACTTTAAAGAAATATATTGTAACAAAAGGAGGCATTTAGCTGGCAATATGCAGAGAAAGCAGGGAAGTAGAGTAAAACATTTGTGCAGTAATGCACCTAGATTGAATGGACAAAGCTGGCTCTATGGGCACTTCAGACTTCTCAATGGCAGTACTCACTACCTGAGGAGAGGTTTCCTCATCATGCCAAGGTTTAAGGAGGTTAACCTGATATATTTGCTCCTCCCTTCTCCTACCTAACTGGTGGACTCTGTAATTGACAGGACCGACAGCCTCTAGAACTTCATATGGACCCTGCCAATGGGCAAAAAGTTTGCTTTCCTGGGTGGGAACCAGGAATAGGACCTTGACCCCAGTCTTGAAAGATCGAACAGCAGCACTTTTATCATAACTTTTCCTCTGTCGTTCCTGAGCCTCTTTTACATGTTGCTGCACAATGAGCCCTATCTTTCCTAGCCTCTCATACATTTGTGACACAAATTGTACCATATTTGGCTCCCTGGGACCTTGCTGCTCCCACCCTTCTTTTAACATATCCAAGATACCCCTGGGCTGTCTCCCAAACAATAACTCAAAGGGACTAAACCCTGTTGAAGCTTGAGGTACCTCACGGATGGCAAACATCAAATAGGGAATAAGAGTGTCCCAATCTTTTTTTTTTTCTTGAGCCACTGCTTTCCTGAGCATGTGCTTTAATGTGGGGTTAAAGCATTCCACCAAGCCATCTGTTTGTGGATGGTATACAGAGGTGTGAAGCGCCGTAACCCCTAGCAACTGGCACATGTCCTTCATCAGTTTAGACATGAATGGAGTACCCTGATCTGTGAGAATTTCTTTGGGTATTCCCAAGCGTGTAAACATCAATACAAATTCCTCAGCTATGGTGCTGGACTTTATGTTTCGTAAGGGAATTGCCTCTGGATACCTGGTTGCATAGTGAAGCACCACTAGTATATATTGGTGCCCACGTGCTGATTTTTCCAGTGGCCCCACAAGGTCCACAGCTATCCGTTCAAAGGGAACTTGTACTATTGGTATTGGAATGAGAGGTGCCCTGTACATGGGTTTGGGACAGGTTCTCTGACAAATGGGACAGGACCGGCAATACTTTTTCACTGCCATGTGTACACCGGGCCAGTAAAACCTAAGCAGAACTCGTTCCCGTGTTTTATCTTTCCCTAGGTGTCCCCCACAGACATGTGTATGTGCTGCTTTTAACACTAGGGTTACATGGACCTTTGGAACCATTAATTGTTCTACTTTATCTCCCTGTACAGTAGCAAATCTATACAGGAAATTATTTTTAACAATAAAATATGGTATACCTTCTGCAGGCTGGGCGGCTTTCGCTACCCCATTTACCTCAGTCACACTATTAAAGGCATGTTCCAAAGTGGCATCATTAAGTTGGTCTCGAGCAAAGTCCTGCAGAGGAAACAAAGTTGGTATTGCGGACCAGTCCGTATCCTCACTGACAGGCGGGGTGGGCTCATCTGCGACATCACCGACCAATGCTAGTTTGGACTGTCCATGTTTCCCCGCAGGTGGATGCTTTTGTGTAACTCCTGCTGTGACTCCCAGGATGGCATTCCGGTTTGGCGGTTCCCAAAGATCGATGTCCAGATGTTGTGGAATCTTAGGCGGTTCTTTTAAGACCGGGTTTCCGACCGTTGCATCAGTTGCCGGCATGTCCGGCCGGATCCGCTCACCGAGGACATCATTAAACAGTGGGAAGTCTCACCCCAAAATGAGTGGCTATGGGAGTTTAGGTGCTATGGCAGCTACCACCATAACAGTTTTGTCTTTGAGTGTGACTGGTAGTATTGATCTTTCATACTCCTCTGTCGTGCCATGTACGCAAAGAACCTTCACCTTGGGCAACCGAGAAGCTATGGTTTCGGGTAAGGCAGAGCTGGAAACCAATGAGAGTTCACTCCCCGAGTCAACCAAGGCCAGAACAAGGTTTTGGTTGATTAGCACAGTCACCCGGAACAAACAAGGACTTCCTGATGTGCTACTCCTTGTAAAACAGCTTGGAAAAGCAGGCCCAATATGTGCCACGGAACAGTCAATGGGTTCCGGTAGTTTAGGACACTCTGCCTTAAAGTGGCCTAGCTCACCACATTCAAAACACTTCAGATTAGACGGCTTTGCACCTGGCCCTCTGTCCGTAGCAGTTTTGCCATTGAGCCCTGTAGCAAGGATTGTCAAACCTGGCTTTTGGCGTGGCAGCGGCTTTGGCACAGATGCAGGTTCTTTAGTCATTTGCTGTAGCGCACAAAACCTTTCTTCCACGGTGGCAAGCTCTTCATAAGTTTGTGGGTCTGATTGCAGCACCCACCTTTGCAAATCACGGTTCAACCCCCGGATGCAGTGATCTATCGCCAAAACTTCAATAATCCGAGAAGGCGAATTCTCCTCAGGCTGCAGCCATTTCTTTAAAATTTTAGAAAGCTCAGCCACTTGCACTCTGACCGGTTTTTCTTTATCATAGCGCCATTGGTGATAGCGCTGGGCTCGGCCTGGCCCGGAAACTCCAATGCGAGACAATATCTCAGACTTTAGGCACAAATATTCAGAGGCCCGTTCCACATCTAGATCCATATACGCTCGCTGAGCTTCACCAGTCAGATATGGCGCCATCCTCTCAGCCCAATCATTAGGAGGCTATTTTGCCCTTTTTGCAAGTCTCTCAAAGGACAACAGGGGGTAAATGTATCAATCTGCGGGTTCTTGAACACCCGCGTGTTCAGCCTCTTCCGCGATTAAATTTCAAGCGGCGCTGCATTGTAAAGGGAAGTTAACCCTTTACAATGCAGCGCCGCTTGAAATTTAATCGCGGAAGAGGCTGAACACGCGGGTGTTCAAGAACCCGCAGATTGATACATTTACCCCCAGATATGCTTCTATGTCATCACCTGGCGACATTTTCTGGAGAACAGGACCAAGTGGTTCATTTCTGTCATGTCTCACCTGGCTTAACTCTTCTCTTAAGAGCCTTGTGTTTTCCACCTGTGCCTCGGCAACTCTTAGCATCTGAGTTTGCTGCTGTTGCTGTGCAGCAGCCACATTCACGAGGGTTCTCAGTACTTCCTCCATGTTGACGTCTGCGTGGGTTGGGTAGCGGAAACTTGCTTCCCGGAGTATCCCACTCCTGACACCACTTGTGGCAAGAGCCCGCTACTGCAGAAACACACGTGAACAACAACTTCCTTTTTATGGTGCTTTATTGTCAGGATGGTAAATGTTTTACTCTACTTCCCTGCTTTCTCTGCATATTGCCAGCTAAATGCCTCCTTTTGTTACAATATATTATGTATTTTATTAGGCTTAAGCTGTCTATATATGGCCACGTTACTGTGGTTTTATTGAAGCACATGAATCAGATCCATGGGATTTGGAAGTTTTGGGTATTGAATTTATTAAACCGACCGTACGAGGGGGTAACAGATTCAAGAAGCTTTGCAGACAGGAAACGTATTGGATCCATTTATTGAATACATTAAGTCCTTATGGACTGAATGGAAACTTGGAATTAAATAGTTTAATATAACACCTGTCAATATTTGTTGATGTACTATTCTCATCATCTTGGTAGGTTGGTTTGCTGAAAATGCTGTTTCTTCGCTTTTTTTGATATTGCACGTTCAACATCTTTTTACAGTTTTGTATATCCATTTGGTTTTATTAGATTAATTATATTTTGTCGTAGATGATTTTATAGGACAAATATTCTAGAGGTTTGTGTCAATGCCTCTTTCATATGGTCTAACGTCTCTCCACAATTCTGTAGATGTATCTGTTTCTATTAGATAATTATATCCAGTCCTAGAAGGGGTTATAGGATAAAAATTGTAGCGGTTTGTGCCTATGCTCCTGTGGCAAGGTTGTGAGATCGAATCTGGTCTGATCTCATTTAATCTTTATTTATATTTGCCAGGACTCTTTAATATATATATATATATATATATATAAAATATATAAATGCTTAGTGGCGTCTGTGTGTGAAAAAAAAAAACAAGTTGCAGCGCCACCTGCTGGGCAGAGTTATACACTGACCTACTAAATTCTTAGTGTGTGTGGGGAAAAAAATTCAAAAAGGGCTGAAATTTGGTAGGGCTCAAACTCATTTTCGTGAGGTAATTTTACCTCATGAACACACATGTGTAGAGGCGTGCGTTAGTGTGTGTGTGTGTGTGTGTGTGTGTGTGAAAAAAACTATTTTCTCAGAAAGGGCTCATCCAATTGACCTGAAATCTGGTATACTGACATTATTTGACAAAAAAATTAGAATAGTCAAGTCAGTTAATTCCCATCATCCCCCCTTCCCCCAGTGGGAGGGGTAGTAAAGGCTAAATTTACGAGTTGAGGGGTGAAACTCATTTTCGTGAGGTAATTTTACCTCATGAACACACATTAAAAAGGACGCTTGCGTCGGGAAGTAACGATCTTCCCCTGAGGAGGCCTGGGCTAGGCCCAAATGCATGACAAGACCTTTTTAAGACCCTAAGTATCTTGATTTGACTAGAATGCATGAGTATCATGCACGGGTTAACTTGTATATATATATATATATATATATATATATATATATATATATATTTGTTATTCTTTAATATCCAGATTTTATTATTTGGATTGGCATAATAAATTTGTATTAGTTAAACCGTTGTTGTATATTTATACTGATTATTATTACCATTTTTTCACATGGAACAGCTATCCAACTAAACTTAAATTTTGTTTAATTTAATTTTATTATATATTATATATTATTATGTATTACTAAGTCTTTTATATGAATTAAATTACAAACATGATGCTGGGGAGGAGTTTTTGTAAGTTTTTCTCACTCAATACTTGGTTTTGTTGCAATTTCATTTGCGATCTGCACACAGCTGCTTATGATTGTCATTATACTAATACAGATATAAGGATCGTTCAAATGGGGCAGTTCAGTATTATGAGCTGGATAGTATTTTGGCTGTGATTTCCGATGATGAAATTGCCCTTGTGGAAAAGAAACATATCCTGAATCTGTTAACTTATCAACTATTGCATTTCAAAAGTTTTTGGCTGGATTTGCGCTTCTTTCATTGTGGGTATTCATAGAATGGAGCGCTGTGTCATTGAGCCTATATACTGATTAGTCTGTGGCGGTCTTCAGTTCTGCGGACATTGCCAATACCTTTACGGGACAAGCTTGCATTTGACTCCATCATTTCCACTACAACATCAATAAATTTTAGCACAAAGTGTTTACACCAGTCTGGATCAGCGGGAGAGTACAGGTCAAGCTGAACGTCCGAAGACTACATTGACAGCCTATTGGGGCATTAACACTGTTATTAATAAAGGTGGAGAGGATACGATCCAAATATCATCCATAACAGTCAGTCCGTTTCTAGTGATTCTTTCCAGGTAACGTTATTTCAGTTGAGCGTAATGTCCAGTTACCTTTTACCATCAGGCTACGTGTCATTTTCTTCTATAATCCATTTTGACACTTCACAAGTAGTGGTTCACGTTTGTCCCACAGCTCGTTCTACAGGTTAATGTATAATAAGTGGACAGAGTGACAAAGAACTATTTTATATACATTCACATGTTATTTTATGTAACATTTGATCTTAATGGTTTATACTTCACAATATGTTGTTTTAGATGTGTATTAAAAATTTGTTATGGTTAATCAAGAACCAAACATGATGCTAGAGGAGTAACTCTAGCACAGGGGTCAGGAAACTTTTTTACCTTTTACCCCCAAATATATTTAGATACGCCGATGTTACCACCTTGATTTGAAAGGAAGTAAATCATATATTATTAATTATTGGAATTCAAAATTTTATTGAATCTATTCAAAATTTCTTTAAAAGCATCAATATTGGGGAATTTTGATGTCAGAGCAATTTGGATACAATCTTCAGCATCCAATCGATTTCTCTGATTTGTTTTTATGTTCGTAAGGGTGGAAAATCCTTGTTTGCAAGGTAGTTTGTTGCAAAAGGCAGAACCTTTTTGAATGCCTCCTCATGTGCAAATTTGAATGCCTTTGCAGCTGTTGACATCCAAAAATATGACAGATCTGCTTTGTTTTCAAATGCAATTTGTGCTTTATTATTGCTTAGAAGCTCAAGAAGTGCCTCTGCCAGGCCTTGAGGTTCTTCTGGTACAACAGCAATTTCACATGTAAAGGGGTCTACAATCCAACTGACAGCATGTGAATCGGCAGCATTACCCCCAAGAATTTCATTTTTACCTCATTTGGGGTAATTTATCCCTGTTCCTTGACCACTAGAGTCTAGCATCATGTTTGGTTCTTGATTAGTCCCAACGCTGTCAAATTTATTTCATTCTCTGTTGGCCACGTAACTGTACCTGTATTCAATCTGGCCCCTCTTAATAAATGTCATCTGCTGAAGGAATTCTAGCTATTCCCAAACTACTTCTGGTCAATCCGAATAAGATATTATTTACTCTAATTGGATGGTTTGAAACCACTCAAACAGTAATTTGGCATCATTCATATTTTCACATAGGACATTCAAATTGCTGAGTGCATGGCAGCTTCACATAGAACCTTTCTGTTCTGTAGCATATGATGTTTGGTGGAACATATTTAAAATGATTATTGTATTTGATGTTGGTTTGACCAGCAACATTTGAAAAAACAAAATACAAACTGCTACAGTTTGTATTACAAAGCTACAATTCCTAGTACTAATTTGCCTACACTTTATAATGCATTTATATTGGTAGTTTAATTATACATGTCTCTGCTTCAATAATCAATTTTTTGAAACTGCTTCAAATACTCAATAAAGATAATAACATAAATAAAAAAATAAAAAAATATAAAATATACCATAATTATGAACAAGGTGTAAATTAGGTGGCCTAAAATAACAATTTACAAGCTGGCTCCCAGTAGATTCGGCAGGTCTCTTCATTCAAATGAGAAGATCCCAAGGCAGGGGCTTTGACAACAACAACAAAAAAAAGTATTTGTTATTGATTTGACCAGCAACATTTGCAAAAACAAAATGCAAACTGCTACAGTTTGTATTGCAAAGTTACAATTCCTAGTATTAATTTACCTACACGTAGGGCTCATCAAGTGTTTTCATCCCAGTGTCTGCACTTTACCCATGAGGGACAGTTTATATCACAGTTCAGAGCAAAATGCTGGAGAATCGGCTTCAATGATCCTGATGAATGTATCAATTTCAGAGTGGTTTTTACAACTAGCATTCTAACTGGAATGTGATCTCAGTAAATCCTGCAAAATCATCTTCAAATGATCCATTTCAACCACTATTCTTTATTCCGAAAATGTTACTGATAATTTTTCGTTGCACTGAATTCATTTTCAGATAGGAGAGACACATTTTCACATTATTTAGTTCATCTCAGGTTACAGAATGAATTATGTGCAGGAGCAAAAGGGAATGGTTTTAGATCTACTAGGATGGCTATGATAGCTTATTACTTTGCTCATAAACAGCATAAAATAATTTTCTATGGTTCATTCAATGTTGCCTTCTACAACAAAATGATGGCGATGATAAAAATAGATTTTCATTTAGGTTTCCAAAACATTAGCCATTAACAAATAATAAGTTAAATGGTAAAGAAACTCTTAATCTAGAGATATCATTTAAAGAACATTCGAAACAAAAAGGTGCTTTTTGTGTGTTACTTGATTTTTACAGTTTTCAGTACTAAAAGTGGATGATAATTAGGGCTTACATAAAGACAGGTGGCCTTTAACTTATCACATTATCATTAGAGAGGAAACCCAAAGCACTACTTAGATTGTTGAACCTGGCCAAATCATGATCAGTCACTTTTGTACTGAGAGGATCAGTCGCTAACAATGTCCACGATCAAGTCTGATAGGTGGTAATTTACCTGCATGTATCCCAATCATTTCAATAGGGAACAGCAGGATTGCTCAGGCAGTGCATACTGCATGATTGCAGACATTGTTAGCAGCTGAAGCCCATTAGTTTATGGAAGTATCTTCATTTTTTCTTCTTTTTGTGAACTAGATCTCTAGTCTCTTTGTTTGAATGTTATACTCATTTGTTTAGATGCTTACACACACATATTTGTCTTCTTTAGAAATAGTGACCTATTTTTTTTCTATAACCATAAATAGATACACCTCAATACTAATGTGCGTATATATGTGTGTGTATATATATATATATATATATATATATATATATATATATATATATATATATATATATTTATCCTCTGCATTCACCAAAACATTAATGACCAACTCACGCCAAAGTATTCTCTTTCTGTTCAATCCTACACTGTATATCAACATGAATTCATTCTGAGATCCATTCTAAATTTTTAATTTCAGCACACCCAGGATATCTGGGTTAGGTTTTGCGGGCAGTTTTTTAAAGCAAGTACTTCACAAGCAATGGCTGCTTTATTAGACACCAATGGATAAGGAGCCTTTAAAAGCTGTGTGCAGGGAAGACTTAACCCAACTAAAAAGCATGTGGATATTCAGATTGAATTTATGGTTCTACTAAGTGTAGGACTGTTCAGAAGCAAGAGACTCTGGGATAGGCTGATCAGCATAACATGTATTGTAATATGTGGAATAGACATTGGTAGCTTTTAATATAGTATAGCATGAAGTGTATTTAGTACAAAGTGAAGTTTAAAGTTGCTAAAACAGCATTAATAATGTTTTAGAGAGTGTTTAAGATCAATGACTTTTTGTTAATAAAATGAAGTCTCACCCCTTTTGCATCCCAGTTTCTACTTCATTTCTTTCCATTTTATTAATTAGGTATGGAAGGGCACAATGTTGTATAATCTGATGTATATATTTCCTGCTTATTGGAAGACTGCCATAAAGTAAATTCCTCCCTGATCTGTGTTCTTATTTTTTTAAATTCTGATGTATTTCCAAATGGATTTTTTAATTTCACTGTGGTAATGACAGCCCTTAAAATGTTGGCCTTTTCAGATGACATGTCTGTTGGCTGCTTCTACTGAAATCTGAGATGCCTACGTCAGCCAGATGGTATAGTGGCAGTGTTGCTTTGCTGCCAAACAAGCGACCTGGATTTCATTTCAAAATCAGCTTCCTGCTTCTGTTGCGGCCACTGGGGATGGATGTGTGAGAAGGCATTTGGATGGAAGGGCTGTGCCAAGTAATGCTTTTAATACAGCACCTGCTGTTTCATAATTATTAGCAATGAAAATGATTCTGAAGGGAGACACATCCTGCTGCTATCTCACTCACAGGAAGAATATGCACTATTGTGTATAAACCTTCTAGACAGACAAATATGATTGATTTAAGTTCAGTTTGGGTGTCTCTCATATTGATTATGAAATATATTATGATAATGTGAACCATCCACCATTCAATTTGATTTCACAATTTACTGAAGTCTTTGCAAATATCTAGAATTTCAAATATGACGCTGTACTGCACATTCAAAGAATAACAGTTAGTTTACAGATGCATTAGTAAACATTAAATGAAAGAACATTCTTTTAATTTCAGATAATTAGACAACTATATTTAAATGCACAAATTTTTATAAGACATCAGATGACACTAAAATGGCAATTGGAAATTACACTGTCCCATTGGGTCTCAACAAAGCCAAATTTCATTAATAACTTTAAATTTAAATATGCTTCTAATTGCACAGTTTCATCTGTTTTCCCTAAGGGTTTGTAGGAAGGTCATGGTAAATTAAAATACATACATTTAAAACCCTTATTAAGGGCATTTTAATGCATTTGAAAGAGTAATAATTATTTCCATTTGTTCTACAATCTCACTGTTAGTTGGCTAGGAGCTGCCATGACAATTTTCAGAAAGACATTTTTCTGATTTTATTTTACCTTTTCGAAAGCTATAGCGATATTGTTCAAACAGTTGTAAAATGTGAAGCTGTTAACGGCATACTTTAAAATCAAGCATATTGTTTATATAATCAGTGCAGGTCTGAGGTTTAAGTAACTACTAAAGCAATTACTAAAAATAAAATGAGTTCATCATAATAGTATGCACTGTGTTTGCAATACTTTTAAAACATAACACAATGTATTTCACTTGGATAATCTGCAAAGTTATGAATTTTATTTACACAAATTTCAGAAATTTCAACTTCCTAATTGCAGGTAACAAGGTTATTTCAAGCAAAAATATTTACCCGCTATAGTAGTCATCTGTTTCACAAACATAGATATTATAACTGAAGGATGAACTAGACCCAAGGGAAATTAAAAGCTGTGGTGTGTGTTCTTAACTTGTCACTCTATAAAAGGTTAAAGTGAGCCCTGAGTACGCCAATTGCTGTGTGATTAGGGGAGGTCTCTTAAATCAGATTATAAATTGCCATGGCTGATGGTGTTCTGCCTTTAGTCTACAGGACACGTTGTTGAGATAAGTCCAGTGCCTTTCTCTTCAACCTACCTATCTTTAGAGTCTTTTCCATTACCTTTCTGTCTGACACAAACTGTGGTTTCTACTCTTTGCATCCCTCTGTTTGTTGCCTGTTTATTTTGCTGTTTCCTTTCTTTTCTACTTCACTTGCCACTGCTTATTTCCCTTCCACCCCTCCTCCCACCCTGCCATCTCCTTTTCCATTACCATAGTTTTTCTCCATTCAAGTCCCTAGTTGCCCAGTTGGTCCCATGGAGAGCCCTAGCGGCGCCTCTATGAACTCAAGCTCTGTTGCTGGCTCCCCCCTCAGTTCACATACCTGCTGCTGCTGCTGCTAATGCTCCTGACAGCCGCTGCTCTGCTTCACAGAGATCGAGCAGCCACATCTCATGGCCAATGGCACGTACTGATGTGCAAGGTACTCTTCTACCCAGTGAGCATGTTATACCATTGCTAACATTGAAGCTGGTAAATACCCTCCTGTGCCGGTGGCTGGTCAGACTGGCTGGGCCCATTAGAATGACTAGCCATTTAGTTGCCCCTGCATTTGCTGCTGAGGAACAAAGCATGGTTCCTCCTGCTCCCCCAGCTGTGATGGTTAAATCTAGGGTACCCGGTATTGGGCCCCATTGTGAGGCCAGGGGGCCTGTTGATTCCCCCTCTACTTCCCTGGCCAGGGACCAAGGGTTAAAATAGCCCACGTGTTCAGCTCCTTGCTTGCATTGGGGAGCATGTTGCAGCCCCTTGGCTCCCTCAGCCCCACAGCGCACTGCTGAGGGGCTGCCAGGGAGGTCAAGGAAACAGACAAAAGGCTCCAAATCTGTCCCATCAGCTTCCCCATGCCCATGCTACTGTGGGGGCTGAGTAACAAAACCAGGATGGATGACTGGGGGGCATCATGTCACCCCTCTTGTTCCCGTGCTTTTCTGGTGGTCTGGGCGTCTGTGGCTGGCGGTGGCCCTGGCACTTGGTGTTCAGCACCAGGGCTACCGCCACTCACCACCACCTTTCAGATGTGGTTGGCTGGCGGGGCAGTCCCTGGAGGAGCTCCTCCTCCTCGCACTCTGTGTCCCTGGTAATAATCTCTGACTCTTTCTATGCCTATCCGTGGAGTATTCAGGAATCAGTGGGTTTGGGGGTAGCTCTTGCATTGTCACCGCCCTTCCTTCAGTGTCCCAGGGACTTCGGGCTGTACATTCCCGCTACAGTGCCTGTATTTACTAGTGTTCCAGTGAGTATGCGTGACCATTCCCACCTGATGTTTTTATGCCACAGTTGGGCCATTTTCCCAGGCTTATCCTTGGCCACTACAGTATCCTGCACCTCCCACTTCTTGTGTGTCTTTACCCACCCCATACAGGGCCTGCTTCTCCCTTTGAGGGTTCCCCAACTCTGGGTCCTCCTAGTCTTGCTCACTCCGGTGCTCCGCTTCTGGTCCCAGCCCCTCCCCGGTTAATGAGTAGTGTACTGGTGCTCTCTGTAGTAATTCTCTTCTCCCAGCAGGTGTCTCCACAGTCCACAATCTGGCCACTGATGGGTCCATTAGTTACAGGGACCAGGCTCAGCCGTCCTCCTATGAAATGGGTCTGGCGTCTGTTTCCAGCTTCCTGGTGAAATCTAGTTGGGTGAAGATGATGTATGTTCCTCAGGGTTTGGTGCATGTCCCAGTAAGCAGGATAAATTTGTGCAAGCATTTTGTTGCAAAGAAAGCCTCTAACGCACAGCAGTAGGATTCGTCAGGTCATACAAGACATTGGATAACCGATGCGTAAAATGATGAGCTGTGCTAGTTCATCCATTTCTAGCAGGGTGCACATATCAGTGTGTTCGCTATTACGGAGAGGGCTAAGAAAGTTGTGTCTGTGGCGCACGTCAGGGAAGGAGGAGGGAAGTCCAGTTACAAGACCTACCATAACTGGTTAAGTGGCGTAGATGATTTTGCATCATGCTATTTGGATTTCAGGCCTCATGAGTACATGGATGTGTTTAAATACACACATATGATCCAAGACATGTACATAGCGTCCAAGCCCAGGATGGTGCTGGATGATGATGAGGAATTCTGGTCAAAGTATGATGGGCAACCAAGTCTTCTTCTCAGTTTTAAAGACGTTGAGATCTGATTGGAGGTTTCTCAGGAGGCTCTGGTCAGGGTCTCAGTTGCCTCGGCACATTGGACAGCTGTGAGAGGGAAGCCTAGTGTGCCATTTCCTTGAGGTGGTAAATACTATGCTTTTAACAACTCCTCCTTTCAGGGGCCAGCATAAAAGTACTTGCATTTGTGTCTGCCAAGACACTTATGGGGGCTATGCCACAAAGTCTTGTGATAAAACCTCCAGAGGCAGTAGGGATGAGAGCCCTTCCGCGGTTGTCACTTGGTAGAGCAGATTGCGCGATTCATTTGGCAGGATGGGTAGATCCTACCCTACCTCAACAAGGCAGATGCTGAATTTTTGCATTTAGGGTTTGGTTCTGTTTATTCGCCTGTCTATTACAGGGACCTTTAAAACATTTAAATAGTTGTTTCTGTATCCCACAGTGCTGGTAAAGGAGAGTGTTAGCAGGGAGGTCCCTTTGGGGTGTATGTGTGGCCATTTCTTGGATCTACCTATTTTTGATTTTGCCATTTCCCCCATGGAAAAATGTCAAGAAATTTGCAATTGATACAGCGCAAATCATTTCCACTGACTGCACTCAGTTGGCGACAGTATTCCAGAAGTGTGCTGGGTGTTGATAATGGGCTGGAGGATGCCTTGTAAGCGTCACGGGGGTGGATCGAGTTTCAGGATGCTGCACATCGTAAATGCAGAGGTTTACACAAGTCCATGCTTTTTTCATTTGGGCTAATTTCAAGAGCGGGTAGTCAAGACGGCGATGTCTGCCACCTTGGCGGGTATTTCCTTCTTTGTTAGGCTCCACGGCAAGTGGATGTGGCTTAGAGTTTTTTCACTAGCAAAAATATGGAAGGCTGGACACAGGAGCAAAAGTTTCTTTGTGACCAGAGGAGGCCAATTAGCCCCATTATGTTGCTGGACATGCTGGGGATGCTCGAAAGTCTGATGCATGACACATTTGAATGTACATTGTTTAGTGTTCTGTTTGTAATGTTGTATTTTGGCACCCGGGTGAGTGATTCTAGGTTGGCTCCATTCTTAGGCAGGCATGTAATTATTGCAACATCCTCAATAGACTGCAAAGTGCCAAATCCACAACTGATCTGCTAGGTCGGTGGTGGTGGGCCATTTTGTTGCCTAGGAGAAATTGCTTGGTTTGCCCGCTTAAATTTGTCACTGAATTTGCTTATATTCATCCTCATACAGTAGAAGTTTGGTTGGTGCATTAGGATGGGTTCCCCCTCACAAAATATTAGTTTGCAGTTGTCTTTAAAAACATGCTAAGCTTATGAGTAATAGATGGCGCTGTTTGGCATGCATTCCTTTCAGATAGAGGCGGCCACACCCGCAGCTGTAAATGGCACGTCAGTTTAATGCATCCTTCTCTGCTATCCTGAATTTCTGTCCTACCGCTCTGCTCTTTTTTCCGACGGGTGACACAGGACTTTGATAGTTTTGTTGCTTTTGGAAGCAAGGGGTGCAAAGGGATTTTACCTAATTTTTCTTCTAGTGGGCATGATTTACTGTTGGCACCACAAGTTTTTTTTATTGTTTTACCTTCCTTTATATCTTCTCTTCTTCTTCTCTTCTTAATATCTTTCTTTTCCTCCTTTTCCGTTTCCCTGCATGTTTTTCCTTGCTGTTCTGTTCGGGCTATGTCTCCTGCCACTCTTGGATCTGTGCTGCTATGGTCTGGCAGCTGTGTGGGTGGCCGCGCTTTGTGTTTATCCTATGCTGCCTTCTTTGTTGGGCCCCACCATTATAACATGTTTCAATGCTTTCCTGATTGATGTTGAGATTTCTATCATGCCTTACAGCTCATAGAACCCCCCTGTGAATCTGGGTGGTAGGCCAGTCCTTCGTGCACTGGACTGCTTTAAACCAGATGGCAGTGTACAATTCCTCTTTTTCCAGGACCTGTGTTCCTGGTTGGGTCGGCAGGGTTTGTGTTGGGCTTTCCTAAGTGTGCTACTGTTCAGGGAGATTGATAGTCGAGGATGCCTCATATATTAGTGATCCATCTTTGGGGAAATTATTTTTGTCATGTTAAGTCCATTGGTCTAATTTTGCACATACAAGCCAACTTGGCGTGGCTACATTCTTTATGGCCTGACTTGGTCCTCTGCTGGTCTGATATAGATCCCTAGTAGATATAGGTATTCGGTGTGCTCTGTTGTTGGCTTGCAGATCATGCATCCTTTGATTAAATTCCAGTGTGCTTATCTTTACAGACCAGATGGAGTTCATTTGACGGAAGAGGGTATAGGTTTGTTCATCAGGCAGATTTATTGGAGTTAAGTGAGTGTAAGTTTTGGTATGATGACATGCCTTGATTCTTGAGCGAACCAGGCATGGTGGGAAAACATTAAACAGTCAGTAGACAATGCTTGGTGTGTGCACATTTATTTTATTTATGTAATGGCTGAACCTGCTTCCCTTCGAAGATTCGGCTTTGGTTTTGGTACTGGGTGGCGGGCTTGTTGCATTCTGTCAGCCCAGAAGGGACGCAGGTTCTAGGATGCTTGGGATAGGAGATACCCAAGTTTAAGAATAAGGGTGCGCCCGGGTGAAATGGTTTCCCATGTATTTATATCGAGAGGTAAATGACCATCACTGTGTTATTAGGAGCATTAGTCCTAGCTGAACTGCTTATCATTTCCTCTTCCATATTATCATCATCCTTATCACCATTTATTTATATAGCTCCACTGATTCCGCAGCACTGTACAGAGAACTCATTCACATCAGTCCCTCAGTTACAGTCTAAATTCCCTAACATACACACACACAGACAGACAGAGAGAGAGAGAGAGAGACTAGGGTCATTTTTTTTATAGCAACCAATTAAACTACTAGTATGTTTTTGGAGTGTGGGGGAAACCGGAGCACCCGGAGGAAATTCACGCAACCACGGGCAGAACATACAAACTCCACACAGATAAGGCCATGGTCGGGAATTGAACTCATGACCGCAGCGCTGTGAACCAGAAGTGCTTACCACTAAGCCTTCGTGCTGGACACATACAATGTTTTGTTTTAATAAACTCCTTCATTTGCCAAAACAAAGTGTGGTGTCATTTACTATTACAAAAAGGATGGAATACCGACGCACCAGAGAATCACCAGAGAATCAAATATCCAGTCACATGTCACTCAATTAATATGGTTATCAAATAACTGGACTGGTGCTCCCTACACATGTATAGCTAATTGATACAAAACAAAAGAGTGGTATAGAAGAAACACATGTATAGTAGGGGCACTCATTGATTATAAAAATATAAAACTTACATTTTATTAGTTCATTTAAAATATCTGAATGGTCCCTAGAAAATATCTGAATCACGCTAGTAGCGAAATAAAAACAAAAATCATGCAAAAATGTGTTGGGGTGTGAAAAAATAAAGATAATATTTAAAATTTAAAATGGCAGCAAAAAACTGCCAATCCTCGCTGAGTTAATGAAAAATATTCTTCTAATTATCATAAATATGAATTAATGTAAAGAGATATTAATTGTTCTCATGCTGCTAGAACACCAGTTATTATATACAGGTTATCAGAAGTCATAAAGATAAACAAATTGAGTTAATGCTAGGAGGATAGTGAATTAATCCTTTAAGGAGAAACACCTGTTTTAATAAGCAGATTTATTAAGGTCATTGAGGAAATGGAGATATATGAACATCATGCCTCCCTCATATGTAACCCGTTCACTAGGGTAATTCTAATAAATCCGGTGAATAGTCAATTGGAGTATGATAATGGGATATATTCTAAATTTTAATTCTACTATATAAGATTAATCCCATTATTATTCATTGTATCATAACATTTATAAATCCTCCTAGTGTAGTTAGTTACTGTCAACCGTACGGGTATTCAAGTGAGATATATGTCAAGCTCACTGTTGCCCTAAACAGTAGTTGTAGATTTACTCAATTCATTTAGTTTTTTATAGCAAAAAGGATATGAGATAGCAACTAATTTATTGAACACAGCGAGGCAAACACCGACGCGCGTTTCGCTGACTCGCTTTTACCAGGCAAACTTCCCTTTACAAGCCATCGCCACTTTAAATTTTACCTGCAAAGTCGCCGATTTCCGGCGAGTTGAAAAAATCGGAGGATGATACATTTACCCCCAGGTGTTGTAAGGGATCTCTGCTGTAAAACCAGTAGACAACACATATATTGTTGGTCTGGGGCAAAACTAAGAGTAGGAATGGCAAGCAAATTGATGGGACAATATGGTACAACATAGTATTGTGGATAATATAATCTATGGATGTAATTACTAAAATAGCACTTAACACCAATCAAATATATACATATTAGGATGTCATCAATTAGAATTTTAAAATTAATTTTCCCTGACAATAGTCAAGATACACTTCTACCACCAGTCTGCTTTCTTTCTTTTTTGTTTACCATGCTGTGTTCACTCATTGGAATACTCTCTAATGTTCGTTTTGTCGCTACCAATAAACAATGCAATTATTTTGATTCCAATGCACAAAGTGATTTAAAAGCAAAGGATAGCAGGATTTACAGCAAGCCATGATGAATCATGAAAGGTATAACAATAAACACGAAAGTATAAACCGAATACATTACATTACTTAAGCGCGTCTTGGGCCCAGGTCCATATTTAGCCTTGTGGTCTGCAGTCAGGAAGAGAGATTTCACACTGGGCCATGGCTTGCTTATATGCAGTTTGAATTAACATAAACAGTGATGATGTAATGATTATACACAGATAGCGCTAAGAAAGGTCTTCATTGGACTAAGGTTAATAATGTTCCAGTAGACTGCTGGTCATAGGTCAGTTCATTTGATCTCTCATCAAAAGAGGGGGCAACTTACTCCAACCGTTGCCTACGTGTCATCCTGCCCGAATAACCGGTTTAAACTGAACCATAAAGAAAGTACTTTTGAGTATCAATCTCATATTGCTCATAACTTGCGACCCCTAGATGCGATTGCTACTCTGTTGAAACCGGGTTAATGCTGGTGACCAAACCCTTTACCGTTTAGAGGACCAGAACCATAAATACCTTTTTTTATTATTAATTTTTATTTATAGGGCGCCACTAGGCGTCCGTAGTGCCGTACAGGGACAAACAAAGTTACAATACAAGGTGAGACAGCCAGGGCCGCCAAGAGGGGGGGGAGAGGGTACATTTTACCCGGGCCCGGCCTCGCTGCTAATTACATTTTTATTTTAAATTTTTTAAATTTTCTCTTTTGCGATATTTTTTTTTTTACTTTTTTTATTTTTTTTCCCGCGGGGGGGGGGGGGGGGTCTTGGGTTTCTTGGGAGCTGGAAGAAAAAAACAACAAAAAAAAAACAATACTCACGTGATCGCGCAGCGCCGTGTCCCTCCTCTCCTCTTCTCCATTCACACTGACTGCCGGGCGTGGCGTCATCAAGTCATGCCCGTCAGTCAGTGAGGAGCGCCGCAGCCAGCATGAAGAAAGAAGACAGAAGAGGAGACAGAAGAGCAGAAAAGAAAAGAAAGAAGTTGACAAAAGGTAAGTAAAGAAACGGAGAGGCTAGGGGAGGAAAACAGAAAGGGACAGTACTATAAAGAAAGGGGAGAGAGAAACAGAGGAGGAAAAAAAAGTGGGAGAGAGGAACAGAGGAGGAAAAAAAGGAGAGAGCCACAGAGTAATAAAAAAAAAAAAGTGGGAGAGAGGAACAGAGGAGGAAAAAAAGGAGAAAGCCACAGAGTAATAAAAAAAAAATTGGGAGAGAGGAACAGAGCAGGGGAAAAAAGTGGGAGAGAGGAACAGAGGAGGAAAAAAAGTGGAAGAGAGGAACAGAGGAGGAAAAAAAGGAGAGAGCCACAGGGGAATAAAAAAAAAAGTGGGAGAGAGGAACAGAGGAGGAAAAAAGGGAGAGAGCCACAGAGGAATAAACAAAAATTTGGGAGAGAGGAACAGAGGAGGGAAAACAAGTGGGAGAGAGGAACAGAGGAGGAAAAAAATGAGAGAGCCACAGAGTAATAAAAAAAAAAGTGGGAGAGAGGAACAGAGGAGGAAAAAAAGGAGAGAGCCACAGAGGAATAAAAAAAAATTGGGAGAGAGGAACAGAGGAGGGAAAAAAAGTGGGAGAGAGGAACAGAGGAGGAAAAAAAAGTGGGAGAGAGGAACAGAGGAGAAAAAAAAAGTGGGAGAGAGGGACAGAGGAGAAAAAAAAGTGGCAGAGAGGCACAGAGGAATAAAAAAAGTGGGAGAGAGGCACAGAGGGAAAAAGAAGGAGGGAAGGCAGCATGGAGGGCGCAGCGTGAGCATAAGGGGGCACAGTGTAGTTGTGAAGAAGGGGCACAGTATTGTGTGTGTGACGGCACAGGGGGCTTGTTGCAATGTAGTGAGTGTGAGGTAGGTGGTGGATAATTAATGGGGGCTATTTTGTTTGTAGGGTGATGGTGGGGACTATTAATTTAAGATGGGGTGGTTTGGGGGCTATTGAATGTTGGGGTGAGTTTAGGGAGAATGAGGTCTATTTATTAAATGTGACTATGAATTATTTAATGGCAGTGATGGTTGCGGGAAATAGGTATTGCTGGGGCTGTTTGCAGGAAGGGAAATAGGTTTATTTATTAAATGTGAATAGTAGTATTTTAATGTTGGGGCTGGAGGAAGGCCTAATTATTACTCGTGAGTGCTATTGATTTAACGCCGGGCCTGGCTGTAATTTTCTAAATGTAGCCATTTTTTTTCAAAATAGATCCTTCAACATTCCTGGATCCGGACAAGCCACAACTAAAGAAAGCAGCAGCCACAGGTGGAGAAAGTGAGAAGAACAGGTAGGAGAGAGCAGCACAGTGTGTGAAATGTTGTGATTCTAGTAGGGACAATACCAATTTTTGGTGAATGTTGTGCCCAATGTAAGGTGTAGGCCAAGACTGAACTGTTTGTGTACACACTGCATTGTTTGTATACTACACTGTGGTGGTAGATGTCCTGAAAGTCAGGAGTGCTTGAACATATGTGACGCTCCGGCGAATTGAGAGCCTAGTGGTTTTGATGTTAGCCACGCCCCAATGGCACGTTTGCCACGCCCACAAATGCATGACCACACCTCCCACAAATTTTGCACCGCCGTTTGGCTAGCCACACCCCTGAATGTATGACCATATACTCCAAAAATTTTTTGGGGCTTACTCAACTATGAGGGGGGCCCCATGAATTTGTTGTACCCGGGCCCTGAATTCCTCTTGGCAGCCCTAGAGACAGCAAAGTACAGTAAACAATAAGCACAGTAACTCGGTGAGCTCAAAGCACAGCTAGAGGGGCGGGGGAGGGGAGAGGGGAAGGTCCTGCAAACGGCTGAGCCCGAGAGGGAGGGCCCGAATGACAGGGAAACCCCCAGAGGGGAGAGGAAGGAGCGAGAGGGGACGGGGGGGGGGAAGAGGGTCCTCGAGGAGGAGGGCTAGGTAGCTGGAGAGCCGAGTTAAGAGTGGTGAGGACAGGAGGAGAGATGACCCTGCTCAGAGGAGTATACAATCTAAGGGGTGGGGTAGACAGACAGAGAGACACAGGGGAGAGAGGGAGAGATAAGGATAAGGGAAGTGGAATGAAGGGGAAGAGGTAGAAGAAAAGGTAGGAAATTAAGTGGGAGACTGGAAGGCTTTAAGAAAAAGGTGGGTTTTTAGAGCCCGTTTGAAACTGGACAGATTAGGGGAAGTTCTGATAGAGGGAGGAAGCTTGTTCCAGTGGAGGGGGGTAGCGCGGGCGAAGTCTTGGTTACGCGCATGGGAGGAGGTGATCAGGGTGGAAGAGAGGCGACGGTCATTGGCAGATCGGAGAGGGCGGGATGGAGCATGAATAGAGAGGAGGGTGGAGATGTAGGGTGCAGTGGAGTTGGCGAGGGCCTTGTATGTAAGAGTGAGGAGCTTGAAGAGGATTCTGTAGGGGTAGGGGAGCCAATGAAGGGATAGGTAGAGGGGGGAGACAGATGAGGAGCGGCGAGAAAGGAAGATAAGCCTAGCGGCCGCGTTGAGGACGGATCGAAGGGGAGCGAGATGAGAGTGGGGGAGGCCAGTAAGGAGGACGTTGCAGTAGTCCAAGCGGGAAATGATCAGAGAGTGAATAAGACATTTGGTGGCATCTTGGGAGAGTAAGGGCCGGATGCGAGCGATGTTACGCAGCTGGAAGCGGCAGGATTTAGCGAGAGAGAGAATGTGGGGGCCAAAGGAGAGAGAGGAGTCGAGGATGACACCGAGGCAGCGAAGTTGGGGGACAGGGGAGATAGAGGTGTTGTCGACAGTGATAGAGAGATCAGAAGGGGGTGAGGTGTGAGAGGGAGGAAAGACTATGAGTTCAGTTTTGGCAAGGTTAAGTTTGAGGAATCGAGAGGACATCCAGGATGAGGATGGGGGGGGGGCGGTAGATGACATTAACACGGAGATGGATGGGGTAGAAGAGCGGGTGGAGGGGGCTTCAAAGGAGGAGAAGGAGAGGGAGGTTTCAGGGGGAATGACACGAAAAGTATTATAGTAAAAAACCTTTACTATTATATCATCTATGTATAAATAATCTCTAATACATTTTACTAATAAACAGAAGTGGATTGGAACCTTAATAAATGTGTACTATTTACAAGTGTAAGTGCAAATGTAAATGTGTGTGTTATTAATTTGTGCGATTGCGTAATTACACCTGGCGTACTAATCGCAATCGCAAGTTATGAAACAGTTATTATGTAACTTAGATTGATCTTTTAGTTTTTACAAACTTTCAAATGCTTGTTTTTCACTGAAATAATGACTGTAGAAGTGCTGGTAGATATTACTGTAATACCCTTTATCCTTATAGAGCCAGAAAATGTCCTGTCCCATATATGTCAATTTTCACTGAAATAATTATGACAGTAGGTGTAATTATAGATTATCCTTATAGCTATAGAAACAGAATATGTTATCTTAAACATGCCCTTTGTAAAATATTGTAATACTACAACATATGTTTTACTGCTGGTGACAGTACATAGTAAATACAGCCATGGCCAAATATATTAGCACCCTTGCAGCTTTTTCTAATAACTCACCATTTCTTTCATAAAATTGTTAAAATGAAATATATATATATTGGTATCCACATACTGTATATTTATTTGGTTTATAGTGAATTAAAGCACAAATATACTGAGTTGTAGATTATTCCGCATAGAAGTCCTTAAATGCGCCAACCAAAACTATTGGCACCAATTACAAATAGTTAGAAATAATAAGATTTCAAGCAGATGATCCTTCTTTACTGTGGAACTGAACTCACCCGTGGTGAGTTGCAGGTGCCTGCAATACAAATAAAACACTCATTAAATGAACTTGAGTAGCTTATTTAGTGTTACTGTACGTACTGCAATGAGCATGTAGGAAAGAAAGCCAGAAATACTGCCAGATTAGGTCAGGCAGAATATTATAGCCAAGCATGGACAATCTTACGGCTACAAATTTCCAGAGACCCTGATGTTCCTGTTCCCACTGTATGTTATGTCATAGGAAAGTTTAGTGACACCTTAGCCAACCTCCCTGGATGTGGCTGCAATAAAAAGCTCAATGCAACTCTATCAACTGCAGAACATGTTCAAGCTGACTAAAGACTCAAGCTATGACAGTTACAACTCATACCATTCAATACCAATTCAGTAAAAAAGGGTTATATTGTAGGAGGACCAGGAAAGCCCTATAGCATAAGAAAGCCCAAGTGGAGTTTGCCAAAACACACCTAAACAATCCAAACTATTTCTCCCGTGTTTGGCTCCCATATTTGTGTTCATGTCAGTTGCGTTATGATTTGTAGTATTGTGTCATCCTTTACATTGAGCTTTCCTTACACTCAGCAATGAGTCCAGATATAAATCCCATAGTGTACATGTGGAGAGATGTGAAAACAGCAGTTAGGAGAAGGCGCTGTTCAAATCTTGTAGAATTGAAGCAGTTTACAGAAGAAGAGTGGCTCAAACTACTATTACAGAGGTGCAGGAAGCTCATCCGTGGCTATAGGTAGCGGTTTGATTGCAGTGGTTATTTTAACCAAAGGCTGTGCTACCAAATATTAAGCTTAGGGTGTCAATAATTTTGTCAATGCCATTTATTTTCCTTTTCTGATTTAAAAAGATATATAGTATTAAATTCAATATAAAAAACAAAGGGTCTCTAATATTAAAAGAGAAATAATTGTGGACACCATATATTATTGCTAGTGTCAATTGTTAGTTATTGGCCACGACTGCACAAGTTTGTTATAATACAGTGTGTTTATTTTGCTGTGCAGCTGCCACCCTAACAATACAGGTGTGTAGGCCACTGATATACTTATTTTCTCTTTTGCCAGCTGTATGCTTAAAAATAGATGATGACCTGTCATAAAAAATAAAATCAAGGTGGAGGTTTTTTTTTTATATAAGATATGACTCTTAACACATACAACTGCTTGAAAAAGTCTGCTCAGACAGACGAAACGCGTTGCAAGTTTACTCTCTACCTTATGAGTATGTGCTCATCCTTAGCCTCATTGTTATTATGAAGACTCTGTAACATTGTCTCTAAGAGGCGCTATTTGTATATTTAGAGGATCCACATTCCAACATCTGATTTGCAGTCCGGATACTTTTCTGTGGTGCGCACCACACACAGGCACAGCCTGGATCAGAAAGCCGCTTATGCGGTCGGAGACAAGCCCATACCCAGGCACAGCCCGGACTCTAACAAGCTGCTTATACCACCGGATAGGTGTCCAGGATCTATATCTTTCTTGAGGCGGGTAAGCTCTACATTTTTATCTATGACCGGTAGAGTGGTGATTACTATATTAGCCGCATTAACCTTCTATACGGCGGATGAGCTGTATATGCTTACATCGCATTACTAGTTTACAAAACAGAAGTATGCAAAACATGTGTGAATTTATGCATCAATATATCTGTTTTATGGAACATTATTATCAGAACTAGCGAACTAATCCACTGGAAGAATAACAACTTGGAACGGAATCTGTGTTCATAATACCAAGAAACAACCATATATCAATCTGTTTGGTTGCGGATCTGTTCAAATTGTGGAATTATTTGAGAGTTTTCTCATGCATATGATATTCACTGATTATATACCTATAGACCGCTTTCTGTCTGTTAACAGCCATATGTGATAATATTTGGAATACTCTATTATTGTTTACATATGTATCTAGTTGAGAATCAGTTTGTTGGATAGCTGAATTTTCTGTCTGGTTTTTATTATATGTACATATTTTTATATATAAACATCATTTGCGCAATCTGTTTTTTGTATTACATACAATAATTGACTGGTCAGATCAAGCTGGATGGTCGGATGACAAAGCAAAATTGGATTCTTTTGCCTCATATTTATCATATAATTCCATAATGGAGATGAAAATATGACAGATTATAAGAGAAGTGAAAACAATGAGTTTGGACCCATGTCATAATTAAGTACAATTGATAATTTACAGTAGTTGACAGACATTACTGCAATGTAATACTCATCATCGGTCAGATAAAGAGGATGTGAGTAGTCCAACAGTGTGGAAAGTACATGTATGTACAAAGTACACATGAAATGGTTCAAACTGTAATGCACACAGTTGCAGCTAGAAATCAACATGTAAAAAATATGTATCAGCCCCACCAAGTGGATCAGTGATAATGACAAACAAAAAATGAATCCACTTTCAGACAGTAATTGACATTGAACATGTAATAAAAAAAAAGTGTTGTTGCAGCCATCACCCACAACATTTCAAACAAGCACAAGGACCACTTTTAAAACAACAAATAAGTGTGATATTATCCAAGAGGCCATCTATCCTTTTTAAAGAAAAATCATCAGTTTGGATTGTTTTTAACCTAATATGTATAACAAGTTAACCCGTGCATGATACTCATGCATTCTAGTCAAATCAAGCTACTTAAGGTGTTAAAAAGGTTCTTGTCATGCATTTGGGCCATAGCCCAGGCCTCCTCAGGGGAAGAGCGTTACTTCCCGACGTAAGCGCCCTTTTTTAACGTGGTTTTGTCCACATGTCACCATCTCATCATTTTTCTCCATCACCTCATCCTTCATCTTTATCGCCACATCTATCCAGATGTCTATCCAGACACAGGGATCTTTCTCAGCGGTCCTGAGTATCACACTCCTCTCGCTCTGTCACCCCCGGCAACCACCAACCACTCCCCACTGTCACCCCCGGCAACCACCAACCACTCCCAACTGTCACTTCTCCTTCAAGAAATATATATATATATATATATTTAAAATCTTTATAAACACTTTTAACAATTAACAAATTAAATTAACAAATTAAAAACATCTTAGTATACCAAATTTCAGCCCTTTCTGAGTTTTTTTTTCACACACACTAAGAATTTAGTAGGTCAGTGTATAACTCCGCCTAGCAGGTTGCGCTGCAGCAAATTTCAGCCCTATCTGAGTTTTTTTTCCCACACACACTAAGAATTTAGTAGGTCAGTGTATAACTTCGCCCAGCAGGTGGCGCTGCAGCTTGTTTTTGTTTTTTTTCACACACAGACACACGCCACTAGGCTTTTATATAGTAGATATGTCATACATAGGTCATTAGGGAGCAAAGCTAGGAATGGCAGCTCTGAAATAAATTATGTAAATGCATTATAGTCTGACTTGGGAGAAAGTACTAGGAAAATATCCAATGCAAGATAGTCAGTTCAAAATATAAAAGCTGAAATGACAATTATACATCAAGTGTCATCTGTCTTGTTTTTGTTGATAATGAGATGATGATGTTAAATGTGATTGTGATTGGAATCATGGCTCACCACTCACCGGTTAGTATTTTATATTTTTTATTTTAATATTCCAACTTGTATCTACAAATTATCACTGTTAACCTGCATTGACAGAGGCTAAAGTACACAAGTAGGCACCCCAGAGCTTTATCTTTTAAATGTCCACATAACCAAAATGAACTATTTTGAAATTATGTAATTCAGGGCTGTTGAATCTTTGTCTTGTTGCTAGAGATGAGTGAAGTTGTGGCAGAATTTCCCACAGATTACATTTTACAGTGGAACAGACTATCTTGCAGAAGTGGGATGTTCCTGTGATACAAATTCCAATTTTTGTGTTTCCTTCACCATTCCACAATATATTCCTACAAACTTTACTGTATTTCTAATTCCATATTTTGCTGAATTTATAATCTATAAACAATTCATTTTGCTCTACGGGGTATAATAAGGAAAAATCCTGGCACAAAAATGATAGGGGAATTCTGCATAGAACATTTTAGGCCAAATTCCATCTGGGAAACATGGTGAATTATGTGTCCTATTGCAGAATGAGATAAATGGAACATTTTAGAAAATTTCACTCATTTTTACTATTTGCGTTCTGATGGTATATGCCAAGTCTCAAATACCTAGTCAATGAAGCAATATATAATATAACATTGTTAACAATATAGAGCAGTCTCGTGGCTTTCAATGGGTGATTCTCAAGTGTCCAATAAATAGTCAAGCCATATTTTCCCACCATAATCCTTGTTATCATCCTATTTAACATATTTTTGTACCATTATCAATATCAATTTTGTATTGTGCAAAGAACAATCTTGCAACCATACAATAAAGGCAATCATTTACCGAAATATCATTTGATATGTGATCTTTCAAGTAAATGGAGTAAAGCATTGACTATGCTTGAAAGATTACATTAAAATCTAACCATTTTTTTTATCCATCTAAGGCAATGACAAATTACAAAGGACATATGTAAACTATTGATGTGATTTGATAAAACAATCAAGTTTGTTAGAAGGGATGACATTAGCATTAGCTGAATTATACCATTTATATTCCTGTTGGAGAAATTGTTAATATGAGGGTGATGACAGTGATGAACTACACCAATCTAAAATTCCACAAATGTGTCCTTAAAGGACCTCACAAGGCAGATGATGATGATGATGATGACGACGATGATCCAGAATAATTATACCTTCCAAAAGTTTTTGCTTGACCAATCTTTTCTGTGTTTTCTAGTAGGAGGTCCGGTACGCAATGAAATTACGTTCATTGCGCAAGCTCTAACTACTGTATTATGTGATTTTCCCACGCTCATTGTGCATGCACTACGCTACTTGCGTAAGCTCTATTTACAGTGTTAGGTGATTCCCCCACTAGTGTGGGAAAATCATATAATACAGTTATACAGTTACAGTATATGATTTTCCCACGCTAATGGGGGAATCACCTAACACTGTAAATAGAGCTTACGCAAGTAGCGTAGCGCATGCGCAATGAGCGTGGGAAAATCACATAATACAGTAGTTAGAGCTTGCGCAATGAACGTAATTTCATTGCGTACCGGACCTCCTACTAGGTAGGAGGTGTTAGCGGCGGGTCCTGAGTTTTTTTATTTTTCTGCAATCAACATTCAAGTGTCGTGGGAATTACAAATATGGGGCCCTCCTGGCCGAAGCAACGAAGACTTCTAGCAACAAGGGGCCCCTTCTGGGCGAAGTACAGAAGAGATTGGACAAGCAAAAACTTTTGGAAGGTATAATTATTCTGGGACTGGGGCAAGCAGGACTATTGGAAGGTATAATTAATAAGGGACTGGGGCAAGCACGGACCTTTTGGACCAGAAAGAAGACATCTTTGGTGGTATTTGGGGTGTTTTTATTTTTATTAAATAGATGTGGTGTAAATGAGGGTGGTTAGTGTGTTTATTGTGGGTTTTTTATTTTTAATAAATGTGTGTGGTGTTTACTAGGGTGTTGTGGTTTATTTTACAAATTTTTTTGTGGAACTACAGGTCCCAGCAAGCCAGGGATGTCAGGGCATGTTGGCACTTGTGGTTCTCCAAGTGCAAACATGCCCTGGCTGCCGTGGGTATGCTGGTGCTTGTAGTTATACAAGCATCAGCATGGCCACACTGTTTTTGGCAACCTGGCTGGCTGGGACTTGTAGTTCCACAAAACAAAATGGCGTCCGTTTATTATTTTTACTCACTTTTGCCGTTATTACCCTACTACCCACATCCCAGGGGTAGTAGGAAGAGCCCTAGTGCTATCAGCACTGGGCTGGTTCTTTCTAGGGGGGGGGCGCTCGTTTTTTTCAGCGGACCCCACTCCCTAGGGAATCCAGCCCAGCGCTGAACAGTCTAGGGTTGGTTAGTCATTATGGCAGGGGGACCCCTGCCGTGTGTCCCACTGCTATAGTGCCGCCAACCTTGGCTGGTTTGCCTAGTGCTGGTAAAGTGAAAATGGGGGGGACCCCACGCAAACTTTTTCCCCGATTTTCACGGGACCAACACTAGTCAGGCAGCACTAGGGTTAGGCATGAATAGAGGGGGGACCCAATGCTTTTTTTTTTTACTTTGATCTATTCTTTTACATTTTAACACTGCCAGGGCAGTGTAACAGTGATGTGTTTGTACAACACTCTGCTGTCAAGCAGCGTGTTGTATCTGGTGTGTTTTGAAGCAAACTCTCCTGAATTTGCTAACTCGCAGCTTCATACATTTGAGACTTGTATAGCTGCAGTGGCAAACAGTCGGGAGTTTGATCTCTGGAAATTTTGCAAATAGCGATTTTGACAGAAGCACAACTCTGGCGATTTTGTATGAAATCTGAGCTTCATGCATCTGCGAGTTTCAACTCTCCCGAGAAAATCGCTGGATTTGCAAAATCGCACTTTGATACATTTACCTCTGTATCTGCTAATAAATGTCCTAACTATTCCACTTAATGTGTATATAAAGACTTCCTGTTTAACCATTTTAACAAATTCTTGTAAGCTATCACTCTGAGTGCCTAAGATTTTTAGACTCTAGACTGAACACTTATTTTTAGTACCTAATGATTTTGAGTTTGGACCCATGCCGTACTTATAGTATACATTGTTGAGACGCATGTTGCACATGCAATTTTGTTGCTCTTTGTTTTGTAGCATAATATGTATCATTTTTAATACTTGTAGCAATGATAATGCTAAGTCACTGTGTGGTTATCCACTACTCCTGAAATAAAAGTATCATCACATTATACCTTGTTTTCTCCTCTATATGCCATAGTAAATCAATCAGGTATTAAGGGGAGTATAATTACTGCGTCATTTTTCAAACCACACAATTTTCTATATAAGTGATGCTGCCAGTGGCAAAATGTTTTAATCATTTAGCACTGTTATGTTTTCTAGTATGAACTCCAGGGAGAGGCAATAGTGTAAGAGAAAGCAAAGTGTCTTTATTATGGCAGAGATACACAGGAAGCCAATTGGTGCTGATAATTGCAAACAGCAAGTCAGTTAATAGGAGTTGTGCAAGTTTCAATAGCAGAAATAGTAGGTATACTGTGATAACATAAATAGGTACAGATGCAGTGAATGGCAAGACTAGTTCATAGAAGCAACAGGTACCAGGGTGCAAAGGGTAGACTGCAGCACACGGTAACAGGTTAAGATAACAGGTTTCAATAGCAGAAATAGCAGGTACACGCTGATAACACAATAGGTACAGATGCAACGAATAGCAAGACTAGTCCATTGAAGCAGCAGGTAGCAGGGTGCAAAGGGTGGACTACATCACATAGTGTCAGGTTTACAGGTATAATTCTGAATACACTTTAAAGTTCAGATGTAGGGAAAAGGAGGCAGGGTTACCCAGTTGCCTGGAGACACAAGGTACTAGATAATGTAGACAGGTGTCAGGATTCTAGACAGCCAGGAGGCATGATGCACCGGATAATGGAAACAGGTATTAGGATTCCAGGTAGCCAGGAGGCACTGGATGATGCACAGGTGACACAAGCAACAGAGGGTCGGCCAAGCCAAATGGTCAGGAGCCAGGAGGTCCACAGCAAAAGTAACAGGGAATAGGCAAGAGGAAGGTCGAATTGAAGCCAGTGGTCAGGGTCACAAGCAATGGTACAAAAACATAAGAACAAGCAGGATTAAAATCCAAAGAGCAGGTCAGGATTAAAAACAGGGTATAAAAGACAGAGTACCACAGCAGCACCTCTGGTAGAGCAGAGGTACTGCAGACCAGCTTCAATATAATGACAGAGAGATTAACAAGCACATAACTAAACAAAGAATTTGCCACTTATATTGCATGTTTATTTTTAAATTAATACTACTTTGGATAGATTTAATATTAAGGATTTTATTATTATCCAAAATGGCTGACACCATACAGGCCGCAAGCCCTAAGTATATATATATATATATATATATATATATATATATATATATATATATATATCTACTGTAACAAATAAATTGTCATTATTGTCTAAGAAATTGTCATTAATGTAACAGGTAAATTACATCAATAATGACATTAATGACATTAATAATGAGATGCATGTCCATTATTATGTTCCTTTATTATTATATAGTGATAAACAAATTAACATCCAGTCTTCACATGCTGCATGGAATCACCATTAATCACCAAATTTAGGTTTCCTTTAAAATTTATTAGTAGACAATGTAGAAGGGTTACGTTTATAAAAGATGAAAGCTAGATTTACTCTTCTATTTTTCTTCTACAATTCTAGCTCCTATTTTCTCGAATATACTAGATCAGTGGTCAGGAAACAGGGGCAAATTGCCCCAAATGGGGTAAAAATAAAATTCTTGGGGGGAATGCTGCCGATTCACATGCTGTCAGTTGGATTGTAGACCCCTTTAAATGTGAAATTGCTGTTGTACCAGAAGAGCCTCAAGGGTTGGCAGAGGCACTTCTTGAGCTTCGATGCAATAATGAAGCACGTATTGCATTTGAAAACAAAGCAGATCTGTCATATTTTTGGATGTCAACAGCTGCAAAGGCATTAAAATTTGCACATGAGGAGGCAGTCAAAAAGTTTCTGCCTTTTGCAACAACCTACCTTTGCGAACAAGGATTTTCCACTCTAACAAACATAAAAACTATGCAGAGAAATTGACTGGATGCTGAAGACTGTATCCAAATTGCTCTGACATCAAAATGCCCAAATATTGATGCTCTCTTATCAAAAATGAAGCAACATAATTTCTCCAAAACCTGGAGTTTAGAAGTTGAAGCTTTCAAAGAAATTTTTAATAGATTCAATAAAATTTTGAATTCCAATAACTAATAATATAGGATTTCCTTCCTTTCAAATCAAGGGGGTAACATCGGCGTATCTAAATATATTTGGGGGTAAAAGGTAAAATGTTCCGTGACCCCTGTACTAGATAAATTATATACATAATCTGTTGCTATGGGCAACACCTCCAATTTCCCTTTTTAGAAGCTTTACTTTATCTACTCCAAGATGTGGAGAAAAAAACATGTTTCCTTTCTAAACTAAAGACAAACCAAGTTAATTATTGGCAGCACGGTGGCTCATTGGTTAGCACTTCAGCCTCCAAGTGTTGGTATGTTAGGGAATTTAGACTGTAAGCTCCACTGGGGCAGGGAGTGATGTGAGTTACAAATATTCTCTGTACAGCGCTGCAGAAATTGTGGTGCTATATAAATAAATGGTGATGATGATGATGATGATGATGACGAATGACTAAAGTTTTAGGGATTCTGGTACCTGTGGTTATATGGCTATATTATGAATCCCCAAGAGGTGGAAAATATGTACCCTCCTTAGTTTCCCTGCATAACACAATGCCACACATTAATAATAACAGTCAAATCCCAGGGTTAGTCTGAATCATACTGATAATTCTTAGCAAATGAGAACCAAAAATGGTTTCCCCTCACTCTACTTTTTACCTCTTCAGTGCTAAGGACAAGTGTTAATCCATATATACCTCTAAAATTCTAAGGACTAGTCCCACTCGTCCTTAGCACTCATGAGGTTAAACAATTAAAAACAAAACTCAATAGTATGTGTTGCCAGTGATGGGTATGGAAAAAGTGGTGTATAATGACGTCATTGTGCTGTAACTAAAAGTGCACAATCAGCCCCACCCTGACATTTAAATATTATGGGTCATCCTTTTTCAAATGACATGGTCCTTTAGAAGTTATATTCCGGTTGTCATGTGTGACCACCAGAGAATAACATCCTACACTACAGAAAATTAACAAGTCCAGGAAAGAGGGCACTATTAGGAAGTCCAGATCTTTCCCATTCTGGCTCCAAGAAATTATGAAGATCCCTTATTTGATTGAGAATAGTTCCCTTTTTCAAATAATGTGCCTCTTAGTAGTTTTTGTCTGGTTATCACCCTACACTAAATAAAACATTAAAAAGTTTAAAAATGGCAATTTTGAGTAGATTTTATTTGCTGTCTAAGGAGGTATAAATAAACAAAGGGTAATAATAATAATAATAATAATAATAATAATAATAATAAAAAAATTAATATCACATTAACCAAGTTTAGCCTGGGACAATTTTGAAACGGCCACTTCATTGGGTTTGCATCCTATGTGAAAAGTTTAAAACTCTTCAATGGGAAACTTCTCTATTTGTAGACACTTGCTATCTTGGATAAGATCCAAGGAAAGTACTAAGTGGTCTGATGACCACACACAAAGATCTCTGCAAATAGTGGTGATACCAAAGATGAAGCAGCTCAGGCTTTTCCTACATTGAGAATGTAGCAGGCTGCTTGGTGGGGAAGTCTAAAAACATCAAAGGTCCAGAAAACTCCAGTCTTCCACTGGAAACTGTCTGTAATCTAAATTGTAGTGCTATCATAAATAGATTTATCCTTAAATAAAGTGATTTAAAAAATAACAGAATAAACCTTTCCCCATACTCTCTTCCCTAACAATCTGACTAGCAACTGGCCAATGGTGGATCACTTTTACAAGTAACAATTAGGCTGTAAAATATATGAAGCAGAATTACAAAAGAGGTGAAAACTATAGCAACAAAAACGAAATCCAAAGATAGCAAACATCTACCATTTACTAAAGTGACAGCAGAGAGACACAAAGGTAAATCTGTTGGTGGAAACACCACTTCCTGTGGGAAATGTCATTTTATCTCCTGGACTAACAAATTGATTTGTGGATTTACTAATTTTGTGATGGGATCATACAAATTGGTCTCAATTTTTTTTTACTGATTGGCTGAAATAAAGATAGTAATCTACATCATAGTTGACAACCTTTCCAGGTTGGCCTCCGGAAGTCTCGGGAGGTTGAGGTGGGCATGATGAATTGCATCATTTTGGCCCTGCCCCCATGATGCAAACGCGTCATTTTACCATGGGGGGGGTGGGCCAAAATGATGCGATTCCCAGAGAATCGCTTCATGGAGGTTCAAAATCTGCCCACTTCTCTAGGAAGTGGGCAGATGCGGGAGAGACAACAGCTCTCCCAGGATTCCCGTGAGACCTACCCAGAATTCTGGAGTCTCCCGTATATTCCAGGAGAGCTGGCAAGTATGATCTACATAGAATCATGTAGCTATGAAAAAGAAAATTCATCCTTGACTTATTTGGCTAGAAAGCTTATTCCATAACTGGCCACCTCAGCCTGGGTTTTCATTGCTTTACCTTACTGTATACCACTGTTATGGTGGTGTCCACAACCCTGTGGAATCACGGGGGTGCATTCATATTTCTACTAAGAGCAACAATTAGTTTCCCAATTTACAGGAATGGGGACATTGGTCTAAAGGCATTTATAAGAACCTGTGCTAAACAAAGGAGAGGGTAGAAACAGATTTCCGAATGATAATAGTAATGTTAAAATAAAGATAAGCACTGCCAGTATAGATTTGTCATTTCAAAAGTTCTTTTCATCTTACAGTGAACTATACATGTTTTGTGTTTTAAAACACTAACCCACTGTGTTGATGGTTTTTTAAGTTAAATCATATATGAGTAGCTGGCTCTTTGCAAAAATAAATGCAAGGGATAAAGTTTGTCGTCAGTAAGGTATAAGCACATTGTTCTTCCTGTTCCTATAAGAATATATTCACAGAAACCATGTCAACTATAGCTATGCAAACTGACTAATATTTATAACTCCACATACATTTTTTTCAGCCCATTGTATAAATTGTTCCAAGATACTTTTTCTATCATTGCTTTACTTCTGTGTCCGATCACATATTTTTGTGATTACTAGAGCACCACAAGTTATAATAATTTTGAAATTCATTACACTGTCTGGTTTATGTGCTCTCATTAAGCATTAATTGGAAGTTGATGGCGATTTCTATTTTTAACACCCTTAGTTCATAGCAATATAATTAGTAACACTAAGTACAGGAGCCATTAATAGCATTACTAATTGTAAATGTGAAAGTATAAACACAACACAAGTAGTTATTTTCAATCCAATATCTCATGGTAATTGGCTGTGGGACATTTGTGTCGGTATAGAAAGGTAAATAATTTAAAATACTTTTACACTCTTGTTTATTGCAAGGAGCACTAATGGAATTGGAGAATTCTGGCAATTACTGGGATGCTCTTAGTTTTATCATCTCTGCAATGCTCACACTTTTAATATAGACTATACGTAACAAAAGCATTAAAGAAAATATAATATCTGATAATTATATATATCCTACTCAACAGATTAAACCTCTGTTATCGAGATAAAGCAAATTAAATTGCCCAGATTTTGTGCAGTACAGTAATACGTAAACAACACTCATTTCTTTATCTTGGACAACCATACAGTAAAAATTACATATTATTCATAACATGGTTTTTATACAACTTATCTTTTCTTGATACTTATTAGCACAAGGTGAAGCAAGGTTTCTGTGAGTAAACACTACACATTTCATTCAATATAGCCTTCCAACTGTAATAATTAGTAAAATTGTTAATGTAACTTTGCTTGTTATTTTAGTATAATTAACTAAAGGTTCATTTAACAGGAGCATCACTGCAGTGGTGGAAGGGAGATTTAGAAGAGGTGGGATTGAAAAAATAAGTGAATTGAATTTCATAATCTTACAATTAAACAGTGGGAGAAGTGCTGGTACACTCATGTATGCTGGCACACTGTGATCACTGAATCAATGGTAACTGATATCAGTTCTAACAGAAAAGCACAAAAAACTATTTTAGGTGAGGCCAAGCTAAATGGTTCCCTTTACTTCTGTAGTTTAAAAAAAAAATAAAAAAATAAAAAAAGTTATATTGTATAAAATGTTTTTCATTTAGGACTTATTAAAACTTATGGGAGTGATGTTTTGGTATAAAAGACATGGTTGTTTTGTATGCATTTTCATAAACACCTTTATATGTATTTACTTCAGGGCATTCTCCCTTTCTAACATTACAATTGTGTGTAAACGTCATCTGTATTTGTCAAGCATATTTTTGACACCTTTTCTATTCCTTCAATTACACAAACATATATTTCAATGGATCAAAAGTGCAGTAAGCATCATATTAAAATTTGTCCTTCATATTAAAATTTGTTTTTCAGTGTCTTTCAATCACATTTAACCCACCGATGTAAACATACTGTTGACAGATATTGTTTTCAAAATGACCCACCCCCCAAAAAAACATGCATTATTGTTCTTACTCCCATGCTAATCTCATCAATATGCTTTTAACATGTTTTATCAAGGTAATTATTTTGAATTGCTCCTTTTACATAGTAATAGGGTAATATGGTGAACATTTTTTGTAAATCTAACACTTTTTATACTTTATATACTAAATATACTTACCCAGTGTTAGTAAGACATTCACTTTGTTTCAATATTTTGTAACTATATAATGTATTCTTATAATTAAATCACTTTATTACAAATAAATGGTATACATGCATTTTTCCAGTAGATGTCACTGTAATTCTGTGCTTCAGAATTCATGAAAACTCCAACGAGAGGAAGAATCCTTAAAAAACTGTAAAATAATATAAAATACGCAATTCACATTTGCATATTCCTGGAAGTTTAATGGCCACAAACTTGGGAGAGAATATCTTTCTCTGCAAAAGATTTTCAATATCAGATTTCCTATTATTAATCTCTCTAAAGTTATGTATTTTTTAATGCAGGTTTTTACTGTTATTAAATCTGTAAATACCGCTCTGATTTATTTTGAAAATGCCTTTAACATAGAGATGTGTAAAAAATACAAAGAGGTAGCAAGGAATTTTGGGTCATGTAGGAAAAGACAGTACAAATAGCAAACACATCAATTAAATATAAAATATTAAAGATATGATGAATTGTAACAGGGAAGCCTAACTTTCACATTGATATGTTCTACACATAATATTCCGTAGAAAGATTTTTTGAACGCACGATGGCTTAGTGGTTAGCACTTCTACCTCACAGCACCGGGGTCATGAGTTTGATTCCCGACCATGGCCTTATCTGTGTGAAGTTTGTATGATCTCCCCGTTTTTGCGTGGGTTTCCTCCGGGTGCTCCGGTTTCCTTCACGCTCCAAAAATATACTAGTAGGTTAAATGGCTGCTATTAAATTGCCCTTAGACTCTCTCAGTCTGACAGTGTGTGTAAGTTAGGGGATTTAGATTGTAAGCTCCAATGGGGCAGGGACTCATGTGAATGAGTACAGCGCTGCAGAATTAGTGACTCAATATAAATAAAGAGATGATGATGATAGATGGTGATGAATATCTGTCATGCATTTGCCTTTGAAATTTTCATTCCCCATATCCCTGATAGTTTTAGATTTAACCAGACTCCCAAAATCATCTTTGGCACATGTGACATAATTTCCCTAATTACTTTGTAGAACATGGAGCTGTCTCTCGATTGTTATCAAGGCTGTGGACATTACAAGTAAGGATTTTCTGGAATACACTCCTTTTAACTGTCCACACCCATTGCCATATTTGAGAGATTGACTTGATTAGCATCATGTGTGGTTCCAAATTGACATCCATGCACAATAATATTCTGATTGAAATTAGATTGCATAAAATTGTGGATGGCTGCTATAGTCTGACTGCAAACAGGTTCAAGTGAAGCTGGAAGAGATCCAACTACTCTGTCCTAGTACCTAACATGAACATCTTGTCCAATTTGGCCAATTATGTGCTATCATGCTGTATTTTCTAGTGATCCAACATATAGTACTATTCCCAAATTGAAGCAAAACTCTGGTTGTTAACTTAAGATCTCTGGTATATCCAGTCCATTCTACATGTACATAAACAATTAACTTTGTCACAGGCGTTGCCAGTGGTTGTCATATTTCCGACGGTATTAATACCAACAGAAAAATGACTGACACGAAAATGCCGACAGGAAAAATCACGTCATATAAATTTCACTGACACAGATAAAATACCAACATTGTGATTGCCGACAGAGAAAATACTGACAGTCACATAGCCAGCATTCAAATGGCAATGCAAGTGGTTCCCGTGGCTGTAAATGGTGGTAAAAATAAATAAATAAATAGTAATGAGATTAAAGCGTATCCCTCCTTCCCCAGTCATATTAACCCTAGGGCTGGTTGCAGGAAAATTTGGGGAATAAACAGGGTGGGGTCCCCCAGATTCTCATCCAACCAACCCTAGGCTTAGCCAGTCAGAACTGGTGCCACCATAGCAGTTAATCCCCCTGCCATGATGCCAACCAGCTCCCAGCTGGTCAGCACAGGGCCAGATTTCCTAGGGGTTGGGGCCAGCAAAAAAAATGTGGGCCCCCTCCATAGCAGTATCCAGCCCCGTGCTGACAACCCAGGGCTCTTCCCACACCCCTGGGTGGTAGGTGTTGGGTAATTAAAGTGTTAATTTAAATGAAGACACCATTTTGTTTTAAAAAAACACACACCTCATTTAAGCCACATTATTTTAATAAAAAATAAACAAACCCAGAAATACTTACCAACATCTGTGTCCTTCTGTACGATCCAAATCTTGCTAACTTTTAATCTATTTTGCGTGTAAAAAAAAAGGAAAAAGCCCAAAATATTCCAAACTGGGTTTATGTATTTTTATTAAATTAATGTGGTTTGAACAAAGTGTGTGTTTTTTTTTTACATTTATTTTGTGGCACTACATGGCACAGTGGGCCCTGGGTGCTAGGGAATGCCATGGGTATGCTGGTGCTTGTAGCAATGCAAGCACCAGCATGCCCAGACTATTAGTGGCAGCCTGGGCTTGCTGAGACCTGTAGCTAGACAAAACAATATGGATTCTGTATTTAAATTAACACTTACATTACCCCACACCCACTGCCCAGGGGTGTGAGGAGGGCCCTAGTGCTTTTCAGTAAGGACTGGATACCCCTAAGGGGGGCCTGCATTTTGCAGACCCCGGCTTCCTAGGTAATCCAGCAATGTGCTGACTAGCCTGAGACTGATTGGCATCATAACAGGGGTACTTCACGCAGCGGGGTCCCCCGCTATAGAACCACCAGCAGGGCTGCCAAGAGGAATAAAGGGCCCCGGTACAACAAATTCATGGGGCCCCCCCTCATAGTCGAGTAAGCCCAAAAAAATTCGAGTAGGCGGCGTAAAATTTTTCGGGGGTGTGGTCATACATTTGGAGGCATGTCAATTGGATGAAGGATTATTTTTACGAAATTAATCCGAACCGTAACCATCAGCTGCAACTGTTTCCAAGGTGTGAATTCGATCTTTGAGATAATCAATTTGAGGTTGTAGATTATATTGAGCATAGTGATTCATATTGTTAGAGACTCTTATAACCAGGTATTTAATTGTGGGAGTCCACTTCAAAGGGTTCTGTAAGACCACGCCTGTCGGGCACGGTCCCTTTACCGAAAACACTCAAGACTTATTCCAATTAGGAGTCCTGAATATATGCCAAATGTCATAACCACTTGCAAGATTACTGGGAGAGAACTACAAGGATGAGACAGAAAAAACAACATATCGTCAGCATATAGAGCTATCTTGTCTGTCCTAGCACCCACCATCAGCCGTTAGAAATCTGGATGTGTTCTAATGAAACACACCAATGGTGCAATAACTAACGCAAAGAGTGTGGAAAGCAAGGGAAATCCCTGTCTTGGGCCTCTTTTTAGAACAAATTCTTTGGATATAAAGCCATTAACACACACTCTAGCTCTGGGACAGGAATAAAGTAGTTTCATCAATTGAATGAAGATTGGTCTGAAGCCAAACTGTAATAATACCGCCCACAAGTACCTCCACTCCACAGAATCAAAGGCCTTGGCAGCATCTAACGACGCCACCACTGCCTCTTTATCCACCGAGTGTGGCTGCTCTAGGTGACAAAAGAGTCTTTGTAAATTATTGGCCGTTGATTTTCCCAGCATAAAGCCAGTTTGATCACCATGTATAATCTTATCTGTCACTATACATCTGTTGTTAATAAAGATATGGGACTGTAACAATAAGGGAATCTAGACACTCCTGAATCCAATTTCACCTAGCTGGCAGACAAGCTATAGGTATAATTCAGATTTTGGTGAACTAGTAAAGATAGGGAAGCTGAAGCCTGGCGCTCGTATGGCATCCTCCACCTTGGGCAATTATATATAGACGGTATATTGCGCTCTTTTTAACAACATCAAGAACTGCACAAACTACCTGGAAGTTATTTCTATAGATATCTACAACTTAGAGATGCTTTGGTTTTGCAGTTTAGGATGACCAGCTCGGATCTCCTTTAAAACCCTCTACAGATGCAATTAAAGAGGCTGAACACAAGACATCAAGTCTCAAATATATATTCAATTCTGTTGGAAAAATAGGATGTGGATGGCCTTCAGAAATTCACAAATAGGAAGTTGGCCTAGGGGAAATTGGTAATAATTCTTGGAAGAGTATGTTGGAAAATTCATATCAAATCAGTTCCTCTGTCAGATATGGCCAAATTCAATTTTTCTTCTTAAACAGGGCCTACCTCCCTCCCTTCAGAATCTCCAAGTTTAGTAAGCAACAGATAGTTAATTGCCCCAAATGTAGGAGTACGGAAGATGATTTTTGGCACATGATATGTATCCTTCTTCTGCAGGAGGTGGGAAAATGTGTGTTTTAGCTGGACGTGGGAGTACTCTCCATCGATCCAAGATTATGTTTGGTTGGCCTGGGTCTAGCTGAGGACACACATAAACTTATTAAACTACTTACTACTACCCTGTTTATGTTGGCAAAGTTATCATTGCCAGGAAGAGGATGGTTCTGGAGAGCCTCATTCTAAAAGACTGGAAAGATCTTGCTAATGATACTGTGGGACATGAAAGGTTTATGTATACTAGTCATAATTTGACTACTAAATATGAAAATATTTGGTACAGATGGAGAACTTCTGCTTTTGTTATGAGGGTGCTACAGGAGGTACATCTCTCTTAGATACTATGTGCTGGACAGACGCCTAGCCGCTATTGTTTTGATATTTGGATAATGCAGGTCTAAATACTTATTTTGAAATAATTTGTCCATGGGGCTAATATATATATATTTTTTTAATATAGGTATTATATTTTGTTGAACGAAGTGTATGTTATGTTGTGAAGAGGACTATGCTTGATAACCAAGGACGTTTCACATGAAATTTATTATGACAATTTCCTCATTCTTATAATACATACAGTGTTTGACTCCTATTGTTTTTAATTTACATTATTCTTAAATATTGCGTGTTTGAGTTTATGACACTGTTATTACTCCTGCGTTGGTATAGTTTTAGTATATTATTGCTACGTTTTAATAAGATGTATAGTATCACAAAATGTAAATAAAAAAATGTAAAACAAAATAATGCAAAAAAAAAAAAGATGACTGGTGTATCTTTACTGCTGTCGCATTTACAGTATATACAAAAGTGTATCTGTGCTCCGGCTGCATTAATATGCATTTATATTGTATTTATGTTAAGCTATACACTCCTAAAATAGATCCTTGTCACTCACAAACCTACTTTTTTGAAACTGCATACATTTGCTAATTAAAAAATTAAGTTATACCTGTGGCTGGAACGCTTATATATAGCTGATTGTATAAATATTTGTAAATTGCACTGTGGCAATTTATATATGTACTGATTTTAATACTGTGTATTAGAAATGTACTGATTTCTGAGGTATTGATTTCTGAGATTTATGATGTCCTGTTTGGGTTTTGTAACTTTTCTATAGGAAATCCCAAGTAAGCATATGTGTGGAGGGGATGTGTTTTTGCAACTGTCTGTAGATAGGTAATTTCATGTTAATTAGACCTGTTCTTTGCTGAATGACAAACAAGTCTGCTGATCCTGAAAGCACAGGAGGGGTAATTAGACTTGCTGGTGGCTTCCTACGTGTGTAAGACTCAGGATGCAAGTGATCACAGATTAAAGTGAATTTTGCAAACTAAATTGCGTTAAAATCAAGATTAGAGAAAATGTTATATCCTGAGGGTAAACATTCAATATAAAACCTCAGATGTTGTGGTGCTGCAATCAACAATGTAAAAAGGTGTTAAGCCCATCCAGGCTGATTTATGTGCAGGCTGCAAGAAACACCTGGATTGGCTAGAGGGGCAGGAGTCTGGATTACCTCCTGCTAGGGTATCTGTGCAAATCTGTATAAAAATCGGAATTTTTGACCATGTAAAGTAGTAGTATTATTCCATCTGTACTTTTGGAGATGACTAGTATCTTAAACTAATGAATGTATGTATGTATGTAACTGTCCTTATAAGGACACTTGAGCTTAAAAAACATCACTGGTTCAATATCCTGTTTTGATGCCTACTTACCTGCGGAAATTCCTGTGACCTACCGATTAGACCAATCTAATCCGTTATCCGGCTGTTCTGAGTTTGGGACCCAGCATTCCAGTACCAACGATACCTTGCAGGACTAGCTAGTGGGATAGGTCAGGGGGAACCTCCCACAGCAGCCCTGATCAAAAGAAAGAGGTCAGGGGTACCAGCACAGGTGCCCAGCGAGAGGGTACTCTAGCACCAAAAGTTAACCAGAAGGATGCGGTTCTATGGGCCACTGAAGGAGCCTAGTGGTAGCGTCAGAAGCTCCTCCTACTGCGCTTAGAAGGGCACAATTTAGAAGAAGGAAAGAGGACGGTGGCGAGGCGAGACCAGCTGGTCCCCAGCAACAGCACGGACAGGGGTGCATAGGAGGTCCATTCTGTCTCAATACTTATTAAAAGAAGAACTACATTGTTGAACTCTACATTGTTGAAATCTACTAAAGCACTTAAACATTATTTGTGGCATGATATCTCACAAAAACCCTAGATACAGCATAGAAAACCTACAAAATATAAAGCTACAAATTGTGCCAAATACATAAATCGGTCTGTATTTAAATCCTAGTGCATTCAAAATATGCTATGGTTTGAAAATTGGTGGAGATAGGCTTTGGGCTAGATTTACTAAACTGCGGGTTTGAAAAAGTGTAGATGTTGCCTATAGCAACCAATAACATTCTAGCTGTCATTTTGTAGAATGTACTAAATAAATGAAAGCGAGAATCTGATTGGTTGCTATAGGCAACATCTCCACTTTTTCAAACACGCAGTTTAGTAAATATACCCCTTTGTTTAAGCAGTATTTAGGAGACTTCTGTATATGCACATGCGTATGTAAAATTAATGTTCACACCAGAACACATAAAACTTTTATTTTATCATAAATTAAAATAACAACTGTTAGTAATATAATAATTAAAAAAGAGAATTATATTCAAATATTTTTTTTTTTTTACATTACTTAAATATATAAGGATTACTTCAAAATGTATATTATGTACAATGGGTGTATATAGTATATCTTAGTTGCATACAGTTCTGTGACAGCTACTGACATGCATACAAGTCATTTTTAATTCAAAGACTATATTGTGTCGGTCATCACTATCAGTTGGTATTTACACCTGCCCTGTTTGATTCTCTACATACTTTATCAGCCATTGAAATGGTTGTAGCTTCTAGCATCATACAGCAGCTGAAATAACCATAGCAGAAACGGTTATCCTATGAAGTGAGCATATACATATTGAATGTATTGCTTATATTGTGCTTTAAACCACGTTTAATTTTTCGGACACAATCTGTTGTTATGCATTTGATACATCATCATATAATGCATACTTGTGTGGTTAAAGATTCATCAGTAGTGTAACATAGAGTGACATAATGTCATATTTTTCCCTGCGGATATGAATTGCGATTGTGCTCATTGGCATATATATTCCAGGTGAGGTGGCGCTCCAGGATTTATGCTCAGAAGTAGACCCTTACATAGTGAACAATGTGAGTAATAACTGTTTACCTTTTTTAGACAGTTCTCCTAAAGGAATGTGGAAACTTGATCTTTTTTTACCTGCATGATACCAAAGCATTAAAACAGTCCCTTGTGCTTAAGGAGTATAGTTCAATTCAGAATTATTTTATTTTTTTAAAATTGTGATGCATTACAAGTAATGAATATAAAAGCAATGGAAATGACTCATTGGGTACAGGAAAATGAAAACCATTAATGTCCAAATGCCTCAACTAAATCATTTACTGAATGACTGTTCCTTTAGATGATTACACTTTTTCCAGTGGCTCAATTTTGTTTTCTTTGGCAGAAAAAAAATCTTTTAAATGTCATTTTAACTTTGGCATAAATATACATGTTATTTCTTAATTCCAAGTTATAATTTGCAGAGAAAGTATAACAAATAGTTTATACTTTTTCAGAACAAGTTACATTTAAAAAAAAAAGATTTCTGGGAGTGTCTTCCTCTTGCAGTTATCACTGAGCACAAATTTGTCTAGCACAATCATATGACAGAGTAGGAGAAAGTAATGTTATTCTGGCCCCACCATTTTTCTGGTTTTATCCCCACAGTATGTCCTCAGGAGCTAACCACCTGATGGAGGTTTCACAGAAAGGGTTCCAGTTTACCTACACTGTGAAAAAAAATCTGGAACTGACAGCAGGTATACATTGGATAGAAAAAAGGTCAATAATGGGGAATGGCAGCATAGCGTAGTCCCCAAGCCCCATTTATTATGGGCTATGCAGCTTGGCATAGAGTATATTTTAAAAAAGGCCAACTTCGAAGGCTAGCGAACATGGAGAGCCCCCCCCATCCACCATGCTCTCCCAGCCCCTATTTTGAAAGGTTCAGGCCTCCAGTGTGACCTACAAAGGGGCAAAGGGCGGCATGGTGTTGCCACAACCTGTTCTTCTGACCCATTATCAATGTAGGAGAGCATTCAGTGCAGCCTCCAACAAAGGCTGGGGTGCAATAGAGTAACCTCCTCCCCTGGCCTGTGGAAGTCTTCACTAGGGAAACACATGCATGTTGGAGAGGTGCATTGTTGTTGTGTTCGTTCAAGAATGCAAATTTTATATGAATACGATGATCATAGATAATCACATGAACTCCAGGGCCTGTGCATTCGACCCTGCTGGGGGGAATAGTGTGTCCGGGTTATTATTGGCTTAGAATGTCAATCTATATACTGTGCCTTGTAAGACCTGATTTTGTGATGCGGCGGGGAACTCTATTGTAAGTATAGCCTATGTGCTAACTGGCATAATGAAAAACTGACTAAAGAACACAGTGTGCAGGGAAACTCAGATGAATAACAACTAGTGGTGCTAGGTACATGGGAAAACAGGCCACAGAAACGCATAAGTTAAATTCCAAATTTTAGGCTAAATTCCTGACCGCCGACAGGTGAGCTCTGCCCCTCACCTGTCGGCGGCCAGCGTACCTGACTACCGAATACACCTCCCTCCAATCAGGGGACGCCTTGCTGTACTCAAAGAAGCCTCTGGCACCACTAGGGTGTCAGAGTACTTGGTTCACTCCAGCACTTTGTTCCTGTATCCTGCTATTACTGATGTTACTGACCGGGATACTCCTTGACTTCTCCTTTGGATCTCAATTCTGTTACCTTGCTACTTGTTCCGGTTACTGACGTATGGCTTGTTTTTGACTATTCTTAGGATTATCCCTGTGTACCTTTCAACATGGCTGGTTCTGATCAGGATTGTGTGACCTCTCCTGTCTTCTCCTCACTCCGCTGGTGGCTATCTCGGAGAACCACAACCTGCGCATCCCCTTGCAGCGAAGCCCAAACTCCTTTTCTGGTGAATAATGGGGATGCGCTAGCACCCTGCACCTCCCTGCTCAGCAGTGTCAATACTGGCTAGTGGCCTATTTGCAGTCGTGACAGTATACTCTGGCCCAATGAGTGGACAGGAGGAACCCTCCGCTTGAGATATTCTGCTCCTTTTAGCCCAGAGAGTGGACCAGCAAGAGACCAATCAAGTTCAACTTCTACAATGTCTCCAGGGGGTTGTATCTCACCTGGACACCATCCAGGGGTCTCTACTGGCAAGCCAAGCAGCTTGTCACTCACCGGACTGTGAGTGCTTCTTCCCGGACATTTAGGAACCGTGGCCGTCCTCCATCCTGAGGGTCTACGCATGCGCAGCCCTTTCTAACCCTTCAGTGTATGTTCCTTTAACTTAATTGGCAGATCAGGCAACACTCCCTATATTAAGCACCTGTGGTCAATACCACGTTGCCTGATCTTGGAGTCTCATTCCCCATGAGTCTCTGAAGGTGTTCCTGTGTTTCCTCGTGTATTCAGCGCTGCTGATTCCTGTGGTTTCCAAACCACTTCTACCTCTGTGGTTTCCAAACCACTTCTACTACTGTGGTTCCCATACCACTTCTACCCTCCTGTGTATCATCGTGACTGTTAGCTGATTCCTATCCGCTGCCTCCGTGCACTACAGTCTTCTAACCACTTCAACTCTACCATATATTATTGTGACTGTTAGCTGATTCCTATCGCTGCCTCCGTGCACTACAGTCTTCAATCCACATCCACTCACCTGTTCATCATCGTGACTGTTAGCTGATTCTTATCCGCTGCCTCCGTGCACTACAGTCTTCAACCTGCAACTCGTCTGTGTTTCATCGTGACTGTTTGGCTGATTCCTATCCGCTGCCTCCGTGCACTACAGTCTTCAACCTGCAACTCGTCTGTGTTTCATCGTGACTGTTTGGCTGATTCCTATCCGCTGCCCCTGTGCGCTTCAGTCTTCAGTTCATCTCAACTCTCCCGTGTTTCCTCGAGACTGCTGCCACTATTGCTATCCGCTACTCTCCGTGATCAACAGTTCCAGTTCAACTCTGCTCTCCCGTGTCCCATCGTTACTGCACCTGCTGGTTGCTATTGGCTACCTCCGTGTGTCCGCAGAGACCTGCTGCTGCTACTCCTCAGCTCTACTCGTCCATCTACTGCTGATCCGCTCTCCACGCTTTCCTGTGTTCCCGCTGGTCTCTACCCGCCTGTCAGCATTGGATTCGTGTCTCTCTACTTACCCCTCTGCTAGACCATTGCCATTCTCCAGGGTCCTCCAGGAGTCCAGTTCCACGCTCTACTGATTCCTGTATATTTGTTTCCCTGCTGGTCTACCTACCTGTGCGCTGCACCTACTAGACCACCGCTTCACCCATCCAGGGACTTTGCATCCTGCCGGCCTCCTGCCGTCCAGGTATCTCTGCACTCCTGTCTGACTGCCTGCTTCTGAACCACGGTATGCATACTTCTCATTGACTGTGCTGGTGTATTGTATATCTTGCTGGACTGTGTTGGTTCTCCTCTGGAGTTTGCTATCCGCTGAGTCTATTGCCATCATTGACTGTGTTATCTCGTGCCGGATTACTTCAAGAGACTTTCTATTATTGCAGTGCTGTTCAGTCATATATATATATATTGTGCATATTACTGTGGATCAAGTTTAAGGTGCCCGTGTATATCTTGTGTTGCAGTCTCTCCCCGTGCACTTCCTCACATATATATTCAGTGGTACAACTTGCTAGTGCAGACCACTGATCCCTGTTTCCAGTATCACCTGTTCCAGTATCCTCTCACATAGCAGTGGTACAACTTGCTAACGCAGACCACTGACTCCCCGGATACCTCCACTTGGATTCCATTCCTTCACTCAGACAGCGGTACAACTTGCTATCCGCAGACCGCTGACTCTCATCACCTCCTCGTTTCTGTTGGACATTCCTCCTCACTATAGCAGTGGTACAACTTGCTACCGCAGACCACTGACTACCTTCACGTGTCCTTTGTCCATACAGTTCCTCGTGTATTATTACCTCCATATTGCCAGTGCTGCTAGTCATAGACCTTCCTGAGCATCCCATCATCTGCTATTTCCTGTTCCGTGATCACCCTGCTACCAGAGTACCATATTACCATCTATACTGCTCTGGTAAGCCTATCACCTGGTGATCCCTGGGTAAAGACTCCTAGTGCCCGTGACAGTAAGATCAGGCCATGACAGACCCAGATACGGAACCTACAGCCAAAGAGATGCTGCGGCATCTGGTTACCCGTATTGAGCAACAGGAAGTTCGCCAACGGCATTTACTGCGGTGTTACCAGGCGTTAGCCTCCCAAAGAACGTCTGTGCAAGATGCCACAACTACTGTTGATGCTCCTGTGCCTTCCTCCGTTTCCCCAGTGCCATCCCAGGTGTTTACGGCTTCCACGCTTCACCTGCCTACTCCGTCAAAATACGATGGAGACCCCAAAACTTGTAGGGGTTTTCTTACTCAATGCTCAGTTCATTTTGAGCTCCAACCTCAAAATTTTTCTACCCATCGTTCCAGAGTGGCCTATCTTATTTCATTGTTTTCTGGACAAGCTCTCGCATGGGCTTCCCCTCTGTGGGAAAGAAACGATCCATTGTTACAGGATGGTGCCGAATTTATTTCCACGTTCCGAAGTGTATTCGATGAACCAGGTCGTGTTATTTCCGCTGCATCCAGCATTCTCCGTCTTCGCCAAGGATCTCGCACTGTGGCTCAGTACGTCATTCGATTTCGGATATTAGCCTCTGAACTTCAGTGGAACGCTGAGGCACTGATCGCCGCCTTCTGGCAGGGGCTTTCCGATAAAAGTAAAAACACACTGACTTCACAAGAACTACCCTCCTCTTTAGAAGATTTGATCTCTCTTTGCCATCGTGTAGACCTGAGGTTTCGTGAAAGAGAACCTGAGAAAACAACTTCGGTTAAAACACCTCTTCTCTCAAATCCTCAATTTCACCCAGCTTCATCTCCGGTGACACCCATGGAGATAGGTCGCTCCAAATTAACTTTAGAGGAGAGGGACCGAAGAATAAAGAATAGACTTTGTATCTATTGTGCCGATTCTACGCATATGCTCAATTCTTGTCCCAGGAAATGCCGGGCTCTAACCAATACTGGGGAGATAAGGTTAGGGTTCCTGGAGTCCTCTCCATCTTCTACGAAATTAAAAGCCTGCGCTTTTGATGTTACGATTTCCCTTGCTACCAAATCCTTTGAGTCTCAAGCACTGATTGATTCTGGAGCAGCAGGAAATTTCATTTCTAAATCCCTAGTGAATCAATGGTCCCTACCAGTGATTACTTTGAAAACACCGATTACTGTGACGTCTCATCAATGGTCTCATCACCCAGAGTACGTCTCCAGTAACTCTTCAGATTGGTGTGCTGCACCATGAAGAAATTTCGTTTTTAATTCTTCCTGTTACGACAAGTCCGATTGTCTTAGGCCTTCCATGGCTTCAATGTCATTCTCCCCAGATTGACTGGCGCACTTCTCAAGTTACATCTTGGGGAGCTGAATGTCATCATCGTTGTCTCTCTCAAGTGGTTTCATTCAAAAGACAGCATTCGTCTATTCCACCAGGTCCTCCTCCACAGGATCCTTCATCTACGGATCTGTGCAATAAGGTTCAGTCTGAACGCCTTCCTCCTCATCGGGCGTTCGTGACGTCATCGGACGTTGAAGATGGATCTCAGGAGTCATCTTCAAAAAGTCAAGGGCTGGTGGTTCACGGTCACCATCCGTCTTTTCCGGAATTTCCTGCCCTCCCGTCCACCCAAGTTCCTGCTGTGGAGACTGCTTGTCAGACCTTCAAAAATATCTGGTCTCAGGTCAAAACCTGTTTAAAGAAGACATCTAACAAATATAAGTCTTTCGCAGATAAGAAGAGGCGGGCTATTCCACCACTAAAAATTGGAGATCGTGTCTGGTTATCTACCAAAAATATTCGTTTGAAGGTTTCATCTATGAAATTCGCTCCTCGTTTTATTGGTCCATATAGGATCATTCAAGTAATCAATCCAGTGTGTGTTAAACTTCTTTTTCCTGAGAATCTTCGGATTTCCAATGCCTTCCATGTGTCCTTGCTCAAACCTCTCATCATCAACCGTTTCTCGACTCCTCCTTCAGCACCTCAGCCAGTTCAAGTTCATCAGGAGGAAGATTTCGAGATTACAGAGGTTTTGGATGCAAAAATTTTGCGAGGAGTTCTCCGTTTCCTCGTTCATTGGAAGGGCTTTGGTCCTGAAGAGCGTTCATGGATCAAAGCTGAAGATCTTAATGCTCCAGCTCTTCTGAAGAAGTTTTATTCCAAAAATCTGGACAAGCCCGGTTCCAGGCGTTCTGTGCCCACCTTTAAAAGGGGGGGTACTGTCACTCACCGGACTGTGAGTGCTTCTTCCCGGACATTTAGGAACCGTGGCCGTCCTCCATCCTGAGGGTCTGCGCATGCGCAGCCCTTTCTAACCCTTCAGTGTATGTTCCTTTAACTTAATTGGCAGATCAGGCAACACTCCCTATATTAAGCACCTGTGGTCAATACCACGTTGCCTGATCTTGGAGTCTCATTCCCCATGAGTCTCTGAAGGTGTTCCTGTGTTTCCTCGTGTATTCAGCGCTGCTGATTCCTGTGGTTTCCAAACCACTTCTACCTCTGTGGTTTCCAAACCACTTCTACTACTGTGGTTCCCATACCACTTCTACCCTCCTGTGTATCATCGTGACTGTTAGCTGATTCCTATCCGCTGCCTCCGTGCACTACAGTCTTCTAACCACTTCAACTCTACCATATATTATTGTGACTGTTAGCTGATTCCTATCGCTGCCTCCGTGCACTACAGTCTTCAATCCACATCCACTCACCTGTTCATCATCGTGACTGTTAGCTGATTCTTATCCGCTGCCTCCGTGCACTACAGTCTTCAACCTGCAACTCGTCTGTGTTTCATCGTGACTGTTTGGCTGATTCCTATCCGCTGCCTCCGTGAACTACAGTCTTCAACCTGCAACTCGTCTGTGTTTCATCGTGACTGTTTGGCTGATTCCTATCCGCTGCCCCTGTGCGCTTAAGTCTTCAGTTCATCTCAACTCTCCCGTGTTTCCTCGAGACTGCTGCCACTATTGCTATCCGCTACTCTCCGTGATCAACAGTTCCAGTTCAACTCTGCTCTCCCGTGTCCCATCGTTACTGCACCTGCTGGTTGCTATTGGCTACCTCCGTGTGTCCGCAGAGACCTGCTGCTGCTACTCCTCAGCTCTACTCGTCCATCTACTGCTGATCCGCTCTCCACGCTTTCCTGTGTTCCCGCTGGTCTCTACCCGCCTGTCAGCATTGGATTCGTGTCTCTCTACTTACCCCTCTGCTAGACCATCGCCATTCTCCAGGGTCCTCCAGGAGTCCAGTTCCACGCTCTACTGATTCCTGTATATTTGTTTCCCTGCTGGTCTACCTACCTGTGCGCTGCACCTACTAGACCACCGCTTCACCCATCCAGGGACTTTGCATCCTGCCGGCCTCCTGCCGTTCAGGTATCTCTGCACTCCTGTCTGACTGCCTGCTTCTGAACCACGGTATGCATACTTCTCATTGACTGTGCTGGTGTATTGCATATCTTGCTGGACTGTGTTGGTTCTCCTCTGGAGTTTGCTATCCGCTGAGTCTATTGCCATCATTGACTGTGTTATCTCATGCTGGATTACTTCAAGAGACTTTCTATTATTGCAGTGCTGTTCAGTCATATATATATATATTGTGCATATTACTGTGGATCAAGTTTAAGGTGCCCGTGTATATCTTGTGTTGCATTCTCTCCCCGTGCACCTCCTCACATATATATTCAGTGGTACAACTTGCTAGTGCAGACCACTGATCCCTGTTTCCAGTATCACCTGTTCCAGTATCCTCTCACATAGCAGTGGTACAACTTGCTAACGCAGACCACTGACTCCCCGGATACCTCCACTTGGATTCCATTCCTTCACTCAGACAGCGGTACAACTTGCTATCCGCAGACCGCTGACTCTCATCACCTCCTCGTTTCTGTTGGACATTCCTCCTCACTATAGCAGTGGTACAACTTGCTACCGCAGACCACTGACTACCTTCACGTGTCCTTTGTCCATACAGTTCCTCGTGTATTATTACCTCCATATTGCCAGTGCTGCTAGTCATAGACTTTCCTGAGCATCCCATCATCTGCTATTTCCTGTTCCGTGATCACCCTGCTACCAGAGTACCATATTACCATCTATACTGCTCTGGTAAGCCTATCACCTGGTGATCCCTGGGTAAAGACTCCTAGTGCCCGTGACACAGCTTCAGCGGTTACAGAATCCTCAGCCGCCGCTACTTCCACTGTCAGTACCCCGACCTTCCATGGGTTACGTATTCCCACACCAGAAAAGTTTGATGGTGACCCCAAGAGTCCTATGCAAGGAAGTTTAAGCTTTGCTGCAAGGGGATGCACAGGTCTGAGACAGCCACCAGTGTAGTGGCAAGAGAAGACAGGAGAGGTCAAACAATTTGTATTAAAACCAGCCAGGTGGAGAGATACACAGGGATAATCCAAAGAGATAGTCAAAAACAAGACAAACGTGAGTAACCCGCACAAGCAAGGTAACAGAAAAGAGATCCAAAGGAGAAGTCAAGGAGTAGTTGGGTCAGTAACAAGAGCTATAGCAGGATACAGGAACAAAGAGCTGGTGTGATCCAAATACTCTGACACCCTAGTAGTGCCAGAGGCTTCTTTAAGTACTGCAAGGCATCCCCTGATTGGAGGGAGCGGCAGAGTGATCCATTGCCCAGCAACGGGATGCAATGTCTACTGCTCATGCACACTCAGTGTGCCCAGAATAAAACAAGGAAGTGTCCTGTTGCTAGGCAACGGGACGCGGTAGCCATGGAAGGACAGGCGACCGTCTCCTGCACACATAGTCAGGGCGGAGACGGCACACATGTTGGTATGGGACCAATGAAGTCAAATTGGCATTCCTGTGAAGCTATATTTCCACAATTAATTTGACCATCTCTATTAACAGGTAAACTAGGCCACATTTTCAACTGTTAACTTAGATGAACATTTTTACAATATCGCTTACCATAATTTTGTTTAATGGAATCACTTTTTTTAAAGTTTGAAATATAAATTATGTGGACATAGGAATGCTATACTGGTCAACTGCAGGAGTGATGCTAGCTTTACCAGTTATTAACACAAGCAAAGAGACTTCCTTGAAGTTACTACAAAGAGTTGTGATTCTTATGGAATTCTTACTGAATTTGTAATTTCTATGCAATGTCTAAGGAAATTCAAACAGGTAATGGCACCAATTTAACTGGAAAGAAAGTGCAACAAATTGCAACAGTAAATGGACAACACTATGTCTTCCATATTCCTTGTCACTCACAAGCTGTCAGTGCAATTAAGTGAATTAAAAGAAAAGTAAGCTTACACACTGAAGGGATGGGATAAAGTGTTCATACATTCTGTGATATTCTTAAACAATAGGCAATTGGCGAAGATCACAACATTACTGAACATGTGCAGTGAAAATGTGCTGTCACTGTGACGAGGAAGACAGGTGTTACAGAAATTGTTAATACCACTAGAATACCAGTAAAGTATATGGAGGGCACATGAAAGGCATAGTCATAGAAGACCCTTTCTACATACTTACTTCAGCAGCTATAACGGCAAGTACACTTAGTTACTTACCAACAGATAAATGTGACATTTACATATACATTTCACACTTCTGTTCTTACCTACTTGCGTAAAGATTGGAAGATTGGGATTGGAGAAAAAAATATGCAAAAGATGATATAGGGGAATAAGGTGTTCAGATAGCCACCATTCCTCATAAATTTCAGATTAAAAGGGAAATATTCCCAACCCAGGCAGGATACAAAGTCTGGATAATAATACTGCTGATGTTTTACTTGATTACCACGATGCCAATTTTATTTTTACAGACTTAAGATGAGAGGTTGCGTTTTTACTGTGACTGCAAGCCTGGATTTATGAACACATATATTAATTACAATGGACAATAATTTTCTCTTGTATGGCTACATCTTCACTGTAAAATGCATATTATATGTTTTATGTATTTTTTTCTAACTTAAATCATGAATTAAAGGTAGAATGTGATAGAACTTAGCTAATTAATCTCACAGGTTACAAAGCACAGCATAGGAATCAACCAGGAGATGTGCAGAGTGCCTAGTGTGACTTGGGGGAGGCCAGCAAAGAGCTCAGTAATGTCTGGAATTATGTTACAAGTGGAGTCAGATAGCTGTGAGATTTTAGAATAATTTACTACACTTGAAACCATAGTTGAAAATGGTTGGGAGTCCTTAGGCCACAGAGGCTTATGATGGTTGCATACAGGTAGCAACATGTTAGGAATTTAGGCTAACACACTGGTAGCCAACTGTCAGGAACTCAGGATAGGACACGGGTAGCTGAGTGTTAACAATTCAGGCTTGCACTTAGGTAATAGAGTGTCAGAAACACATGGCTAACAAAGCCACAGGAACTCAGGATTACACACTGGAAACAGGGTGAAAAGAATTCAGGTTTGCATATGGGGAACATGGCACCAGAAACTCAGGTTTGCAGGATCAGTATATAAATAATTTAAGATAGTAGCAACAGGATAAGGATCAGAACTGAATCTCAGGAACTGTAACTGTGTGAGAGCATAAACTCACAGATGATATGGCCACAATTGAAAAGTCACAGTTGTAAGCCCAGGCAATATGTTCAGCTTGTTAACTACTGAAAAATATAGCAGGATCGATTAACTGGTTTCTGGAACAGCATAAATCCAAGATACAGCAGCATTTCTGGTTGGATTATGATATTGTAATTACAAAGTCAACAGTCAGGGACCAGAGATTCAAGCCCAGGGGGTAAAAGTATCAAAATGCAATTTTTGAAGCAATTTGAAAATTAATTTATGCACCAAACCATCATATGCATTAACCTGCAGTTTTGAGTCTCAAAATTGAAATCGCCATCGATCTTGAGCAATTTGCAGCAGATTTCACAAAACATTCAAAGTCAAATTGCAATTTTCAAACCAATACTCATTTCTCATTGGTTGAAAGTTTAAAGTTGTAAACTTGCATGATGGGGACCTCAGCAAATACCCAACAATAAATTTCCTTGGGGCTCTTTTTATAAACATCATTAGCCTACATAGACCAATGGCTGATGTTTTGGCTCAACTTACCTATCCAAAGCAGTATGTTTATTCTGGAATTTTTACTGCAAAATTGCAGCGATGTGCAATATGTCTTATTTATATAATATATATGTATATAATATCTTCTTATTTATCTTCATACATATGGTGAACTGCATTGTTAGAATGGCCAAAAGTCGGCATGGCGATTTGTAGAGTGATGATTTTGGTTACATCAGTTTACTCTGGGTTTACTGTCAACTTGCACATTCATACATCGATGGATTCAAACTCGCCTGAGAAAATCGCTGAAAAGGGCAAATCACAGCTTGATGCATTTAACCCCTGGTCTATTTTTATAATAGGGAGATCATAAGCATTTGATTCCCCTGCTATATTGAAAAATAATAATGAGCTAGTCAGTAAAGAACTAATGCTTCTATGTGGGTAAGGGGCCACAAACATAGCATCATCTCGTAACAGTGAGAGGACAGAGGGGGACCTACACCCTATCCTAATAGGTTAGCACAGGCTCAACTGAATCATGCTAGATTTCACTGAGATCAAATAAAAAGAACAACATACTGTATATAGAGATCATGAATTAGCAATTTTTTAAAAAAAATATTTGAGTACATTGTTTTGCTGATCAAGAAAAGAGCTACAAACAGATATTTTTAAGTTACTAATATTTCAGTATAATGTCCCTATAACAAATAACTAAGGGATTGGCTTTATGTTACTTCTGGTAAAATTCCTTTGTAATTTTTGTGGGGATTTTTATTTAGTATGTGCAGCTTATTACCTTATAATACTGAGTCTGCCTTTTGTTTATATCACAGTTTCCTCATTTTTATTGGGTTGTATTTTATTTCCAAATAGTTATGACTTTATGATCTTAATTGTGGCTGGATCACTTATAGATATAAATTGTATAAATTTATCTTAATTATTAGTGCAGTGAGCCAATGTATATCATTGCAAATGTACTGATTTTTGTATTGGAAATGTATTGATTTCTGATGTATTATGCCAGGTTGAAGGAAATTTGTTTTACTGAAGGCAGAAAAATGCTAATCTCTTGCAAATTATGGGCCTTAATTATTACTGATCTTATCTTGCGCGAAAGTTGCGATGAGTATTTTAAGAACAAACAGGGAGATAAGAAAGCCCCATTCAACAAGGAACGGAAAGTTCAAAGACACGCCCACGTTTTAAGTCTCTTACGCAACTGAAAATAAGATGCAATGGAACTTAAGCAATTAGCTCATCTTAAGATCCGCTTCTTATTTAAAGATAAGAAAGTGTTAATATGGGAGGTTTGTTTACATATGTAAAAACACAATCTGAGTGTATTATGTAGGACTAATGTAATCTATTTATTCTTTTTAACACTTACATGTTTATATAACCTGGTACAAATGACTTTGAAGTATTAATGAGCTAAATCAACAAACCTACTTATTCACCTACGTTAAATATCGTATAATGTATTTGGTTTGAACTAAGAATGTGGATGCAAGTTCATCTCAAAATAATTTGCTACCATAAATAAACATGCATATTAAAATAAACATTAGTGTATTAGAAAAATGTATATCATTGACGTTACAAAATGCGTAGCGCACTCTTCTATAATTGATACATAGGAGAGTACATACAACCTCCACCAGTCAGGAATCAAACTCATGACTCCATTGTTGAAAGGTGGAGTGGCTAACCACTAAGCAACGTTCAGTAGGAAAAATAAATACATTCTATAGATTAGAGTGAAAAGCACAACAATACAGCATGCGTGCAACAGATGTAAGAGCTACAAAATAGTAGTTCAAGAAAAAAAACAGCACAACACAGCCACTCTTCCTTATTACACAAAAATAGAAGTCAGTTAAGATCTGCATGGGTAGCTTAGTGGATGGCACTTCTGTCTCACAACACTGGCATTGCGAGTTTGAATACCACGCATGGCTGTAGCATCTGTGTGAAACTTGTGGCCCTTATTTATTAATGAAAGGAACTCAAGAGGAACTTTGCCCAAACCAGCCTATGTTTTGCTTTTGCAAGGACTAGTATTAGGATGGTATTTAGATAATAAGGAAAGTAATTGTTTGTTTTCATGTAACACACAAACATTTAATAGCTTGATCTTTACTCTGTCGTTCAAGCCTCATCTACTACACACTTTACCACAATGATAAATCTGTACTCATATTTTAGATGTATCTCCCACTCAAATGCAACTTTCTTAGGGCAAGGTGCAATTTTAACAGGGATTTAAAAAGGATTCTGGCCCACAGGTCACATTCACATTATTATGTACATGCTGACATATATTACTATGAATGGCCTAAGACTAAGAGAGGGGGGGGGGGGTTGGTTGATTTGGAGGGGACAGGCTCCTTGGAGTCCAAAGCAACATTGTCTTGAAACCTTGTTTTTCCACCATCTACAGCTTGTATCTTATGTTATGTACTAAACTTTACCAAAAATCAATGCAGATGATAGTGGAGCAGCACAATGGCTTATTTGCTTGCACTATTGCCTCACAGCACTGGGGTAATGATTTAAATTCCCAACCATTGCCTTATCTGTGTCGAGTTTGTATGTTCTCATCCATGTTTGCGTGGGTTTACTCTGACATTATAAGTTGATGTACGCTATGTTCGTTTTAATCTGATCTCATATTTAACTTTTACCTCCGCCCTCACTGCAAGATTGTTTTGGGAATGTGTTAATTTGGTTTGGCATTTGCCATATACCTTCATTAATTAATTATTCAGGCCCCCAGGGTGCCTTATGTGTATGATGTTACTATGAATGGCCTACCTTTTGGAGGAGGGGGGGGGGGGAGGGTTGGTTGAGGGCACAGGTTGTTTTTTGTGAAATGTAATTAGCAACTGGTAACCTTTTTTTCATCATCTCCTGCTTGTATGTTATGTCCCCATCTTGTAAAGAAAAACACTGTAGCCAACACTGGGTCTGCATGGTGGCTTACTTAATTGCACCTTTGCCTTCCCATGCTGGTGTCAGGAATTTGATTCCTGCCCATTGCCTTATATGTGTGGAGTTAGTGTTCTCCCCATGTTAGTGTGACTTCCCTTGCCAAGTCCATAGACATGCTACATATAGACATGCTACTAGCTTAATTTGGTTTTTACACCATAAGCTCTGTTGGGACAGGTTGCTTTCTCTGTGCAGCAACTCAGAATTAGTGGTGCAATATAAAGGTGGAGATGATGTAGTAGTAATGAAACAATCTACCTTAAATGTTATTGTTGTTTTATTGAAATCTCCATTCTTTATTGTCCTAATAAAAACATGTTGTGCAATTGTAATATATTAATAAAGACACACACACCAATGAATCTGTTTGACTATATTATATTAATTAGAAAATTTAGAAAAACAAAAACATATGTATAATTGTTTAAAAAAAATAACCATAAAGGTCATCTAATAATTTTAAATCATCCTGTATTAAATAAAACACAAAATAAAAACAAACTGAAAATACAAACTTCTTTGTAAAAAAAAAAAGCAAATTACAAATATCAAATACAAACACATGCATGTTGGTTTTATCCCATTGGTTAGAGGTGTTGCAAGGCAGGTCATACCGGAACCCATAATGACTGTCTTCTTTATCTGTTTAAAATATTAGAGAAAAAGTGGTCCCTGACTCTCCTCGGACCGCTACCTTGTACCACCGGTCTCACCCAAACTCCTGACCCCTGGACCCACCTGCTCTTTTGCCTTCCGGGACTGAACTCTGAACTAAACCGTATCGTCCCGCTGGACCCCTTTGAACTGCTCCTGCAACTACCTAGATTCCTCAGACTTGATTGGTACCTGTTACTATTTTACCAGATTTTATCTACACCTGTTATTATTTTTTACCTGATATTATGTTTTATACTATTATTTTAACCTGATATTATTTTACCTGCCATTATTTTGTTTTGTTTTTTGTCCTGATTGTAAACTTACCTGTTACTATTTTTACCTGTTTTATTATTACCTGTTTCATTGTCCTTATTTTCTCTCTGGCCTGTTGTTCCATACCTTCCATGCCCTAACTTTGTTACTGTCTTCCACATTGCTATTGTATTCCACATTGCTATTGTATTCCACATTGCGATTGTATTCCACATTGCGATTGTATTCCATATTGCTATTGTATTCCACATTGCTATTGTATTCCACATTTTTCTTGTCTTCCACATTGCTCTTGTCTTCCACATTGTTCTTGTGTTCCACATTACTCTTGTCTTCCACATTGCTCTTGTCTTCCACATTGCTCTTGTCTTCCACATTGCTATTGTCTCCCTGTTGCCTTCCATATTGCTATTGTCTCCCTGTTATTATTCTTCCTGTTATTGTCTGTCCTCTTTATCTCACTGTTCTGTCACTCCTTGCCTTCCTTGCCCTATTTTCTCTTTTTGTCTCCCTAGCCCTCCTTGCCTTTTCTTTAGCTCCGTCATACTAGGCCTCTCTAACCGACCTCGGGGTAAATGTATCAATATGCGGGTTCTTCAACAACCGCGTGTTCAGCCTCTTCCGCGATTAAATTTCAAGCGGCGCTGCATTGTAAAGGGAAGTTAACACTTTACAATGCAGCGCCGCTTGAAATTTAATCGCGGAAGAGGCTGAACACGCGGGTGTTGAAGAACCCGCATATTGATACATTTACCCCCTCGACCCTTATGCCCCTGTTCTCCCTTTCTCCTCCCTCCACCCGCTGATATGCCCTCCCTTCTCCCTTCTCTCACCCTACTATGCCTCCCCGCTCTCATTCCATACCCATACTCTCCCCCCACCCTACCTCTCCCGCTCCTCCCTGCCCTCCCCCGTGCACTGCCCATCTTGCTAACCTCATCCCCATCTCCCCCCTCTCCGCTCCCCTTTCTCATGTGCCCTCTGGAATGCTAGATCAGTCCGTTACAAACTGACTGCTGTCCACGACCTCTTTTTATCCAACTCCCTTAACCTTCTTGCCATTACTGAAACCTGGCTCTCCGATTCTGATACCACCTCCCCTGCTGCCCTCTCCTATGGTGGCCTCTCCTTCACCCACTCCGCCAGACCTGCTGCCCGCCCAGGCGGGGGAGTGGGCTTCCTCCTATCCTCCACCTGTACTTTTCGTGTCATTCCCCCTGAACCCTCCCTCTCCTTCTCCTCCTTTGAAGCCCACTCCATCCGCCTCTTCTACCTCATCCATCTCCATGTCACTGTCATCTACCGCCCCCCTGGCCCCACCTCCCACTTCCTTGCTGCCTGGCTTCCTCACCACCTCTCCTCCGACCTCCCCTCCATCATCTTTGGCGTCTTTAACTTCCCCATAGACAATCCCACTGACCCTGCTTCCAGCAAACTGCTCACCCTTTCTTCCTCCCTTGGTCTTACCCAATGGACCTCCTCCTCCACCCACTGCCTTGGTCACTCCCTTGATCTTGTGTTCTCCTACCTCTGTAGTCTCTCTAACTTTTCCATCTCTCCCTTTCTTCTATCCGATCACCATCTCCTCTCTTTCTCTCTCTCCTCTTCTCCTGCTCCCCTCCCCCTGCCCAAACCTACTCTGTCCATATGCTACCTCGATGATCTTAACCCGGCCTCGCTGTCCTCCTCTCTCGATACCCTCCTTTCTCCCCTTTCCTCCCTGGCCTGCCCCAACCAGGCAGTCACCCTCTACAATCTCACCCTCACCTCTGCTCTGGATGCGGTCGCCCCTGCCCACTCCGTCCACCCTCGCTGCTCCAAACCCCAGCCCTGGCACTCCAAATTTACCCGCTTCCTCCAAAAATGCTCCCGTACCGCGGAACGCCACTGGAGAAAATCCCACTCCCTGGCTGACTTCCTCCACTTTAAATTCATCCTTTCATCCTACAGCTCTGCCCTCTCACTCGCTAAAGAATCTTTCTTTAAGTGCCTCATCCTTTCCCAATCCTCTAACCCCCGCCGTCTCTTCGCCACCTTCAGCACTCTCCTTGCCCCACCCCCTCCTCCCACCCCCTTCTCCCTGACTGCCTCTGACTTCGCCTCCTTTTTCTCCTCTAAAATTGAGGCCCTCCGACTTGAAATCTCCTCCTCCACTCTCTCATCCACCCCCCCCACTTTTCCGTCCTCCCCCCTAGACACCTTCCCCTCCACTCCTTCTGCCCCACCACAGGTGAGGAAGTTTACTCTCTCATTTCATCCTCCCCCCCTCTACCTGTCCCCTGGATCCCATCCCCTCCCACCTTCTTCGCTCCCTTTCCCCCACCACCAGCTCCCACCTTGCTCACCTCTTTAATCTTTCTCTCTCCACCGGCATCTTCCCCTCCTCCTTCAAACATGCTCTCGTATCCCCCATTCTCAAGAAACCTAATCTTGACCCCACTTCTCCCTCTAGCTATCGCCCCATATCTCTTCTCCCCTTTGCCTCCAAAATTCTCTAGAGTCTCGTCTGCAGCCATCTCTCCTCCTACCTTTCTGAACACTCCCTCCTTGATCCTCTCCAGTCTGGTTTTCGCCCCCTTCACTCCACTGAAACTGCCCTGGCTAAAGTCACCAATGATCTCCTCTCTGCTAAAGCCAGGGGCCACTTCTCCCTTCTCATCCTCCTTGATCTCTCAGCAGCCTTCGACACCGTTGACCACCCCCTCCTCCTCCACACCCTCCAGTCCTTTGGCCTCTCTGGCCCTGTCCTGTCCAGGTTCACCTCTTACCTTGCTGACCGTTCCTTCTCCGTCACCACCTCTAGGTCTCTCTCCCCCCCGTCCACCCTTCCAGTAGTGGTCCCTCAGGGCTCTGTTTTAGGACCCTTACTCTTCTCTTTATACACCTCTTCCCTGGGTAAACTCATCAGCTCCTACGGCCTCAATTACCACCTCTACACTGACGACACTCAACTTTACCTCTCCTCTCCTGATCTCTCTCCCTCCCTCCTCTCTAGGGTGTCCGCCTGCCTCTCTGCCATCTCCTCCTGGATGTCCTTTCAATTCCTCAAACTTAACCTCGACAAAACTGAACTCATAGTCTTTCCTCTCTCTCACACCTCACCCCCTTCTGACCTCTCTATCACTGTCGAAAACACCTCTATCTCCCCTGTCCCCCAACTTCGCTGCCTCAGTGTCATCCTTGACTCCTCTCTCTCCTTTGGCCCCCACATTCTCTCTCTTGCTAAATCCTGCCGCTTCCAGCTGCGTAACATCGCTCGCATCCGGTCCTTCCTCTCCCAAGATGCCACCAAATGTCTTATTCACTTTCTGATCATCTCCCGCTTGGACTACTGCAACGTCCTCCTTACTGGCCTCCCCCACTCTCATCTCGCTCCCCTTCGATCTGTCCTCAACGCGGCCGCTAGGCTTATCTTCCTTTCTCGCCGCTCCTCATCTGTCTCCCCCCTCTACCTATCCCTTCATTGGCTCCCCTTCCCCTACAGAATCCTGTTCAAGCTCCTCACACTTACATACAAGGCCCTCGCCAACTCCACTGCACCCTACATCTCCACCCTCCTCTCTATTCATGCTCCATCCCGCCCTCTCTGTTCTGCCAATGACCGTGGCCTCTCTTCCCCCTGATCACCTCCTCCCACGTGCGTATCCAAGACTTTGCCCGTGCTGCCCCCTCCACTGGAACAAGCTCCCTCCCTCCATCAGAACTTCCCCATATCTGTCCAGTTTTAAACGGGCTTTAAAAACCCACCTTTTTCTTAAAGTCTCCCACTTAATTTCCTACCTTTTCTTCTGCCTCTTCCCCTCTTTCCCCTTCCCTTATCCTTATCCTCCATTCCTCCATCTCTCCCCCGTGTCTCTCTGTCTGTCTACCCCACCCCTTAGATTGTATGCTCCTTTGAGCAGGGTATTCTCTCCCCCTGTCTTCACCACTGTTAACTCTGCTCTCCAGCTACTTAGCCCTCCTCCTTGAGGACCCTCTTCCGCCCGTCCCCTCTCGCTCCCTCCTCTCCACAGTTATCCAAGGAATGGGTGGAGTGATCAAATGAACCAAAACTGATTTAATGATTCATTCTCAGTTTCACTGTACCTGCCATGTGCTCATGGTGACGGCGATCTCCTCGTCTTCATCTTCCAAAGTTTAGTCTGCCGGGGCCAGTGACACACCCATTTGTTTACTCAGGTCTCTTAGCTGTTCTTTAAACTGGACATCTTTATCGTCCTGCCTCAGGGCCTCCTCTGTATTATTATTCTGAAATGCAGTGTATCTCTCGTATACAAGCTCTCTTAATTCCGGGATCTCATTGAGTGGGTCATATTTTAACTTCAGAACAGCCTCCTCAACTGTATCTATATATTGGTTAAAATCTCTGTTTAATGCAGCGTATTCCAACATGACAGAATCCATGCTGTCCACATGCTCCTTGTCACAGTCTGTCTGAAGCAGATCTAATACCACTCCAGTTGTAATATCCATTCCTGTGTCTACTTAACTTTGGCAGGTCTTCAGGGATGAGAGGGAGGTATCCACAGAGGAGAAGTAGATTAAAGAAGCAAAACAGGGAATGTGATGGAATTCACCCTGCTATAATGCTCTCACAATATTGGTGGCATTATCAGAAATAGATATGCTGAAGAGAGTCCAAGCGCAATGACATTTCCTTAGTTTTGTAACAGATTGTCAGCTGTATACCTCTTAGTGAAGCTGGTGATACACAGAGTAGCCTGCCTCTGAAAAATGTGACGTACTTGGGTACATGCTGCTGCTGTTCCTGCTGGTGAAGGCAAATCACCACCCCAGTGGGCTGTTACAGTCATGTAATCTTTAGTTTACCCAGTTCCATTTGTCTACATATCTGTGGTTAAGTGTACAGTGGGTAGCATGGCATTTTGTAGCCCAATAATTACATTTTTACGAACTTTCTGGTAGAGGTGAGAAATAGCTTTTCTAGTAAATTGGTGTCATGTTGGAATTTGGTAACGGGGACACAAGACCTCAAGTAGCTGTCTAAAATCAGCTGCATTAATAGTGGATATTGGACGCAGAACTAATACTAGTATAGTCGCCATGGCATCTGTGATCCGCTTTGTGACTGGGTGACAGCTTTCATACTTGATTCCTCTTGCAAAGGATTGTTTAAAAGTCAATTGTTGTAAACTACTAGTAGTCTTCTTCTTTGTCTGCTTCTGGGAATGAAGATCCACCCCCAGCAACAGCAGCAGCAGCGGGACTATTGCTCAAGAATTCTTCTCTGGTATCAAGTATAGTGGAGGAGTCATCTTGCCTTAGCAACTTGGATGCAGCACTAACTCCGATCGCTACTAAGGATATTGATGAGGACGGTGTTGTAGGTGTAGATTGCAGGTGTCGAGATCTAGCCGAGAGAAGGGTCCTAGCTGATGCTGGGCTGCTTGTTGTTATTTTTTTAGCATAAGTTTCTGTTTATCCCAACAGTTTGCCATGAACTCGCTTCAAATAGCGTAACATGGATGAGGTTCCTAGATGGTTAAGGTCCCTACTTCTACTGACTATGGCTTTACAAACATTACAAATGACTAGACAACTGTTGACAGGATTTGGGTAAAAATAGTTACACACATAGGTGGTGTATTTTTTGGTCTTATGCCCAGGCATGACAATGGCCTTCATCAAATCATATGCAAGAACTGCTTCCACTGGTGCAGGACTTACACAAACAACAACATCCTTATTAGCGGCTTCGTCAGCTACACAAATATCCCCCTCATCCTGTTGCAATTCTAAAGTAGCATCCTCAATTTGTGTTTCACTGGCTACACTTGGGCTGACACATCTGCAGAAATGCTGAAAGGGGCCTTATTTATGGATACACTATCAGAAAGGTCAGTTTTGCACATAGCACTCATGGATAGACTCTCCTCAGGAATTTGTGTCATTTCTGAATCTAAACATACATTTTCCTCTAATGACTGTTTTCTTCCAGCTTGGATTTTACACGTAAAATTATTTGGACACCACTTTTTGAGTCAGAATGACAAGGTCTTGCTTGGTCACGACCGACCTTACAAAAGAAGATGCCTCAATGACAGTTGCAGAACTAGCACTCATAAATAAAGATGAAGGTCTCATTCTTTCCTTGTCACCGTGTGTGTAGAATGGCATGTTTGCAATTTTTTTTAATGCAGATAACTTTTCCTGGATTACAGGCTGATTTTTTTTTACCAAGGTAAAATATGTTTTTTTACTTTTTTGTTTCCCTGACTTAAAACCACTATGCACCATAGGTTTAGCATATGACGTAGATGGATTACTATCATCATGACTTGTGCCAGCAGCTGCTTGGTGCTCCTGGTCTTCTGTGTACTGCTGTGAATCCATTTTGATAGCACAGTACAATGTGCATGCAGATTAAGAACAACACTGCCAGCCCTATTATTTCTGCTTCAGCAATGATAATTAGCAAAGGAGCGCTCCTGTTTATGTGTGAGCTATATAACACCATACGTGACTGCAGATTTAGACCAAGACTGCCAGTCCTATTATTTTATTTCAGCAATGACAATTAGCAATGGAGCTCTCCTGTTTGTGTGTGAGCTATATAACACAGTACAGTGTGACTGCAGATTTAGACCAAGACTGCCAGCCCTATTATTTCTATTTCAGCAATGACAAATAGCAATGAAGCTCTCCTGTTTACGTGAGAGCTATATAACACAGTACAATTTGACTGCAGATTTAGAACAAGACTGCCAGCTCTATTATTTCTATTTCAGCAATGACAATTAGCAATGGAGCTCTCCTGTTTGTGTGAGCTATATATCACAGTACAATGTAACTGCACATTTAGACCAAGCCTGCCAGCCCTATTATTTCTATTTCAGCAATGACAATTAGTTCTCTTGAATGTCATTGGAGACTTTGAAGAACACTGCTACCCCCTACTCTTTCTTTTCTAGCTAAGACGCTGCCCAACTGCACTAGAGACTGCCAAAAACTGTGCTACCCCTTCTGGGTCCCTCTGTGAAATGGTGCTGGAACACCGATCTGACGATGTAACAATGACGTTTTTTTGTCTTTTTCAATTCTGAGGGCTCGTGAAAGTACCGAGCCGCCTCGGCTTGCTGCTCGTATCGGCGACATTTGGGTGTGCTCGGTGCTCATGGAACCAAGCCTGAGCATCTCTTATCTGAAGTATCCCTTACTGGGTAGACAAATGAGCTGCCAACAGTAGGGTCATGAGCTCGAATCCACAATCAAGCCTTTATCTGTGTGGTCTTTGTATGGCCCCATGTTTCTGCGGGTTTACTCCAATGTGTCATTTATAGAACGCTAGTATATGTTTGGGTGTTTGCTCTGTCAGTGGCAAAAAAAAAACCAGAAGGCAAAAAATGACAAACAATTTTAAGTCCAATTATTATTATTACTATTATTATTATTATTATTATTATTATTATATTATACATCAATCAATAGCAAATTATTTAAACCATGCCTCTACCAAAGATTTAGTGGTATAATATTTCATTGTATAATTATTGACATTAATAAAAATTATAAAATAAACGTTTGTTATGAGAGAAGTTCATGCTCAGCTTTTGGTTCTACTCTATATCATACACATATTGCTTCCACTCACACGTTGGCTTAGTGGTTAGACAATCTTCCTTTCAATAGTGGGGACCTGAGCTCGAATCCTCACTCACACCCTTATCTCTCTGAAGTTTAAATATCCTCACCATGTTTGTGTGGATTTCCTATGTGTCTCTTATGCAAGAGTATGCTTGGTGTAAGTTCACACAATTTATCCAAACAATTTTAACAAATTGAGCTATTATGACTTTCATATTTATTATTACCATATTATTAGCCTTTTTTGCAAATATCAAAAAAGGTATATGCTATGTATTAGACACATCAACCACTTTACATTGCAATTTATTACAACTGTGCATCCACCATGGTTGTTTTTTAAAAAAAGTACACATTGTTTAATGTTTGATATAAATATAAAACAACATTTAAAAAAATAATAAAAAAATTGAGCGAAGTGTAGTAAGATGTATTTTGTGCATATTCAGTTGTGAGTGCTTTAAATAAACAATGCTTTTTGAAAAGTGGTGTTATTCAGCGCTGCTGCTATATCTGCTTTGGACTTAAACATGACGGCGAGCTTCCTTAAGTTTAAGCAAGACGTTTAGAAAGACTCTGAGCATTTCTTCTTTTCTATCCGACGGATTCGGAGGTAAACGCCTCCTCTTCTTAAGTCAGTACTATCTCTGTCCAATCTCTGCACATTCCCCTCCCTTTCCCAACCCTCTTTTCTTAAGTGTTGGGAGAACTTCATAAGTGTAGTTAAGAAGGATTTTCATCTTAACTTAAGAAATTCTTAACTTAGGCAATGGATTTTCCTTCTTATCTCCCTTTTCTGGGCATGCGCAGAGAAGATTTTCGTAAGATCCGCAAAAAATGACGGATAAGATCAGTAATGAATCAGGTGCTATGTATTTTCATCTCAGAGTATATTTTTAGTCTGAATGCACAGCATGAGGCTGTTACCTTTCTATACTGGGTAGTTTTGCATCCTGTGCCTTAGAGAGAAAGGAAGCCTCTGAACAATGTAAACAGCAATTGATTTGGGAAATCACAGATTAATGTAAATTTTGTTAATGTTTAAAACTGCATTATCTACAATTCTAGAAGGTAAACAGGAGATGTAATATCTTAGACTTTGGTGTTCCAACCAGGATCAGGGTGGCTGAGTTACCCCTATGTCAGAAACTGTATGAAAACACCCTTGATCATGCATGGGAGGGAGTAACTGGGGGAGTCTTGCTACCTTTGAATTGTGGCCGAGAGGTCTGATCAAAGTGAAGGATCAGCGTGGCCAGCCAGGACCATTCAATCAGAGTGAAGAAGGGGTGTGACTATGCTAAATCACCCCCCTAAAGGAAAGTCTAGGTTCACCCCTCTGACCATGTAATGTTTATTCCATCTGTAACTTCTGGGTGATCACTAGTACCTCAAACTTGTGTGTAACTGTCCTTTGAAGGACTTCTTGAGCGAATTAACAGCACTGGATTCATTTATCTGCTTTAATTGCTTTGACCTACAGATTAGACCAATCTAATCCGTTGTCTGACTGATCTGAGTTTAGGACTCAGCATTTAATAGCAACGCTCTGCCCACTACCGTGTAGCTCTAGCTAGTGTAATAGGCCAGGGGTGAACCATCCACAGCAACACTGATCTGAAGGAAGGTCAGAGGTACCAGCCCAAGTGCCTAGGAAGGGGGTACACTTGCAGCAAAAGTTACTCCAAATTGCATTTTTATGTTCCGTTGAAAGAGTCTACTGGTGGCAGCAGAGCCACTTCTACTCTTTTTAGAGGGGCGCAATTGGAATAAAGATAGGGGATGGCCAAGGCAAGCACAGCCAGTACCCAGCAACAAGACAGAGTGGGTTCATCCTGTCATATTACTGTTTATTTAATAATGTATGTCATCCTGATAGAAGGCTAGATTTACTAAGCTGCGGGTTTGAAAAAGTGGGGATGTTGCCTATAGCAACCAATCAGATTCTAGCTATCATTTTGTAGAAGGTACTAAATAAATGACAGCTAGAATCTGATTGGTTGCTATAGGCAACATCCCCACTTTTTCAAACCCGCAGCTTAGTAAATCTAGCCCTATGTGTATAACTAAATCTGAAATTGATGCACTACAAATGGAAACACACTAACCCAAAAGCAAGTGGACATTATTTCTGACTTCAATTCAAATGATAGCTACTTAAATGTCTTCTTTTAACATGCATTAGTTTTGTGAGCATACAGCACTCATGACTTAGTTGTGGCATATTTTTGCCTAAATTGAACAAGAGTGTTGTTAAACTGATTTATATATTAATTGGATATGAAAAGTGTCCACCCTTCCTGGACATTTAAATATATATTACGACAAAATAAATAGATATATTGCAACCAACGCATAGCCCAGAATTACCCTAATTCAGATCAGGGAGGCATGACCAAACTGCCCAGGTCCATTCATCAAATGAAATGTGATCATTCTTAAAAAAAAATCCAGAGAAAAGAATGTATTACAAGGGGTCATTCAGTGACACTCTTCCCCCTGAGTTGTACACTCTCGATAGTAAACAGCTTAATCTAATAAGAACACAGGCCTGAAAGTTGCAGCACATATATATATATATTGTATCAGAGAAACCCGGCATAACTGATAATTCCCAATATGTTGTGCATTCAGGATGAGCAGTGCACAAAGGCCCATGAGTCAGGGGGGTCCACGCCAGCTCCTAAACTCATGGGCCCACCCTGCACCTATGGTTTAGGCCCATCACCACCTGTTTTTTTGTTCAATTATGTGGTAACTCTGATAGGATGAGAGCTTATTGCTTGATGACTGGGAGGTGCCCTTTACGTCAATAAAGAAAAGGCAGAGAAACAACAAGGGATCACATTGTGTATTTAAGTAGTCATTGTGGGGGTGGAAAGATGGAATAAGGAATATGTTGAGAGGTTAATGATTATGGGAAGAGGAGAAGGAGAACAGTGACAGATTAATGATGGTGGAGTTGAATGAAGGAAAGACAGTAAGTGGGTATTGATAGTGGTAGGTGGAAGAAAGGAAAATAATGAGAGTTTAATGATAGGGGGTACAAAAAAAAGAATGTATAGGAGGGGGGTCAGTAACAGGTTGGGGTATTTATAAATATATTGATCCTCTGTATTCACCAAAGACATTATTAATGCTATTCTTGCAGCTTTAAACTATACTCTGTATTAAATACAGGAAGTAATAATTCCACCTATTGCAATACATGATAGGCTGACCAACCCACACTAAAGCCTTCTCCTTCTGGCCAGTGATACACTAAATATAAACATGAATTCAATCTGAATTTGCCATGACCATTGCTTTACTTTTAACTGAGTCCTACCTGCACACAGCTTTTTAAGTACTCCCCAAGCAATAGCAGTTAGACACCAAGGGAATCACTTGTCACAATTTGGATATAAGCTACAATAAAGGTTGGGTTATAAAACCCATTTTTAACAAAAGTTAAAAAAGAAGGTAAGAAAATGAAATGAAATCTGTGTGTTTGTGTAAAATTGATCCCTGTAATCACTAAAGACGTCATTAATGGTATTCTAGCTACTTCAAGCTGTACTCTGTATTAAAAAAAGGAGTGTTAGTTCTACATATTGCTATACATGTTAAGCTGACTAACTCAAATCAAAATCTTACCTTTCCGGCCAGTCCAAGGCAAAATATAAACATGAATTCAATCTGAATTCTGACAAGGTCATTGCAAGAAATAAAATTAAAATGTGAGCGCAAAAGAGGTGTGACCACATAGTGTAGAAAATAGATAGATAGATAATTAGATAGATATGACATTTATTTGATCATATTATCAAACAAATGTATTTATTGTTTTAACAATGTACAGTAATGTAGGGGCTTAGTCTTGTAATGTAGCAGCTGGAGGGAGCTATTAGGTTAATATGGGGTCTCTTTTTGCTAAATCTGGTGATATTAATGTAATTTTGGCTTGATGAGAGCAATTAATATATTGTAAAGGCTAATAATGCAATGCAAGTTCTCTGTATTAAATGTAGGGGCTAATAATTTAAGGGTGGGGCTAGTTGGCCTATATTTTAAAGGTGGGTGATATTGATTTAATATTTTAGGGAAAATTATGGGTAAATGTATTAAACTGTTGATTTTGCAAGTCACCGATATTCTACGACTTTGCAGGGGAAATTTAAAATGACAATGTCTTTAAAGCCAAAATGTTTAAATTTCCCCTGTAAAGTTGCCGAATATTGGTCACTTGCAAAATCCACAGTTTAATAAACTTACCCCCTATAGTGTGTTACCTTTTTACTCAGCTTTCCAGGAGGTTGGTTCCTTATTCCAAATAGGGTAACAACATTACAGGGTCCAGCTAAGCAGCAACAGAGATTAAGACAACAGAAGCAGCAGGTGGTCAAAAAAGGTAGGAGAGAGCAGCACAGCCTGCTGACTGTACTGATTGTGGCAGGACTGTTCTAGTTTGAAGGGACTGCCACCATTCTGCATAAAATGACTTTTGTCCCAACTTGGGGACAGTTGGGACCAATTGCAGGTGTGCAGAGCATCAAAGAAGTGTTTTTATGGTAGGGGAATGAGATTGGGGTGGTCCAATGCTTCTAAAGCACTGGGCACACCATTGAGGATGTGGCAGGCTCACAATTTGACATTGCCACACCCTGTGTAGTGTGATTGTGCCCCTTTTTCTGCACATACCACTACTTACCTCTATATCTATGTCCTGACTTTTCATTATAAAATGTTGGGAGGTATAAATATTGGAGGGAAGGGGCAAGCACTAATGTTGCACACAGGCTACTAATTCAAAGTTCAGTTTTAAACACTATGATTTCTAAATTGTATATAGTGATAAGTGGATGATGGTTAGGGCCACATGTTCACAGGAGAAAAGAAGGTCTAAGCAGAGCCTTTGAAAAAAATCCAGCTTAGGCCAAGGCAGTCTAAGAAGATGGTATGAGAAGTAAGTCAGATGCTAAATTCCAAAAATTAATTTTTGGATCTAGGCTAGATCTTCACTGATAGCAGCCATCTATCTCTTTCATGTTCACTGGTACTTAGTTGCTACCAGGTCTTGTGTACGAAGCAATAGAGGTTTATTCTAAATTAGACTCTGGCACCAGAAATATTAGAGACACTAATCAGAATAATACATGATACTGTATAACCGTAGAAACACAGGCACTGGCCAGAAAAATATAAAACAAAGTCCAAGCAGAAGTCAGAGCAGGTGGAAATCCAGAAATGGTTAAATTCCAGGCAAATGGTTAAGTCAGACAGCAATCCATATAATGGTGAAAAATACAATTAAAATGTCAGAACTGGCAGCAATCCAGAGAATGATCACAACCCAATAATGTCAGAACTAGAACCAGGCTGCAATCAGGCCCAAAGTAAGGAAACTGCACCTATTATGAACTCTTTATAGAGTTCAGCAGCCTGGACTATAAAGTTGAAGGCAGCCAATCAAGATTTTCCCGAGTGATACGATCAACCTCGGTGGCAGCTTGTCCATTGCCATGGAAGAGCGTCCCGGCTGCTGCCTGATAGCACAACGTCACTTCCACTCCTTCATCCCAGCTGTCACAAGGGCAATAGCTCTATCAATCACCATCGTGACCCAGCTAGTCTGACAGCCAGGTGCATGTGCACTTCATGTAAATTAATTATCAACCTCCGGAGGCTGATTACCACCACTGTGCTGCCTCTTTCCTTATTGACCCTAAATATGTATATATGGTAGGGCGGCCTTAGCCTCCCTGCTGGTTATAGTGTTTGTGGGACCCACTAGCTGACCTGCTCCAAGTGCAATCGATACTCTATTTGATTCTGATACCTGTTGTGACCCTTGGCTTGTTTCTGGACCCTGTGTGTACGCTAGTTGCCCTGATCTCTAGCTTTGTTACTGGATATCTTTGCTCGCTGCCAGCCCTGACCCTTTTGCCTGTCCCTGTTTCTCTTGCTTGCTGCGGACCCCAGACTGGTCCTCACCATCCACTCCTGTTCTTAGCTACTGCCTCCTACATGCTAGCTGCAGTATTGCATATAAACTTCTACTATGCTAAGAGTTAAGACCTGTGGCATCCAAGAACCTGTCAGTGTAACAAGATCTACGGGAAAGGCAGCTGCTATAGACAAAGACCTCTGTTTACTTGTTCTAGAAGTTTATGCCAATAGCCACTAGCCGTAACGCCGAGAAGAAAAACCCTGTAGCTGATTTAGCTGCAGTGCATTCATCTGAACACACTTTCAATTTCCGTATAGCAGCTCGCAAGCGTCTACAGTAACCAAGTGAACAGTGGGGTGGAGCTGCATTTAGAAGTGGTGTGCCTGTGTAAACCATTCCTGATACCTCCTCTGCAAATTGAGGGAAAAAGCAGAAAAAGAGCTAAGAGATATGTATCCACTTGAGTCTTTCAATATGCTCCTTACCTTGTAAAGAGCTATTGTTTGTTAAGTTTTATCCTAAGACCCGCAACCTCACATGAGCTGGCCTGTAAACTGTTAATCAGCAATTTGTTTTTTAAATAAACAAAACTTTAAATATTAATGATAAAGTTGACTAGCCTTGTATAATTCTTGGCAATATGTGACAAGCATATCCGAAATGTATTTTTACATTTTTAGCAATAACTGACAGTTTTTTGGGAACTTCTGAAACACTAAAGTATTTTCATAAAAAAAATACTTTGAAAACTATGATATTGAGGTAGTTTTCTGCAGAATTATCTTTCTCAGGTCTAATAGTTTAGCGCTTTTGAAAAATTGCATAGGCTTGCCAAATATTCTAATGACTTTTCTCTCAGCAGTTGGTAATGGTGAAATGTGATTTCAGTAACCATAATGCCTCTCATAAAACAATTGCATACAATATGTACTTCTATTTTAGTGAGCACTTTTATCAGAATTGTACAGCCAGTTCCCATTTAACATTTTATACCAAGTAGCTTACCAGCCCTTCTAGTACAATATTAAAAAGATAGCTAAGGAATGTGTGATTAAAAATGCTCACTGATTGTGGACATTTCAGAACTAAACTAAACCTAGTAGCAGATCTCTGGTCAAATACGCCAGCTCCTTCACATAAATGACATTTGAACGTGGTCATTTAATTTTATGTTCTCAATTCTCGCATATATTGCTAACATAAATATCTTGATCTCCTACAGGATACTCTACTGGGTGCAATAAAATCCGCGAAAGCTCAAAGGGTTCAAATGGACATTCTTTATAATTATTGCTATAAAATTTCTTTGACAACACATTTTGGTGTCTTCGGTATAAAGATGATAATTTTATGAAAGGAGAAAACAGCAGCCTTACTATAGCAAGCAACTAAATGTGGACAAGGGACTTGGGACCTGATCTTGTTTAAATCACCTCAATTGCACTTCGTTACAGCAGCTGTTTGTTTGGGTCAATAACTCTTTCAATGTAAGATTTAGTATTTGAGGAGTGTCAATGTTTTGGTGTTTATGCACATCTAGGATCTTAAATAACAACGTTGGCAGGAAATGAATTCCCACAAGCACAATAATACTTCTTTACAAGCAATATTTAGTCAGTAAGGGTACATAGAAAACTAGCTGGGAGCTTTGCTTGATGATATACGCTAAGATTGGTTTAATCATTTAGCATCACCTGAACTAATTAATTTTACTTTTACATTGCTAGGCGTTGTACTGAAATTCATATATTACATTTGTTAATCTTCCAAAAGGGTATCTTTAATATAAATAAAAATATAAATAAAAAATATTTTTGTGGCACAAAACACCCTCCATATAAAATCCCTTTGGAAATGGATGTAGCATTTTAATGTATATTTGGTGAGCCAAACTTTGAAAATGTGCTTATAAAATACATTACTGGGTTCATTTTAATTAACAGGATTCTATTTAAATTGATATAGTGTGCACTTCTCACTAAAAATAAAGAGGGAGCTAACAAAAGGAATTTATCAGCGGGTCCTTTTTTCATTTTCAAAATAGTAAAAGAACTTCCATTGAAAAGTGAATGGCTCTTTTTTTAATTTACTGATCCTATTGTATAACAATATAGAATAATAACACCCCATGTTAACGGTTCTGTTAAAGGTATTGTACTTCAGATTCCATAATCAGAGTGACAAACAGATATGCTTTTTGTACAGCTGATTTAGTAACATAAAAAACATATCAAGAATGCTAGAAAAAAATCAGATAGAGTTAGTAACAGTGCTACATGAATGTTCTATACAGGGTATAACCTACATCCTTCAGCTTCTGTTCTCATTTTCAGCATGCATGCCATTGACCCAATGAAACTGCTACAAAGGAAAATCCTACAACAAGAAACACAATCTGCCCAATAAGTAGTCTAAAGGGTGTTGACTACTATACCTTTTATACCCTATTTTCTCCTCACGAAGTTCATCCAGTCATTTATGCTGGTTCATTTTTAAGTTAGAGATAAGTGTTACATATTCTATTGTTAACAGTGGATGAACATAACTTTATTTGTTCACTTAAATATAAACACCATGGGCCTGATTCAAGGAAAGTTAAGTAAAAAAAATTAGTAAAGTAGTCTCCTGGGCAAAACCATGTTACAATTGTCGAAGTCAGCATATTGGATAAAGTCATTTCAATTAAAATCGAGCAAACTTGGTTGTCTTTGTTTGAAAAGATGCGTACGGTACGCTACGGCGTGAAAGGGCACGCTACGGCGTGGAAGGGTGTACGCAGCTTCAACACGTGGCAACAACAGTATTTAGTCTTTTACATACATTCGCCTAAACACGCACACTTGTAAAATAGTACACATTAATGGTAGTTGCAACACATAGTCATTTATGTCGAAATATAGTAGTATTTATATGTAATATTATAAGTTATAGGCATATCAGTAAAACATATGGTACTCGTGGAAGGAATCTAGTCATGTGTGGTATCATACTAATCCTCTTTGCATTCGCAACTGTCTGGTTCACTCTGCGAAGGAATCGCAGAGTGCATACGCAAGTTATTAATCTTAAGGAATTATGGACTATTATGATGAGTAATCTTGGCGGGAAGATCAGAGCTCATCCCCTGGAGAGATGACCCCCTCCTTTGGATTCCTGAGCTTAAACTAGCCTATGATCTGCAACCCCCTGGACCCTCCTGATGCCTGGACCAATAGAAGCAAGCCACACCTTTGCATTGTTTTACTGTATCTCTGTTTGCATATAAGCAGCAGCTCCTCATCCAGAGTTCAGTCACCTAGACCACAGACTTCAGGACTGAATGACTGTTCACTGGATCCAGAGCGCCTGCGATAAGTAACGGCTGTACTTATTATTTCGCTAAGATATATCTACTGCTACTTTTTGAGAATAAATCTTTGTGCGTTGGAAACACAAATCGAGATTCGACAATCGTTATTGGATAGCGACAAAACGCTCATAACACAATGCAATGGGTACAAAGTAGATTTCTATTTTGCACATAAGTTAAATACTGGCTGTTTTTTCATGTAACACACAAATACTTGATAGCTTATTTGTACACTGAAATTTAAAGTTGATATTTATGTGCTACATGAAAAACAGACAGTATTTAATTTTGGTGCAAAATAGAAAACTAATTTGCACCCCTTGCATTGTAACACGGTTTTGTCCAAGAGACTACTTATGCATTTTTTTTTACTTAACTTCCCTTAATGAATCAGGCCCCACATGGGTAAAATGGTATAGTCAATTTAATTGGTGGTTTATGCACCTGTAGTTACTGGCACTAATTCATGACAGAAGAAATATATACTGCACCAGATGGATCCAAATCCTCAGAGAAGATTGTTTTGAACCTTTATCAAGGAGTTTTATATCATCATTATCATATCAGTCAACCTAGGAGTGGTGCACCCACACATAAATACATACATCAGTAAACATAAAGGGAAAAGAAAAAGAATGTGTATACCGGGCACTCACATAACCAATTTATTAAAACATATATCAAACTTTATTGGTATGCATTAAATAATATTTTGTTGTGTCATTTATGAACAAAATTAGCAAAATATTAAAACATGAATATGAAAATGAAAACCAGAGAAATAGACTGATAAAACTAGCAGACATACAAGGCTAGAACGTGCCATACGGCCCTATAATGTATATTCATCTGTTGGTGTGATTCAGTTTTCATTTTCTTATTCATGTTTTAATATTTCGCTAATTTTGTTCATAAATGACACAACAAAATATTATTTAATGCATACTAATAACGTTTGATATGTATTTTATTAAATTGGTTCCTGGAGTGCCTTGTGTAAAAATTCTTTTTGTTTTCCCTTTATGTTTACTGACGCTAATTTATATCTGAACTCAGCAAATCTTGCTCAATAGTCGATAATCAACCTTCCTGGTCTTTCTGGCACGCCAGCTTTGAAGGATAACAATTTAGAGGACAGGGCTGTTGCTTTTGGCTATATGCCTTATTTAGTGTATCTCAAAATGGGTGTAAACCCACCTAGAGCCAGTTGTTGAGGCTGAACAATGCTTTAGACAACAACCTTCTCCATACTTTCAAGGCATGTTAAATAGTAAGCTGTTGTATTTTTTTCTTTTAATAATGTATTGATTTGCTTAATGAATTGTGTTTCCAAATGACTCCACTGTAACCTGCCCATTTCTGGACTGGTTATTTAGTGAAAGGTGTACATTGCTCACTCTTTATCTCAACTATTAGACCATAGTCTTGTATGAATCAATTTAATTAGTTTAAAGCTGAAATTTGGTCTGCTTGCAGGATATGCTTTAATCAGTCCTGAAAGAGTATCTACCCCTGTAAAATTATATTTATGTTTCTTTTCCATAGAAAAAGCTCCAATATAATATATCTAATACTATTAATTAGACCTTGAGAGTATTTACAACTTACCAGTGGGATTCTTCACCATTGGCCACTTTTTCACATTTTTGTCCTCTTGTCAGTGTTGTACGTGTTTAACAAATGAAACATGTGCATGAATTCTGCTTGAGTCTCAGTTATTTTGTAGGGATGTTATTATTTTCCTTGAAATTGGAAACCTAGTTTATACTCCTTGTGAGGACTGCACCTCCTATTGGGTTCTTTGAAATCACCTAGGCAGATTGTTGCAACCAAAACGCAGTTTATTCCATAGCTGGCAATACAGACAACTGGATACACAATCACCAGACAGATGTAATTTCTAGTCACTAATCCACAAACACAGCAAACACAGGTGATGGAAGCACAAATTCTGGTCTTTAATGCACTACTGCTCCAGTCAAAAACACAGGTATATCCCCTTCAATATTCCCACAGTGCTGGGTCTAGTGGTGGGCAGATTAGGGGCAGCAGCCAGCTTGTGTTAGGTGACAAATGATCAGACTTAACCCTGAGTGTCCCTTCCCCTGGTGGTTGGGGACTGTTGGCTCCCTGTGGAAAAGGTGCCAAGGAATCTAATCCAGGGTACTTTATATCCATGAAAAGGTTGCTAGTATCTGCATATGCTAGTTATTTAAAACAGACCTATTCTCTTTTATCCCTGATTAAGCACTCCACCTTGCCACATTTAAGAATAACTTATCTAATTATCTAATTTAGGCTGGACACAAACTGGAGCGTTTGCGTCAAATAATCGGGCAAATCAGCTGACATATGACTGTTTGGTCGGAAGTCGGGTAGTGTGTATAGTGGCACGATGGTCGAAATTCATTTCAAAGTGTTGATTGTTGGCTCATTTGGTTGGTCGCACTGTTTAATAGTTTATGACCAATCACCTAACGATCATGTAGTGTGTATAATTTTCCGATCAATCTACGTGCAACTGACGATAGTTCCTCGAGCTGCATGTCACTAATTTGGTAATTAGGTACATCTAGCAGTAAAGCAATATCAGGTGTCTATTGCATTAATGCGTATAGCATATGTTTGTCAGTTTAATTATAAACCTTTGTCAGTGTAGTGTAATAATAAAACAATGTTTCATTTATATGTGTATTGCTGTGTATTGTATGTATGCCTCCTTAGTTATAGCTATGTGTCACTTTTACTGCACACTCAATACACATAAATAAAAAGGCAAAAAATGTGTATTACATTTGTCTACCTGCATAATTATATACATTTTTATATAACACTATAGAGGTGTATTTTATATAGTTTTGGTTGCATATTAGTACACCTGTGTGAATGATACTGCATCTTGCACCTGTGTTCTGTAACCCTTTACATGCACATTCAACATATTTTATAATTGAGCCTTTATTTACTTGTTAATGCATATATTTGTAAAATACACAAAATAAACCACACATTGTAAATGCAAGCGATTTATTTTTGAATTATGCTGCAAAATTTGATAGTTGAAAAATTTAAAAATTCAACATATTTCTATTATTACTATAGCATTTGACTTTTTAATGGATAAACTGTCCAGTGCTTTGTGGCATAAGCTTCCGAAAAAAACTGAAACATCTCCATGAAGTTTTTTTTAATATTATTTTTACATTGTTGATGTTTGCCCTTAATTCTTAAAAAATATTTGTCAAGTTTTCCCATCTTCTCTACCACATTCTGCAAAGGCCTACCAACATTCTTTTATCCCTCAGAACTTTCGCCCAATGTGACGATGGTATCTACGAGAAAAGAAAAAAAAATACCATTTAACTTATATATCTGTAATAAAGTTAAGTTATTTTCTAACACCAAATCCCAATGTGCTCACCTTCTACGCTGCTCGTAATAACTGTTGTGATCCTTCTTGTTGCATCCCAGCAAAGGTGCCCTTTATCTCAGTAAGTTCTGTAAAACGGGCGCCGTTTTGGTTATTACAATGGTATATGTTTCTCCCAAAAGCATTTTCCAGTTTCCACATGTGACTTCGAATACCTTCTTTTAAGACATCCTTTTTTTTTCGAATTTGGTATCTATTTTCTCTGCTTTAACAAGTATGTGTTCAGCTTTAAAATTTTCGGTACCTACGCAGCACGTCATTGTGCATTCTTCATTCTGGAAATAATACAACATTTCTAACATACTATTGTCAGTCGTTTATCTACAAATTCACTTACAAGTCCTTCAAACAGTTGCACAACATGTCAAACTCACTTTTTTTTAATGTTTCTACAAATTTGCATCAGTCTCCATTGTTCTTTATTCTTTAGGTATGACCAATGCTTCTGCACTTGAAATTAATTTGTTTTCTTTTCAAGTTTCTACTTAATTTGTTTTAGTAATTTCTGCATTATTAGTTCCTTTCTGATATCAACTCTTTGGTAGTTTTTTTTTTGGCATTCGTAGTCGTACTAGTCCAGTACTTTTACCATCATCTCTATCTCTCTCTTTTAACACAAGTTAATTGTATTTCTTTTACTTCTCCACCCCCCTCCACTACTTCTACAATTTTTTTCTTTACATCTCGCACCCCCACCTACACCTGCTCCTCATCTGCCATCTTCTAACATCCCTTGGCGCCAGATAGACTCCTCTATAATTTTATATACTCAGACATGGGCATTCATTTCAGTTGCTGACCAATCAGTGGTGGTACCTGTACAGAATGGAGCATTGTGGGTGAAGGCCCTTCATGTATAATAACCTTTTGTTTGGCGAATATATCAATAAATTTAACCCCTAGTGGTCCAAGAAATACGAACGGATACTAGGAGCGTTTTACACCTTACATCCATTGCCATACAAGATAAGTTGTTTATGGAAGGATTATAAATGTTTTCTTGTAACATTTTGCTTATCGTAACAACTGTATAAATATATATTTTGGGAATATTAAAAAGTGTATATGAAAAATACTTTTGTTACTGTGATACACACAGTGGCTAAAAGTAGTGAAAATATTTGATAAATATATTACAATATATTGTACAGTTTATTTGATATCATCAGTGGACAAAAGATTAATATGACTCTTTAGTTCTATTTTTAAAGAGAACCTGAAAATGTCATATGACCGCCATGTGCAGCTCATGAAGGATTTCATTGAGACCTATAGGGCGCATCCCTGTTTGTAGAAGATAAAATCAAAGGAATATTGTAACAGAATGTTACGTAATGTGGCTATGCAAGAACTTGTGAAAGCGTGCCTGCCACATTACCCTGGAGCAAATATGGAATGGACAAAGAGCAAAATACAGAACCTTCGGACTGTATACAAAAAAGGACTAAATAAGGTTGAGGCCTCAAAAAAATCTCGGGCAGGTGCAGATGATGTTCATGTGTCAAAGTTGTACTTTTACCTTCTGCACTTCATCCGTGAAAATGAAATTACATGGCAGTCCAACTGCAGCCTGGATACGGACAGTAGTTTTCCTACTGATGTGGTCCAAGCAGATGACATACCTTCAAGTGGAACTGTAAGTAAAGTATATTTTGCTGTTGCTGTCTAACAAGTAGAAATACATAACAATGAAGTTTGCACACATAACATGCTTATGAACAATAGTTACACAAAGTCATTCTGCCATGGCAATGCACCCTCGCCGTTAAAGTATTGAAGGTATGCCTCCCTGTTTAATTTTGCACTGGCACTTGCTTTTCTATGGTGGCCCAACACCAGAGGTGTCAAGCCAACTACCTCCGTTTCCTCCACATTGTTGTCCTCATATGTATGTGAACTGCGTACACAGGAGGTTTTACGTCTTAGAAAGTTATGCAGAACATAACAGGTCATCACCACTTTGTCTATCTTGTCCAAACGCAGATTAATAGCACGATGGGAAACTCTGAATCTATTACTGAGAATTCCAAACACATTTTCAACAACACGCCTAGCTCATGATGGTCTATAAATAAATATCCGCCTTTCCTGAGACAGATTGCGTTGCTGGTAAGGTTTCAAAACATTGTTGTGCAATGCAAATGCTTCATCAGCCACAAAAACAAAATTTAGTCCAGATTTTGTATTACTTCCAGTTTGAATATTAAGTGCATTATTTTTTAGTTTTGCATGAAAAGGAGTCTGCACTAATTCACCGCCATCAGACACTTTCCCATTTTTACCAATGTTCATAAATAAGAACTCATAATTCGCATCCACTATGGCCATTATAATGATGCTGAAAAATCCTTTGTTATTATAATAAAAAGATCCACTGTTGGATGGAGGCATAATACGGCCATGTTTCCCATCAATGGCACCACCATAGCTTGGAAAATTCCATTGCCTCTCAAATTCTTCCGCAATAACTTGCCATTGTTCTACCGTTGCAGGAAACTGAAACATAAAGAGGTGTGAAATAGTTTAATTTATAACATACTCTTCTTCTCATTTTTTCATTACTCAGCCTGATGTCCTGTCACAAGAACTCCTTTTTTAATTTGTTGACCAAGAAGAAACAAGTACAGGGAACCCAGGCGACAGTCAACAGGCAGGATATACCTGAGGTTGTAATTCCACCACAAACACAACAGAAGAGGAAGAAAAAAAGGCTCCATGAGGTTGATCAAAGTGATGCACTAACTACAAAGATGGAGGAATGCGCAAGCACTTTGATGGACAAAAGAAATGAACCACACACTTTTGACCTACTTGGAGCAATACTAGCACAAGCAAAATGAAAAGTGCTAGTAGACCGATACAAGTGGAAATGGAGCGTTTGGTGTGCGACCTCATGTGTATGGCTACCAAGGAAGATTTGTACCAGGATACAATTCTAATTTCAGCAAACCATAGCCAGACACCATCATGCACATTTCGGCATACACAGATGCAGCATGGTAGTAAAGGAGGACAATATTTAATGTCAAAACCATACCTGACTTCTACCTCTATACCCAGCTCAAACATGCAACAGTTCAGTGGAAGATCATCACAAATGGATAATAGCGAAGTGTTGCAATATGAACAACTATAAGTTGCTTTTATTGATTTGCACTTTATTAATTTAATAAATATATTTATTTTTATGTATGCAAATTAAATTATACATTTGTGCCTAAAGAAGACTATTTATGTTTACCAACCTTCATATACTGTTCACGGAGAACTTCAATGATAACATCACAAGTCTCAGGTATTATCAAACCCAGAGCTTGCGGTAAAATTGCTGTGCTGTATTTCAGATCATCCAGTGTCCTTCCTGTTGCCAGAAATCTTAGGGTAGCAACCAGTCTTTGCTCTGCAGATATGGGTCTCCTTAAAGGGGTGTCATCCTTCTGAATGATGGGGGTAACTAGTTGGAGCAGTTCCTGGAATGTAGGTTCATTCATTCTCAGGAAATACTGAAGTCATCGGTGTTGTTGTCACGTATTTCCTGCAGCAGGGACTTATGAGATAATGAGTCTCTCCTCTTGAACCACTCTTTGGTCCTACAAGATCTATTCTTTCTCCTTTTTTTCCTTCAGGTCTGTACTTGCAGTCTTCTTGCCACAGTGAGCAAAAAAAGAGCAGTTGCTTGTTGTTCTTCAAAAGTATCCATATTAGTAAAAAAAACTTGTTTATTTGTGTTTGCTAATGAACATACACTGTACACGTGCTAACGGATGTATGAAGAAAACGTGTTACCTTTTCTTTTTTAATGAGGTTTGGGGTGGTTACTGTTGAACATGCTCTGCCACTAATTTAAATTTCTTGGGGATATCATTACAGAGACCTCATAAGTCGTTTAAGTGTGTGCAAAATTCTAATCTTTGCTCAAGACAACGTGACTTTGAAAAGTTGCTGCTTGGATGGTCAGTCTTTTATTAATTGTCTAAAACGTGACTAGTGTGTACGCATTAATCATTCAAGCGATTGGACCTTTGGTCGAAGGTAAAGTCATTGGAGATAACACATTGGTCGGAAAATTCTTCAGTGTGTACCTAGAACAATTACCATAAATACAAACAGGATACAATTTTAATACAATGCATTTAGACTATATCTGCTTTCAGATTGTAAACTGCACATTTTACCATTTAAACTGCAACATGTGACTGAACTAGCCAAGTATTAAACACATATTGTCAAGGCCATGACTGTATTAATAATAACCTTAGAAATATATCACAACATTGGCATACTGTATGTTCACAATATATAGCAACATTTGTGATACAACTTGAAAACACATGTACAGTATTAAACCACATTGAACCACTGGATAATGTAGGCCCTAGTAGTGCCAAAGAGTCTTGTGATTAGTGGTGGAGCAGGAATAGGGCTATAAAAATTCATTTTCATTCCCACATTTGTGCACACAACAGATGAGCACAACAGCCAATGCCATGGCATGCTGACAGATCTAGGCATCGCCATACCCTTGATCACTGTTGGTGTTAATTTATATCTCTCCCTGTGTTTATTTACTACAGGTCTGAAGATCACAATTATGACATATCTCCTTTCTGCCATCACACCTCCTACTAACTCATTCATGGTTCAAGACTCAAGACACAGCCAATCACTTCAAAGCCAGGATTGACTCAATGAGTAATTATGTTTTTTCACCACCTTCATTCCATTTATCTTTTTATCCAGGGACATTTGAGGATATTGTTAAAATATTATCTCACACCCTCTTTGCTACCTGTTCTCTTGAACCTGTTGAATCTTCATTCCAACTGTTTCAGAAATCCAATTTCTTCCCGTTATCTCAAAACTCTGAGAATGTCTTGTATATAGCTGACTCTCTTTTTTAAAAAAAATAAAACCAACCTAATGAACCCTAAACTATCCGCACTATACTGACAAATGACCTATTCTCTGCCAACTCGTTGTTAATACTCCAAAACATTTCAGCAGCTTTTGACACAGTCAGCTAGACTCTTGTCCGCCTCCTTTTGTGATTCACCACTTTCTTGTTGTTTCATTACCTATCCAATTGCACATTAGGTCCAATTAATGATTCAAACCTCTTTGGTGACAATAAGTAAAATAATCTCTTATTTCTGCAGTTTATCAAAAAGATTTCACAGTGTCAGCTGATACTGGCTGGAACGGTTAGAGTTAACTTATGGTTTCAATAGAACAGTCTCTCCAATTGTATGTGTGCATGAGCCAATTTGCTCCCTATACCTCTAAGGATAAAATTCCAAGTATTATTCTTTATATATATTCTTAAGTACCAATGATATTATGAAATATTTTGGTAATTTGTGAGCACAATCACCAATAACCAATCAATAATAGCATGTTAGAAAATGTGGCCATAATTCCACAGCACTAGCAAGTATTATTATTGAGTGCTGAATGACCAGATCTCATCCAATTTAGCCAAAAATATGAGTGGCTGAATTGGAGAGAGGTCGTTCTGCTCACTGATTAGACTAAGCTGCATCAGTAGCTCAATCTTGTGTCATTCATTATCATTACAATCAAAATACATATTTTGAGGAAAAAGGAATACTGTAATTGAAAACAGATTCCAACATACGTGTCAAATATATTCTTAAAACAAGAAGATATATACCGGAGAGGGCTCCTGACAAATCTTTTTGCATAGAAGGGACTTTATTTTAGAATTAGTTTCTATTTTATCTTTAGAGACTGTATATTTTCCAGAAGGTATGAACTAAGTGTGTTGCTAAATTATAACTCATCCCAGGCACGAACCAGGTGCACCCTAATAGGTCTTCTAGGAACGATTTAGCTGTATACTATTGTTACCACAGTCAACTAAATGTTTCTTCTGAGAATCCATATTTGCATAGCAAGATTGCAAGTCTTATAACCTGAGAGAAATGTCTACCTGATATCACTATCTTGTAGTAAAAAAACATAGCAATATAAAGTGTTAGAGATGTTTATGCATTTTTAAATGTTGTAATCTAAGGATACCATTGATGTTTGCGTAGGAAGTTTTTTATTTGCTTTAGGGTGAACAACCCCAGCTTGTACACTGCCAGGACTACAATCTGTTTTATGACAAAACAGATTCATTTATCTCCAAATAAATAAATTACTTTTGTGAACATTTAGGAACATTTGCATAATTAGGCTGTAAGAATTTTAGCAGTGTTTTTCATAATAATTAAACAAATCTAATCTTGGACAGGATAAACAGACTTACTCTGATGAAAGCAACCTTCAGGCAATGAACTTGCTACATTCCACGGGAACTGTAATGCTGATGATGTTTGTTAATTATGCAGAGCTTTTACTCCCTAGTAATAGAAGCGTTTGTATTGCCTGAAGCTTAGACAGCAAGTCCCAGGCATATAAAATTAGGCTCTTCTTTTTTGACACTTTCTTAAAAAACAAAAATTAAAACTTGAAAAAGATTACATGCTTTCTATTGCACAATATCAACTGCAAGGTGTTGAATCACCCAGCTGCATTGCAATTTGCTCCTTCTGCAGTCACATGACTATACTTTGGCACCACTCACAAAACATAGCATTTGAAAACAATAGAGGGTACCTTTCTAAAGCAATAGATTGTAATTCTGTATGTGGAGTACTTATCCAATATGTATTTAAGCATAAAAAGACATTGATTATTATTATTATTATTATCATTTATTTGTTAGGCGCCACAAGGTATTCGCAGCGCCGCACACAGTACTAACAGTAGACTATACAGGGTGAAACCATACAGAACAATGAACAAAAAGTACCAATACTTCAGAAACTCCGGCTAGTCATATGCAGTAAAGACGGAGCGGAAGAACATGTATGGAGACAGGAGGGGAGGGGGCCCTGCTCATACGAGCTTACATCCTAAGGGAGGGTAAACAGACCAGGCACAAGAGGAGCCAGTTGACGCAAGAGGAGAGAAGGGAGGACGAACAAAGGGAGGAAATTGGGGTTAAGAAGATGGTTGGTAGGCTTTGAGGAAGAGGTGAGTTTTGAGTGCACGTTTGAAGGAGCACAGAGTAGGAGAGAGACGGATGGAACGAGGGAGGTCGTTCCAGAGAAGAGGGGCTGCACGGGAAAAGTCTTGGATTCTGGAGTGGGAAGAGGTGATAATGGTGGAGGAGAGGCGGCGGTCGTTGGCCGAGCGCAAGGAGCGGGCAGGAGTGTGAATGGAGAGGAGGTTAGAGATATAGGGTTGATATGATGTAAGATCAATATCTAGTGTTTATAGCAGGTATTGAAGAGTTAACTCTATTACAAATGACACTTTGCCTCAACCCTAATGTAATTTCCCATTTTCCACAAAATGCTTTCTGTAATGAAAGATGACAGCTATCTCTGTATACATTTTTGCTCTATTTTAATATGACCCTATTCAGAGCTGGATTAAGGCTCTGGGGGGCCCGGGGCACTTTAGGCAGGGGGGCCTCTATGATGTAACATGGTTATCATTTTAGACAAATACACAGGCAGTGCTGTGTGCACTACTGTTAGGTGCATGCAGCTCTGCCTTTACGAGCAGTACAGTGTGGAGGGGGACATACCTCCCAACTGTCCTTGTTGTCAGACCCAATACTGACTACGCGAGACATTCACCCAAATTCAGGACTGCTCGACCAGATTCAGGACAGTTGGCAGACTGCCCTGCTCTCTCCTACCTGTTCTTGTCACTGTCACCACCTGTGGCTGCTGGTTTCTTTAGTTGTTGCTTGTCTGGATCCTGGAATGTTGGGGGCCCTTTTTGGAAAAAAACATGGGTACATGAAATTTAGAAAATTTCAACCAACCCCAGCATTAAATCAAAGTATTCCAATTTAATATATAAACATATTTCCCTCCCTCGAAACAGCCCTATCAATAAATTAAATGGCATTTACGTTTAAAAAATATAACCATTTTCCACAACCATCCACTGCATTAAATAATTCATATTTCACATTTAATAAAAATATCTAATTTTCCCCAAACAGCCCCACATTCATTTATGAGCTTCCAAGCCACCCCAGCATTAAATTTAAAGGTACAATCAACCCATCTTAAATTGATAGCCCCCACTATTAAATTAAATTGCCCCACCATCACCCCACAAATAAAATAGCACACATTAAATAATTAGCATCCACCTGCAATCCAAGATTAAATTAAGAACCCCCCTTCCCTCCCACATAATATTAAGAACCCCCCTCACACACACATTATATTAACACACTACCCCCTCACACACACATTATATTAACATACTACCCCTCTAACACACACATTATATTAACATTCTGCCCCCTCACACACACATTATATTAACATACTACCCCCACTAACTTTGTTCTATCTGCTCGCTGTATGACCTTGTTTCTCTTCACACATGGGACGGCACCTGTCACGTGGTGCATGTACCATGTGACACCAATAGCAAGCCACACAGGGGATGGGGGTGACGGATCGAAAGGATCCGCGGCCAGTGATAGAAGGTGGCTGGTCTCGGAGGAGGGGCCAGCCACCAAGTAATAGAGACTTGTGCAGTGCAGGGACCGGACCAAAATAGTCTTTTTTCTGCCCAGTCTAATGGGCACATGCCCCCAGCTCCGCGTCCCAGCCCGCCCCAGAAAATAACATTGATACTGCACATTAAAAAAAAAAGAAACACTGATAAAATGATATCAGTCTTAACTAAAATATATATATATATATATCAAAATTATTGGCATGTTATCACTGTTTCTTTCTTTTTAATGTGCGATATCATTGCTATATATATATATATATATATATATATATATATATATATATAAACATATATATGTATATTATATATAAATATATATATATATGTTTATATATATATATATATATTAGTAATTATTGAAGCCTGCCTGTTCTATTAAATATTAAAGGTTTAATTGGACTACACACATATACATACATACATACATACATATATATTAATTTATAAAATAGAGGATCCTAAAACTTATAAGTTATAGAAACCTCTATTTTATTTATAATTATTAAAGTAATTACTCAGGCCAATAGATATATATATATATATATATATATATATATATATATATATACATATATACATAATACATACATACATATACACACACACATATATATATACACACACATATATTATATATATATATATATAAATATATATATATATATATATATATATATACTCCAAGTGACAGTGTGACTTGCCTTGGAATCCACGTTCAGCACTGCGACCATAGTCTCTTTTGATATGGGAGCAGCAGCTTAATTTCGGCCATCTTGGAATTGCCTGATGTACAGCAGCACCGCATGCACAGAGCGATTTCACGTACAATACGGCATGTACAGGTATTTACGGTCCTTAATGAATCAGGCCCATCTATGTCTAGTACACCTACACCATGACCTAGGCATAGCAGAAGATTTTATCAATATTTTACTTTTTACCCAAAAATTGCAGGAATTGATTATCTTACGTCTCATGTATCCAAACATGTAGACGTATTTCTTAGGAAATATGTATTTGGCCTTCAGTCTTTTCTTACAGATACCACTAATGTGTTACAAAATTTTAGAGAGTTTAAATGGGACTCCAATTATTTGTGAGTAACCATAGACATTCAGTTGCTTTACACATCAATTCAACATGAATGTGGTATGTAATTATGTTGACAATATCCTGATCCTTCAATTACAGATAAACACAAAACATTCATATGTGATTTTATCAATTTTATATTTACTCATAATTATTTTAGGTTTCTAGATAGTTTTTATCTTCAAATATGTGGGACTGCTATGGGCACTATTTCTGTGCCTAGTTTTGCCAACCTCCATATGGGAAGTTTGGAACAGAAATACATGTACGAGTCTAACCCCTTTTCAAACAATATAGTATAGTGCTGTATAAAACATATATCAAGAATATTTTATTAGTATGGAATAGTAACAAAACACAGTTGCAGAAATTTTTTATATACATTGGAAATAATGAATACAATCTCAAGTTTACAGCTAATTATAATAGCAAACAAGTGGAGTATCTAGATCTAATTTTATTAGGCAATTAAAATATAGTGGAAACCAAAAATTACATCAAATCTGTAGATACAAATAGCTACCTTCATTTCAAAAGTAGCCATATAGAAAAGTGGAAAACAAATATCCCCTTCTCATAGTTTAATAGGATAAAAAGGAATTATAGCAACCCTGTGGATTGTGAGGAACAAATAGCTATCTATTTGGACAGATTTAAGAAATGAGACTATCCAGTGGAACTATTGAAGGAAGCAAATGCAAAAATTAAAATTAAACACAGAATGGATTTGTTAAGCTATTCTAATAAGAAAGCACTTACAGATGATGGGTCTTCGATAACCAAATTCAATAGTGGAGAGAATAAAAGTAGATCCACCATCAATGAACATTGTGGTATTCATAAAATGGACCCCATAATAAACCATATACTTCCTGAGAAACCTCTGGTTATTTTTAAGAAGAGTCAAAGCTTAAACAGTATCTTCAACTATAATTGATTGAAAGGGGTCAGTAAGATATAATCACTCTAGTATATGTAAATACATGAAACCATCGAAAAAGATTTTCTATAATCATGACAACAGCAGAAAATTTAAAATCAAAGTCTGATAAGTTGCTTGACTACATCTGTGACCTATCTTCTGGAATTTTCTTGTGGGTTCAAGTACATAGGAAAAACAAAACGTCCATTGAAATCACGTATACAGGATCATATCGGAAACATTAAAAACAAAATCGAGAGCCATTCTGTATCAAAACACTTTATTGAAAAACATAATGCTAATACACAGTTTATTAATTTTAAAGCTATTGGAACATGTTGAATTAAATATAAGAGGTGGTGATCTGTAAAAGAAGTTATCACAACGTGAAATGTACTGAATCGATGAATCAGGCACTTTAGCACCATTAGATCTTAAAGAGAGCTATGAAATTGTTCTGTTTTTATAATCGTAATTTTATTTCCTTATTGTATGCTGTAGTTGGTTTTATGTATATATTTTTATATTTGTATTTTAATTTAATATTTATAGTAGGGTTTATTTGTATACAAGGTGCTGGTATTAGTCTTTACAGCATTTAAAATGACTGCCACTATATTATTATCTATGTTTCCAGTAACAAAAATGGCCGCTATGAGACATTTCCCATTAGAAATCATAATCTTGAGGCTAGGTATTTGTCCAAACAAAAAATTTTTGTAGCCATTCATTGTTCTATATGAGTGTCTCATTGATATTCAGCTGAATACAAACAGTTGCTGCTATTAATGACTATGTCTAGCAGATGTGTAATTATGGTGTACTATGTTTCCGATACTGTATTTTACAAAACTAATAAGGTTGTTTGAATGACGTGTTCGCGCATGCGTGTCAAAGGCATGGCGCACTCTAAGAAGCAGCGCTGTACTGTTAAGGTTCTCAGGAGTTTTCTATCAGTCAGTGTTAGTGCTGGCCTTCCTAAGGCGCGGAGCCTAACAAATTCCGGTCTTCACCAAGAACCACCGCAAGGCGGGATGGATTCTGCTGCCGGAGGCCCACAGGTCGCTGCCCTTAAGTTAGCCCACTGACGTGATAGATGACAGACGGTTGGTATGGAGAATAGGCTGTGTAGAGGTAGTGTAGTACGGCACAGAGGAGCAGGATCAGTTAGCTGAAGAAACACAGAACATACAGACTAATCCAAGCCATATACAGTGCAACTCTGGGTCGGATTCACCGAGGACACACGACTCTCAGGAGAGTCGCCGAGTCGGATACACAGGGGAACAGGCAGCAGCATAGTCAATAAGGATAGCCGGGTCAGATACACAGGTACACAGGCAGATCCAGAAGCAGAGGTTAAACAGGCCAAAGGTCATATACAAGGAAACACCAGTACAGGATACACAGGGGGAGCCAGACACAAAGTGGTAACGTGTTGCTCTGACAAGGCTGCAGTGTCCAAGTGAGCTTTATATAGCCTGCAGATTGTATATGCCGCCTCCCAGCCACGATCATGTGACCGCCCAACCAGGAAGTGCTGAGCTGTACACAGAGGCTGGGAAAACAGCAGCACAGGAGCAAGTACGTTTGTGACATGCACACACCTATACATGTTCTCCTGATGAAGTCTTTATATTAAAAAGACAAAACACGTTGAGACAAGGTACTATGTTCTACTATTGATACATTAAGCTGTGCACAATAGTTATTCCTACATCAGTGGGTTACCACAACTGTAATCCATTGGAATGGCTAACAGATAAACGCTTTATCTTTCTATCTTTGTGATTGCATAAATTGTAATTTATATAATAAACACTTTTTTACTACATACTACACTATATGCCATAATCTACTTTATTACTAATGTATCATTTATGGAGGGAAGTACCCAAGATGTGTGAGGAAGTGCAATTCATGTCCAGAGGACAGTCATCAGAACCGGTGACAGATAAGCAATGTCTATTATGATTGTTGGTATGCTTAACACCATTGGGTGATAAAGAGCACTGATTACTGGCATTACAGTGGTCACTTGTGTTGGTTTCAGATTATACACACTATTGGCCAATGCAGACCTCCTTTTATGGTCACAATTATATGTATCACCGGGTGCAAAATAAGGTGTACGAAGGTACTACATTATTACTGGTTTCCTTTATTTTCTGTTTTTGGTGCACATTTTGACATCCTTGAAGACATCCTGAAGAGAGATGTGAGGACTAAAACTCTGATACGGCTATTGGCAAGTCAATTGTGATGCTCTTCGCTAATGAAATTTTCTGGGATCTTTTGTACCAATCTGTGGTCTGTGGTTGTCTACATTGACGATATTCTGATTTTGTACCAAAATTTCTCTTCTCATCATAGGCAAATTAGGGACTCTCCTAACTATGTCAAAATTATCAGTATTGTAAGTTGGAGAGATGTCTTTTTGAGCTCCCCAAGTACCTTTTTTGGGGTATCTTGTGTCAGGTACAGAACTACAAATAGACCATAAAAAAGTGGAGTCAGTTCTCAGTTGGCTTCTTTTTGTTGGATTGAATGCTACACAGCATTTTTATTGGCATTTCCAAATACTAGTGGCAGTTTATTAGGGATGTTTCCACTCACATAGCACTCATTTCCTCCCTCACTCGTAAAGAGGAACAAACCATAATCTGTCCTCCAGAAGCTGTCTCCACCTTTAATGACTTGAATAAAGCCTTCTTTGTTGCCCCAGTTCTCAGACTTCACCAGCATAAGTCACTTTTTCTGGAAGTGGACGCACATTGTAGAGCTATGGGTGGTGTGTAATGCACTTATTTTTTCTGTAGCATTGCTTCAGAGAATTAAGGAAGTTTCCAGCATGGTTGAGCAACCTTGGTTAGTATATTAAAGTTTTATTTGGATGGTGTCAATTATATGTAGGACATGTGCAAAACTGTATACATCATGGCATGCTGTCAAAGACTGTATTAATCTTTACAACATTTTCTGTGGCAATGGGCTCCACTTTTAACAAAATGAGAATTGCTGTAAAAAAATGACCAGAACTTGCCTTTAAAGCCATTACCTCTTTAAATGTCCCCTGGAAAGTCACAGAATATTGTCAACTTGCAAATTCCACACTTTAATACATTTACCCCCTGGAGTATGTAGTTGCAATGGAGACAAACATACCATCTGGGAAATGACCTGGGATGGCCTTTATCTGGCTTAGTGGGGTCCAAGATGCAAGCCACTGCCTGCAACAGGGCTTGTCACTAGCAGAAGGTGTGTGGTGCTCCTAACTGAGAAGTTCAGCCAGTCCTGATGCAGACAGCAGGCTCAGACAACAATACAGTGCCCAGGGGCTTCTCGTAGTGGCTACGCCTCATCAAGTGCATTTCTCTTATGGTGTGGAGGGAGATCAGGACTCAGCTCATGAGAAGGGAACAAGTCTGGAGGCAGGTAGAAAGGCTGGCTAGGCAGCCTGCACAATGGTGTGTCAAATGGATTAAATTCTTTCAAGAGTATCACTAGAGCACACTAGTATACGTATAGAAGCTGTTGTGGGTCAATAGATTGAAGAGAGTTTCTAACAAATTATGGGACCGATGTCTCCACTTTACTGGCTGAGTGGGTACAATGTATGAGCAGCAGGTAGGTCAATGCTCAGTCCCAGTCAATGCGGGTCTTGGTGTGGATATTACATGGTGCATACAGTGTCTGATCACCGCTTTTTTAACAGTAAGTCTAATACTGAAAACCTCTCTCGGGGCGGTGGTGGTCATTATACGGGTGAATTTTTATAACTTACATCTACCAGCGTTCCCTCTAGATTTGCCTCATACAGTGTCTTACCAAGGAGTGTTATACAATGGTAGAAGTTCCTATGGACTGGAAATATATGTATGCTCTGGGATGCAAGTGGAGTCAGGCAGTGTCAGAAAGCAAATTAGCTAAGTGAGAAGTGGTAGCAGGCATGAAGTTATTTTTTGAGTAAGTTTGAAAAGCCAATTGTGGTGAAGTTGTAAGTTTAAAGGAAGTAGCCAATCTTTTGATAAGCTAAAAGTTTGAAGAAGATGTTATCTATTCATAACATTTCAAATGTATTTTATAAACGTAAACTGCTGTGAGACTCTTTCACCATTGCATAGAAGCTACAAAACACTCACATTTACTTTTTGACATTGTCACCTTTTAATAAGTATGAAATGACGAAGTGTAAAAGTTTACTGAGCCTTTACTTGGTGAGTATTGCCAGCCTAAATACAAGGTACTATCAACCTTCTTCCAGGACTTTGGAACCAAACAAAATATAGGTACTTGGTGCTCCAGTCTTTCTAGATAGAATACTTCTATTGTGTATACACTTATAACTTCAATTATTGTAACTATATCTGTATGTACATTTACATTTCTTGTAAAAAGATCATGAAACTGGTTCAGTACATGGGGCAACAGTTCAACCGTTCATCCTATATCTGAGATTGCCATCTTGCCAGTGAACCAATTTGTCTCATTTAGTTATGATCAAACACTAGTGCCATTATTATCTATTTGCCCAAAAGTCACAGAACCAAAATATGACCAATAATGGCATTTTAGGCATACAAATTACATTAATATGACATAATGTGTAAAAATGATTATCAATTAGTTGTATCATTAATATATTATGATTAAGAACTTTGATTCACCTACTGATTGTGTCAAACACAATTATTTAGTCTTCTCAAAAAATAACAACCATTGGCCCGCACATGTTTGTTTTGAAGGTACAATCATTCTACTTTTATTTTAGTTGTCGGCAAAGATGTCATTCATAATATGAAGATATGATTAGTGGATGACCCCTTTATATACCATTTAAATCCGGATGGCGGGTTCACACCTTTGAAAAAGCTTTGAGCAAAACACAGAATTAATGGTTCCCTTAAACGTTAGGGAACAATCTGCAGATCTCTGTTAAATCTGCATAGAGTACAGAGATTAACCAAGGAATTAGACTGACAGAGCTATCATTCTTAATAGAGAGCTCAAATGACAGTACAGTATAATGCTCTATAATGATGACTGGTTTTGGCATTAGGAATATGCGGAGACTACATTCAAGAGGTGACATAGATATAATATAATAATGTATCTCTAATATACTCTATGAATACAAATACATTGCAAATACATTCGGGGCAATGCAGATAGTCTTTCCTCTGTGAATATATTCTATACGAGTATGTATACAAGTTAATAATTTTTCTCAACCTGATGTGTAATGTGATGTGTAAGACAGCAGTGTCTTATTTAAAGAAAATTATATTTAACCCAAAAGATGTGGCTCTTCTCTATACTTATATGAAATATACTGTTGTGATTAGTTTGAAGGATATTTATAACTATTCCTGTCTGTTATAATAAAACCTAGCAAGTACATAATAAGATTGTGAATAATGTACTATTCCAAAAAGATTATAATGATATGGAAGTTTCATTCTATTTTTAGTCGCACTATTCTATATTGCTACTTTAGGATATATAATGGGTGCTACAAAATCTTTGTATTAATCTTTTTCAGCTAGATGTTGTATCTTCAACTTGTTCTCTGATGAATAAGAGCAAGAATCAATAACTACTTATAAAAAAGTTCATGAGAGTAAATTTTAATTTATTTATACTCAATTATGATAAATAAGGGCCTGATTCATTAAGGATCTTAAATGAAGAGGTATCTTATTTCAGTCTCCTGGACAAAACCATGTTACAATGCAAGGAGTGCAAACTAGATTTTTGTTTGGCACATAAGTTAAATACTGACTGTTCTTCATGTAGCACACAAATATCAACTTTAAATTTCAGTGTACAAATAAGCTATCAAGTATTTGGGTGCTACATGAAAAAACAGTCAGTATTTAACTTATGTGCAAAACAGAAATCTAGTTTGCACCCCTTGCATTATAACATGGTTTTGTCCAGGAGACTGAAATAAGATACCTCTTCATTTAAGATCCTTAATGAATCAGGGCCAAAAATCAGTAGAACTGATTTTTCAGGCCATAGTATTACAAGATACAATATTACTTGACTATTACAATTAAAACAATAACTGTGTTTTTACAGTTTTATTGTTAATGTGCACTTTATCACTGCACACTCACTTGCTGATTATATTATTTCGCTGATTAGTGTACAGTTTGAACTTGTCATGCACAGGACCTTTAATTTAACATACCTAGGCCCTTCGCGCTCCTTCTTCAAGTGGCGCCAGGTATCTCCTTCCCCTCTGGTGTCACTGTGTTGTGATTACGGAAAGTGACATCTTGGATTGCTTGGGAAGACACAGTAGTGCATATTAATCAAACAATAAATTCCAGCGCTCATATCAGATGACAGCATATAAAACAAACAATATGAACTGGATATTCAAACTAAAATGTAGTGTTGCACCCTGGGGATTTATTTGTTATGATTGCCAGCAATATGTATTAGTAAGAATAGGGGATAAAAGAATAATACATTTAATGAAAATTGTTCAACATACAATAACCATAAAAATGCAACTCAATATAATCCACAATGATATGATTTATAAAATATAAATAACTCCTGAACTCAATGGTCCAAATACAATGTACCAATACAGTAAAGTGCAGCTCTAAATCTTATCCAACCAGATTATATTAGCCAATGCAGCATGTGTTATTAAAGGGTTAGAAATAAATCCAGGTACCTATGGATAAGTGAATTATAAAAACATGTGGATAAAAGCTAAAATAATGTCCCAATGTTATAGATGTCCTAATGTTGAAATAAACTCTGAATACCGTGGTAATAACAATTTTGAGTACACATATTGCAATGATCTTGACCATTAATATGTGACCATCTAGGTATTATGCAGAGTTAATACTTGCTGTGTAAGATGATTGAAATAGTTGCCGGGTACCTGGGTTGAATCTAACAGTTTTTAGCACCGGTATCAATACTCTGCATAATACCTGGATGGTCACATATTAATGGTCAAGATCTCACGATTTCTGTACTCTAAATTGTTATTACCGCGGTATTCAGACTTTTTTTCACCATTAGGACATCTATAACATTGGGACACTATTTTAGCTTTTACCCACATGTTTTTATAATTCAGTTATCCATAGGTACCTGGATTTATTTCTAACAGGTTAATATATGCTATCATCTGATATGAGCGCAGGAATTTATTGTTTGATTATTATAAGTTTATGTCAAGAGGGGATACCTTGAATAATTGCTAGCAGCTCTATCAGATTGGGCAATTTTGTATAATCTAAAGTGCAGTGTTTTTCTTGTTGTATTAACAGTAGTGTATATAAAACAGAACAAATGAGTCTGCCTCGTAGGGCAGGAAAAAATTAATTAAAACATTCTAGAAATATATTAACAATTGATTACAGTGGGATTCTAATGTAGTTGTTTGGATCAAATGTAAAATATTTATTAAGCTTTAATTTAAACACTCAAAATAATTGCACAAATAAAAACTAAAATTATAAACATATCACATCCAATAGTATGAACAATACACAATACATCTAAAATGTATAAAAACATGTACGATATTTCAGTCGTATAAATGCAACAAGTTTAGATAAAAAAGTCTCTTGCCATATATCCGGTATGGATCAGAAGGGTATTGCAGAGTAATATTAATGATGTCACAGTGACTGTAAACATCAGTTATAATTGTGCCAAGTCAAAATAAGTGGCCAGCTCACATATAAATACCCAGAGCCCAGGTAAACTTATCAAGCTGCGGGTTTGAAAAAGTGGAGATGTTGCCTATAGCAACCAATCAGATTCTAGTTATCATTTATTTAGTACATTCTACAAAATGACAGCTAGTATCTGATTGGTTGTTATAGGAAACATCTCCACTTTTTCAAACCTGTAGATTGATAAATTTACCCTTTAATCTTGTATAGGATGAGGCTGAACAATGTAGCAAATAAAAGTCAGTCCAAAGGGAGTTTGTATAACAAAAGTTAGATCTCACCTGATCATGAAGTAGGTGCTGTTTGGGGAATATGTACCCCCTCTTTGCATTCTGTGCAACCCAATTCAATGTATCTCCCGTCGGGATCCTGCAGATGTCTAGCCTCTTCTTAACTAGGGATCCCAGGAAATATAGAAATTACATTTCACTGTGCGATATCTGCTCCGATGTAAGTCAGGCTCCAATTAGAGACATCAGATCCCACATAGCTATTAATTTGATCCAAATACCTGGATATGGGGCATTAACTGATGAGTTTTGCCACTTATTTGTAACTTTTTCAAAAATCTTTGATTGGAGCATGGGGAATTGGAGTGTACTGCGCCCCAATAGATATTTCTTCAGGGGACCCATTTTCCATGATGAGAGGTGTTCTGAGACCATCAGTCGATATCAGATGAGGTGGAGGTTTTGGATCACACACCCCTAGGAATTGACACTTGTTGTGCTCATACAAACTCAGACTGCACCACATAGCTTGACTGTTGGAATCCCTGCTCAGTCCTGACCTCGTCTAACCCGACAGAGATCTGGATATGGAAGATCTGCCCAGGGGACAATGGTCTCAAATGATGCAATGTTATATCATGAGTGGCCTTAATCCACAAACATGGAATTCTGCTGAGCATTTTGTACATTGTTCTCAACTTGTGGTCTAAGTTTGAACTTGGGGTGAGAAATATGTTGTGTGTGCCCCTAGTCAGAAGGCTTGAGCAGAAGTGGGAAGTTCATCTCTCAGAGTATTTCTCAAATTGAGTAGCACCATTAACACATCAGAACTATCTCTGTAACATTTGTCTAGCAGGTGCTTCCCAGTCCGTACGGCTAATTTTGCTAATCCATTGTACTGTGGATAGCAAGGACTGCTAGTGACATGTGAAATGTTCCATTCATTGGTGAAAGTCTGGAACTCACCACTCATGAACTGCATGGCATTATGAGTAAGTAGCTTGCATAGTATGCCATGTGCAGAAAAGTGTCTTTTCATTTTGTTTATCACTTTGGCACTTTTCTGTTTGGGAAGATAATCTATCTCGAACCAACCGGAATATGATTCAATTAACACCAAGTGCTATTCCCTCTCCCCCCAATTCAAACATATCTGCTGCAATGATGAACCAAGGAAGGCCAGAAAACTCATGGAGAGTGAGCGGTTCCTTGTCATGATGGGCCCCTAAAGCATAGGGTATCATGAAACACCGACCACATAGGAGAATGCCATTTGAGAGGGTTAATTCATCGCGAAAATACAAATAAAGACTTGAGATCATTTCCCTAGAAGAGATAGGCCTGCCATGCAGGATAAAACAAGACACCACATGAGAACACAATATGTGGAACTAACATCCCCTGTTTTTAATATAGAAAAGTAGTTAGTACAGCATTAATTATGTGTTTGGAGAGTGCAGAGTATCCATGTTTTTTGTCTATACTCTTGCATCGCAGTCTGTACATGTATAATGCAGAGGATCTATATCTTTTTTGTTTATACAAGGCTGGAGATCACTTTGTCATGCTGATTGAGTTAGAATAACAAACTGGAAGCTTTAAAAGGAGGGTGGTGCTTGAAATCATTGTTCTTCCTCTGTTAACCATGGTTATCCGCAAGGAAACATGTGCAGTCATCATTGCTTTGCATGAAAAGGGCTTCACAGGCAAGGATATTGCTGCTAGTAAGATTGCACCTAAATCAACCATTTATCATCAAGAACTTCAAGGAGAGAGGTTCAATAGATGTGAAGAAGGCTTCAGGGCACCCAAGAACATACAGAAAATGCCAGGGCAGTCTCTTAAAGTTGATACAGCTGGGGTATCAGGGCACCACCAGTGCAGAGGTTGCTCAGGAATGACAGCAAGCAGGTGTGAGTGCATCTGCATGCACAGTGAGGTGAAGACTTTTGGAGGATGGCCTGGTGTCTACAAGGTCAGCAAAGAATGCACTTCTCTCCAGGAAAAACATTAGGGACAGACTGATATTCTGCAGAAAGTACAAGGATTGGACTGCTGAGGACTGGGGTAAAGTCATTTTCTCTGATGAATCCCTTTTCTGATTGTTTGGGGCATCTGGAAAAACACTTGTCTGGAGAAGGAAAGCTGAGCGCTACCATCAGTCCTGTGTCATGCCAACAGTAAAGCATCCTGAGACCATTCATGTGTGGGGTTGCTTCTCAGACAAGGGTGTGGGCTCACTCACAATTTTGTCTAGAACAAGAACATAGTGTCAGGATTTCCCAGGTATGACCACGGAGAGGAGATAAGTGGTTATAATGAGTTTATTAATAAACAGAGATGACAAGGTAACTCATGAGACAGTTCAAAGTGCGGATGAGAAACAGGTAACTGCAATAGTAGATTTCAACAGGCAGTGTAGAACTACAAGTACCAGGTATAATGGTTAAAGATGCAGGAGTCCAGGACACAGGTAACAGCAAATAGTAGATTTCAACAGGCAGCGTAGAACTACAAGTACCAGGTATAATGATTGAGGATGCAGGAGTCCAGGACACAGGTAACAGCAAATAGTAGATTTCAACAGGCAGCGTAGAACTACAAGTACCAGGTATAATGGTTAAAGATGCAAGAGTCCAGGACACAGGTAACAACAAATAGTAGATTTCAACAGGCAGCGTAGAACTACAAGTACCAGGTATAATGATTGAGGATGCAGGAGTCCAGGACACAGGTAACAGCAAATAGTAGATTTCAACAGGCAGCGTAGAACTACAAGTACCAGGTATAATGGTTAAAGATGCAAGAGTCCAGGACACAGGTAACAACAAATAGTAGATTTCAACAGGCAGCGTAGAACTACAAGTACCAGGTATAATGGTTAAAGATGCAAGAGTCCAGGACACAGGTAACAACAAATAGTAGATTTCAACAGGCAGCGTAGAACTACAAGTACCAGGTATAATGGTTGAAGATGCAGGAGTCCAGGACACAGGTAACAGCAAATAGTAGATTTCAACGAAGAAATATGCAGGAGTCCAGATAGCAGATAGAAGCTGAGCACAGGGAATGCTCCTCGGAAAGACCTGATGATCTGGCCCAGACTGTATGAAGCAGGCAGGTATAAATAGGCCTCATGCAGCTGAAACCACTCCCAGTGATCAAGGAGAATAATCAAGTAGCACAGTGGCCCCTTTGGTGGGCAGTGGTACTACAAGTGAAAAGCATACCAAATCCAATAGAGTGACTGTAGACAGCAGCTGCAGAGTGCAAATCGTGACAGTACCCCCTCCTTAAAGGGCGGATTCCAGACGCCCAAATACTAGAAATGGTCAGAAAAGTCAGAGTCATAGTCCAGAATTGGGCATGTATTTGAGAAGTCTTCATGCAAGGACGGGAAGGGTATAGAAACCACACCACAGGGGAGTTGAAATCCAGGAGAATCTTTCTTCTTCTTCTTCCTCTTCACTTTCTTTTTATGGTTTTTAGAGGGTTGCTGGAAATGGAGTGAAGAAAACGATAATCTCAAAGTGGGAGTAGCTGGAGATAGAACATGTGGCATAGATGAAGCACTGGGAGTGAGAAGAGCAGGTGCTGGTGTAAATTCTTTGATCACGGCCTCAGTAAAAAGCTGTAAATCAGACAGAATGGGATCTTGGGTTTCAACTAAGGGCTCTGCCCATTCCAGAGCTTCCCCTGTAAAGTTGGCCAACATGTAAAACACTTGCTTTCGTTGAGTATCAAGGAGGTTGGATACAGAGGGAAAATAGGATATACAGAATTTAATAAGAGCACGAAATTGCTGAATATCCCCATTGAAGGTAGGTGGTTGGAAGACTTGAACAGAAGGTGAATTCGAATTAGCATGAGACTCAGCCAGCTCGGGTTGAACATACATCCCTTGGGACTTGGGTAGGACCCCCTTGGCTGAAGACAATCCATACTGAGCAGATGACTTGGCAGGGCGCCCGGATTGGGCGGCAGACTTGGGAGCAGGCCCGGACTGGGCCGCAGACTTGGGAGCAGGCCCGGACTGGGCGGCAGGCCTGGCAGGGACAGCACTTTGAGAAGCCTGAGGGCAGACAGCACTTTGAGAAGCCTGAGGGCAGACAGCACTTTGAGAAGCCTGAGGGCAGACAGCACCAAGTGGCAACTCGGGCTGGGCCGCATGGACTGGCAACTCGGGCTGGACCGCATGGACTGGCAACTCGGGCTGGACCGCATGGACTGGCAACTCGGGCTGGACCGCATGGACTGGCAACTCGGGCTGGACCGCATGGACTGGCAACTCGGGCTGGACCGCATGGACTGGCAACTCGGGCTGGACCGCATGGACTGGCAACTCGGGCTGGACCGCATGGACTGGCAACTCTTCTGGAGCAGACTGGAGGGACAGGACCCCCTCTGTAGAAGTTTTTAAGGGCAGCGCCCCCTCTGGAGCGGACTGGAAGGGCAGCGCCCCCTCTGGAGCGGACTGGAAGGGCAGCGCCCCCTCTGGAGCGGACTGGAAGGGCAGCGCCCCCTCTGGAGAGGACTGGAAGGGCAGCGCCCCCTCTGGAGAGGACTGGAAGGGCAGCGCCCCCTCTGGAGAAGTCTTTAAGGGCAGCGCCCCCTCTGGAGAAGTCTTTAAGGGCAGCGCCCCCTCTGGAGAAGTCTTTAAGGGCAGCGCCCCCTCTGGAGCGGACTGGAAGGGCAGCGCCCCCTCTGGAGCGGACTGGAAGGGCAGCGCCCCCTCTGGAGCGGACTGGAAGGGCAGCGCCCCCTCTGGAGCGGACTGGAAGGGCAGCGCCCCCTCTGGAGCGGACTGGAAGGGCAGCGCCCCCTCTGGAGCGGACTGGAAGGGCAGCGCCCCCTCTGGAGAGGACTGGAAGGGCAGCGCCCCCTCTGGAGAGGACTGGAAGGGCAGCGCCCCCTCTGGAGAAGTCTTTAAGGGCAGCGCCCCCTCTGGAGAAGTCTTTAAGGGCAGCGCCCCCTCTGGAGCGGACTGGAAGGGCAGCGCCCCCTCTGGAGCGGACTGGAAGGGCAGCGCCCCCTCTGGAGCGGACTGGAAGGGCAGCGCCCCCTCTGGAGCGGACTGGAAGGGCAGCGCCCCCTCTGGAGCGGACTGGAAGGGCAGCGCCCCCTCTGGAGCGGACTGGAAGGGCAGCGCCCCCTCTGGAGCGGACTGGAAGGGCAGCGCCCCCTCTGGAGCGGACTGGAAGGGCAGCGCCCCCTCTGGAGCGGACTGGAAGGGCAGCGCCCCCTCTGGAGCGGACTGTAAGGGCAGCGCCCCCTCTGGAGCAGACTGTAAGGGCAGCGCCCCCTCTGGAGCAGACTTTAAGGGCAGCGCCCCCTCTGGAGCAGACTTTAAGGGCAGCGCCCCCTCTGGAGCAGACTTTAAGGGCAGCGCCCCCTCTGGAGCAGAGTTTAAGGGCAGCGCCCCCTCTGGAGCAGACTTTAAGGGCAGCGCCCCCTCTGGAGCAGACTTTAAGGGCAGCGCCCCCTCTGGAGCAGACTTTAAGGGCAGCGCCCCCTCTGGAGCAGACTTTAAGGGCAGCGCCCCCTCTGGGTTGAACTGGGGAACCTGGGTTCTCATGGGAGCAGATAACATGTCTGGAATGAAGACAGAAGCTTGTAATTTAGAGCTGGAGATAGAGGTTGAAGATGGTCGGAGTCTACGGAGCGGGCAATCCTGTAAAAAATGTACATCACTGGCACAGTAAAGACACAGTTTGTAGGTCATCCTGCGCCATCGCTCCTCTTCGGTCAGGTGAGGGCGTGGAGCACCTGAAAACCTGGAATTTGTTACAGGAATATTGGGAGGTACTGCTTGCAGAGAGTCAAAGGCAGACAAATTTGGTAATGAAATGTTAGCAGCATAGTTAGACTCCTTACAGCAGGATGTATTAGCGGTGGAAACTGGAAGTTGCTTAAGCACTTGGTTCAGCAAGGAAGATACTTGCGCTATTTGAGTGCGAAGTTGAAGAATGTCCACTTGGAGCAACTGGAGCAGGGAATTTTCTGAGGAAATAGCAGCCATAGTCTTAATGTTGAAAACGGAGTAGGTCACTTCCCTGGAAATCCTTTCCAAAAGAGATGACAGCCGTGCAGCAGCAGGCTTGGTTTTATGGCCAGATCATACTGTCAGGATTTCCCAGGTATGACCACGGAGAGGAGATAAGTGGTTATAATGAGTTTATTAATAAACAGAGATGACAAGGTAACTCATGAGACAGTTCAAAGTGCGGATGAGAAACAGGTAACTGCAATAGTAGATTTCAACAGGCAGTGTAGAACTACAAGTACCAGGTATAATGGTTAAAGATGCAGGAGTCCAGGACACAGGTAACAGCAAATAGTAGATTTCAACAGGCAGCGTAGAACTACAAGTACCAGGTATAATGATTGAGGATGCAGGAGTCCAGGACACAGGTAACAGCAAATAGTAGATTTCAACAGGCAGCGTAGAACTACAAGTACCAGGTATAATGGTTAAAGATGCAAGAGTCCAGGACACAGGTAACAACAAATAGTAGATTTCAACAGGCAGCGTAGAACTACAAGTACCAGGTATAATGATTGAGGATGCAGGAGTCCAGGACACAGGTAACAGCAAATAGTAGATTTCAACAGGCAGCGTAGAACTACAAGTACCAGGTATAATGGTTAAAGATGCAAGAGTCCAGGACACAGGTAACAACAAATAGTAGATTTCAACAGGCAGCGTAGAACTACAAGTACCAGGTATAATGGTTAAAGATGCAAGAGTCCAGGACACAGGTAACAACAAATAGTAGATTTCAACAGGCAGCGTAGAACTACAAGTACCAGGTATAATGGTTGAAGATGCAGGAGTCCAGGACACAGGTAACAGCAAATAGTAGATTTCAACGAAGAAATATGCAGGAGTCCAGATAGCAGATAGAAGCTGAGCACAGGGAATGCTCCTCGGAAAGACCTGATGATCTGGCCCAGACTGTATGAAGCAGGCAGGTATAAATAGGCCTCATGCAGCTGAAACCACTCCCAGTGATCAAGGAGAATAATCAAGTAGCACAGTGGCCCCTTTGGTGGGCAGTGGTACTACAAGTGAAAAGCATACCAAATCCAATAGAGTGACTGTAGACAGCAGCTGCAGAGTGCAAATCGTGACACATAGCCATGAATAAAGAATGGTACCAAAACATCCTCCAAGAGCAACTACTCCAAAACCATCCATGAACAGTTTGGTGATGAACAATGCCTTTTCCAGCTTGATGGAGCACCTTGACATAAGGCAAAAGTGATAACTAAGTGGATCAAGGATCAAAATTTTAGGTTCATGGCCAAGAAACTCCCCAGACTTTAATCCCATTGAGAGCTTGTGGTCAATCCTCAAGAGGCGGGTGTACAAACAAATATCCACAAATTCTGACAAACTCCCGGGGGGTAAATGTATCAAGCTGAGAGTTTTTTCAGAGAGTGGAGATGTTGCCTATAGCAACCAATCAGATTCTAGCTATCATTTTGTAGAATTTACTAAATTAATGATAGCTACAATCTGATTAGTTTTTCAAACCCGCCATAAAACTTTCAGCTTGATATATTTATCTCCAAACATTGATTAGGCAAGAATGGGCGGCCATCAGTCAGCATGTGGCCCAGAAGTTGATTGACAGCATGCCAGGGCGAATTGCAGAGGTCTTCAAAAACAAGGGTAACACTGCAGATATTGACTCTTTGCATAAACTTAATGTATTTGTGGTTTCAATCTGACAGTATATTGCTGGATACTCTCAGAGGGGCTCTATCAGCAGTGCTAAAAACATGTCTGTCCATTATAACATTTTTCACTGGTAAGCATATCTCATAAAACTTTTTTATTAGTTTGTCTGGATCTTCCTGATCCTCCTTTTCCAAATAGACAACTGTGTCTGTTTTTTTTAACAGCTTCATCACCAGCTATTTTGAGTAATGTATATGCCTGCAATTTTTTCGATTTGTCTGAGAAACAAGCACAGCAGTTTTTCTTGAATTTGAAACATGCGTCCATGATGGTGTCATCGAAAAGCCAGTGGATATATGCGTTGGAGATCTTGTGCCATCACAGCCATACTTCTGACACTTTGTAAAGTGAACTGTGTGCAACTCACCTCAGAATTCTGAAGAGTTGCAGAAGTGTGTCTTTACTAGATTCAGTTTTGCTGAAAAGAACATGGCTGCCGGGACATTTCCTATATAACAAAACACTTCCTGTGTAACAAAACATTTCCTGTAACAAGTGGATAGCAATGATAAACTTCCAATACTTACATGCAACATACATCTACAAGAGCATTTAAAAAAATAATTGAAAGTGTTTCAGTAATGATAGAAGGTGCATTTTAGGGGCATTCATTTGCTGTACAGACAGAGCGATTTCCCCTTAATTGATAGGCTTTATTTTTGTACAAGGTCTGAGCTAGAGGAGATTGGTTCTCATCTTATTTTTTAAATTTGGTGGAGAAGCGAGTTTCTAGGGTCACTAATCCACTCCCTTATTATTAATTTAAACCAATAAAAGCGCTAAACCAGCGTATATTAGGAAAAAATCTGAAAGCTTTAGTTAATGAAAGAAGTGGTTCTAAAGTGGTAGAGGATTGCAGTTTTAATGGGATGTTTACACTTTTGCACCTTGTCGTGAACATAGAAAGCTTGCAGTTATTTATTAGGGATAAATCATAACTGCAGTGTAATTAGGTTGTCTCAAATGAATCCATGGATCAATTGGAGCTGTTAAAGTGTAAAGTTTAAAGACAGAGAGTCCGATGTAAATGTATTTGCTGGCTTTTCACATCCCAGTGTGAGAAGATAACCATGTCACCTGTAGCAGCTTCAAACATCTCTTGCTGTTAGTCTTGGACACTTGAATAGACTTGGTGGGGCTGATCACAGCTGGAGATCCTTGTAGGCAGCATGTGAAAGCCTATACAGGTATATAGAAATATGACCTTCAAAGGAAAATGTCGTCATAGTTCATATTTTGGGAAATTTGGGTGGTACTCCATACTGAGGAGCAGAAATCACACCAGTGTTGTGAATGACAGGTACGGGTGGTATCCATGAACAGCTAAAATCACATATCTTTGGAAAAGGTATGTCACATTGTCAAAATTCTCTCATGTTTGGTATTTAAATGTGCGGGAGATTATGACCGCTTTATTGAAGGGGGAGTTATGTCACTGGGATATATCTGTGAAAAGCTAAGACAGGTCAAAACGTAGGAATAGTTTTGAACAGGCCTTAAGTGACACCCAGGGGACATCCCTGCCCCCTATTACCATTAAACACTGCCCCTGTGAAGACCATCCCATTTCATTTTGCTTAAAAAACCTGTGTTGGGAAGGGGCAAGTGTCAGACTTTTGGGAAATCAATTCACATTGATAAGCTGCCCATCTTCCAAGCCAAACTTCCCTTGGCCAGAATGCAATTCATGAAAGTGCGAATCTGACTGTAACCCTTTTTATTTTAAACTGCTTTGCTTGTTATGTCAATCTATTAATTGTTATTCATTTCTTTTTATCTGTATGCCCTGTATTTTTGTATATTAAATCTGTAATTTAATATGTTGAGTTCTTGATAATCTAATGAATCCATTAGCCTGTTAGAAGAGAAAGCTCAACCAAGTTAACCCTTGGTTAATACCAGTGTGTAATTTGTTGATACATTTGATTAACAAGCTGTGTGTGCTTGCATTTACATTTGTGTAACAGTCTGGAGGTGTGAAGAGTTAACCCTGTGCTTGCTGGTGTGGGTCTTGCTAGTCTGTGGATAGCTAGAAGCCTGTGTGCCAGTGTGGGACAGTATATTGGGGTCCTATTGCCCGTATTCAATAGGTGGTGGCAAACCTGAAGTGTCTGGGAGTGTGAGAGCACTGTGTTTGGGGGCGATTCCGTAGGTCTATAACCTGTGTGATAGTTAGAGAGACACTGCGGGCTGATATCGTGTGTGACCTCATACAGCGAACACCCCAAAGTCATGGCAGCTGGGAGCGTGTTCGTGACACACCTCTTTAGGTTTTTCCACTTCTCCACACACCTAGGCATACTAGTTTTTGGTGGTGTTATCAGGGAGTGTAAAGTAGGAGTGCATCTTAATATGCACTTATTGGACCATCATAACCAAGTACTTTGTGAATGAGATTTTACAGTAAAAGTACTGTAGTCATAAAAGTGTTTTACAGAAAAGTGTTCCATGTTCTGCTCAGTACCACATTATTCTCACATGTCTTTTTATACTTTCTTCAAACAATTTTATGTTTTCATTTTTAGCCTTATTATAACAGGTTTATTTAAAATGTTAAATTATGTCATCATTGGTAGATTGATTGTGAACAGTTCTAAGAGTATTCCAAATCTTTGACATATGCATGGAAAGACATCACACATTACATATGGTGCACAGTGAATGTTTCTTAGTAGTAAGTTCTCTCTTGAATATGGTTCACAAAAACAGTATTCATATCACTCCAACAAATGCAATCAGTATTTGTTATTAAGATCAGAAGCTTGTTTCTGTGTTGTCTCAACATCCGAGTAAAGATTCCATATGGGAAACAAATATAATGCTTTTATTTTCCCAAAATGCTGCATTCGATATTCCTCAGTCTTTTTGCCACATATTTCTTACCTCCAAGGTTTTCCTTTTAACTTGGAAATTAAACTTTAGAAAAGAAATGAACTCTGACCAGAGTAAAAAATGCATCTGTTCCACAAAAACATGTTTTCAGCTTACAGTCCAAATACCTACTTTATGAATCACATAGACAGTATGATGTATATTTTCCAAAACAAAGACTCTTCTACATGTGTAAAATACTTGAAGCAGACCATAAGCTGTATTTTCTAAGATACTCTACCTTCACTTTGTAAAAGACCATTAAGCACTTTTTTTAAAAATAAATGCCTACCTGTTTCAAAAACAACTACCCTCCATAACCATAGGGGCTGCTGCAGTGACCAGGTTTGTTACCATCTCTCTCAAATGCCCTCATTTAGGAGGGATAGACCCAATTTGAGGGGTTTGTCCCTCTGTGCTGAGAGTTAGTACTTTTGCCCTGACTGTCATAAAGTTGTGAGCTATGTCCCTACTCACCATATTGAGTGAGTGCCATAAGCACTTGTTACTCTTGTGTGCAGCAATTCAATGTTTTTTCAGGGGAGGGGAGTAGAGGGTTTGTAGAGGTAAAATAGGTACACACTTAGGCACAAAGCTTCCTCTATTGCACCTTCTATGCCATCATAAAACATATAGCAAAAATGAAAAATGAAAATAATTGAAAGAGAATCAAGAGACACTACAACAGAGTCAGAGTAGTTACTCCAGGACCCAACATAACCATCCCAACAAGGTTTACCTGATCATACTCAAACTAATTGTGGTAGAAGTGGTGGTACCTGTGCAGCAGCAATGGTGCTTTGGGCCAGAAGAGGCATTTCCCTTAGGGAGTACTCACTTCTGCAGATCCTCCTCCTGAAGCATCCAGTTCTGAGAATGGTAATGCAACAGATGGTTGACAAAATCCCATTACTTTTAAGCCATAAAGCTAATCCTCTTCATTACTAGGTATCCAGATTGAAATAATTGTGTCCAGAGAGTTTTTAGTGCAGCAGACGCTATTAAAAGACGCTATAAAAGATTGCTCCATCAATCTGACAACTGCCAGCATAGAGAAGTTGTCTTTCATCAAATTGAACCAGCATTGGTTTCAGGAAAAATATGTAGCACCTACACACAAGTAGGACTGATGTTTTTCTTTACAGATAGTATTGAAATTTTGAATGACACACATAAGAAGTCAGAGCCCATTCAAATTATTCTATTGAGCAATCGCATTAAATCACAGGCTTCATTTTAACCAAACCTACATCAGCCAATATTTGGTCTACGTACGCCAAGGAGGGGGTAAGGTCATCTCTTAGATTTTGTTTTAAAAACTGTCAAGTGCAAATGAGAAGACCTTAGCATTGGCAAAAATCATACAACTGAGTAAGGGCAGTCAAGATATGGAATTCACTGCCAGTGAAGATTGTGGTGGAAGATTCAATAGATTTGTTTAAGAAAGGGTTAGACAAATATTTTGCGGAAAAGTGTATCCAGGGATACAACCGTTATTTAAAATGAAGGATAGTAGTGGAAATAGGGTAAAATTAGGACTGCAATATTGGGTCTAGGGGGATTTTCACATTTGAAACAGATTGGCGGTTGCTTACTCTGGGTCAATTTCAAATATAAGTGAGGAATCGCAAGCGATACAAAATAGGTTGAATTTGATGGACTGGTGTCTTTTTTCAACTTTGTCAACTATGTTACTATGTTACTATGAATCAATCTTGCATATTTGTGTCTACTCATGTGTGCCCACTGGCTAGTAACTATCATAAACCTATATTGATCACTGTGAGAACTGTTCCTTGTTTATGTGACATTTTATAGTATTTACTATTATGAAATTGGTATTGTAAGCATACATTATTTGATGGACAATGATTTTTAGCTGTTTTGGCACTCTCTTCTGATACATGCATTTGTTTGCTCTATTATTAATAAGTTTAATAAAAATTGCTGAAAAAGAGCTTGGTTAAACCACACAGCTAAAATGGGGATTTCTGCAGTTGGTTTACTGGCATGTTCAGTAGTCATAGCAAAATTGAACTAGCCATGCTGTTAACAGGAAGGCAAAAAATGAGTTGCAGATAGGGTTTACATAGATTTTGATAAAGAGAAAAAACAGAAAAACAGATGCTGACGAAGTGGTGGTGATGATGATGATAAGGGATCAGGTTATAGTATGCCACTACCTCAGTATTATCATCATCATCAGCTATTTATATAGCTTCACTAATTCTGCAGCGCTGTATAGAGACTCACTCACACCAGTCCCTGCCTCATTGGAGATAACAGACTAAATTCCCTAACATACATACATACAGACACACACGCACACGCACAGACTAAGGTCAATTTAATAGCAGCCAATTAACTTACTAGTATGTTTGTTTTTGAATGTAGGAAAAAACTGGAGCACTGGGAGAAAATCCACGCAAACACGGGGAGAACATACAACCTCCACACAGATAAAGCCCTGGTCGGGAAGCAAACTCATGACCCCAGTACTGTGAGGCAGAAGTGCTAACCACTAAGCCACCATGCTGCCCATTATACACTATTCTGAATCCCCTCAAAATATAATTCCGCTTGGCGTAAAGGTGATATTACTACAGTTGTTGCATTGTCTGCCAGTAAGGACGACTTTGCTGATTCAAGACAATTAAGATGTTAGCCATAATGTTGGCCCTCGTATCTCTGGTGCTGATTATATGTCGGTTGAGTCATGTCATAGCAATAATAGTGATAGGAATGGGTAGAATGAGATCAGCAGAGAAAAAGTTGCAGTAGCATCAATAAAGGTTTTTTAAAAGAACAAATAAAAAAACTAGGCAAAAAAAACAAAAATGTGTTTCATTAAGTTAAGTAAGTATTTCCAAATCAATAGCAAAGTCATCGGTCTAACGACATATGCTTATATGTCAGTAATCTCGTTTCTGGGCAGTGGACAGGTTAAATTCAGGAGTATCAATGGCCTTAATTACCTAGCTTAATTGCTTTGCCCTAACATTGGTACAAAGTTATACTATAAATGCTTTGAAAAAATTTATCAGCAGTAAACTTCTGAAAGTAAAGGTTGTTTTAGCGATTTAGCTATTTAGTGTATATTTTATATAGAATAAAGTTGACCCTGGTGTTTTAGTTTTGGAACTAGCTTCAGTTCTAAACTGCATTCGCGTTAAAGCTTTGCTACCGGTTTTGCCAAGAAAGGTTTTTGGTTTTGGATCTGGATTTATTCAAAAATTAGGAAAAATAGGTAAAATTATGTAATTTTGAGCTGTTTTTGCTCCTATATTACTATTTATAGTTTTAACATTAATTTCCAATCATTTCCAGTCTATTTTCTAATGATCCCTTCACAACCAGCTGTCTCAATGAAGGATTTTGTAACTTTGCCATCATTGCATTTGCTATTTCCAATTCAATTAAAAAATAATAAACTGAATATTGTTAATATCTCAATTTCAATGCACCCTAACCTCCTTTGCATGTTCAGACTTACTATTACTGTAATTGTATAAATAAATAAACAAATTAAAGGTGGCGAAGAGAGCAATGTGAGTCAGCTAACAACTAATAGGTAAAACCAAGCAATGTAAGGTCAAATTGCCATTACAAAACTGGACCCAGGATTTAATCCTTTACATTGTTACGGCTTCCTTATAACTGTCATAAGCTTATAGAACTAGCAGGAGAGGTCTTCACCTATAGGAGCTGCCTTTCCCGTAGAGTTGGATGCACTCATAGGTACCCGTATGCACCCAGGACTTAACTCAATATAGTAAAAGCTTATGAGCAGAAACCGGTAGCACGGATTTAGAAGAAATGGGGCCAAGAGCATGCTTCCTACGTCCACTCACGAGGCAGCAATAATTCATTACAGCCATGAGTCCTGGCTGCCTGTTACTAGCCGGGATGCAGCAAAAATGTGAGGTGTGCCGATTGCCCTGGCATCACAGTGAGTACATCCTTTCTTAGGGACCGCCTATGCTGGGTTGTATGAATGATTTTTCAGCGCTGCTCTTGGTTACCAATAAATGCTCTGGCAATGTATTGTGTGCGTAGTCTTTGAAATATATTAGTATGGGTGTAGGTCATCTTCGTCTCAGCATTTTCATTTATATATACAGTATAGAAACAGCAAATTAGGTAGCTCTTTACAATTGGGCATCTACTTGTCTAAATATCTACTGATGCCTCTGTCCATCTAATGACATCTAATTTTTATTGCCTCCTCACTCTCTATGATGCATGCTGCAAAAATGTTTCAAATTTAGTGTGAGCGTAGCATTTTACCATTTTTATCTCTGCTGTTTATTTATCTAATGGGCTTGTTTCAGTTGGTGGCATGGCTTATGACATATTTGTTTGCAGCCACTGCAATGTTCTATATGCAGTCACAGAATGTCGAAAATGCCTAGGGAAAACCATCACACGCAAACACCCTTTTTTAAATATAGATTTCACTGAATGACTCTTTCAAAATTACCAAGTTTAGGAAAATAGACAAGATTAGAATATATAGTGTTTTTTTGGGGTGTGCAGCTGTGTGCTGACCTTCACACACAAACACCCTTTTTTAACTATAGATTACTAAATAATCCGTTCAAAATAGACAATTATTGAAAAATAGAAAAGATTAGAAAATAATAATATATAGTGTTTTTTGTGGTGTGCAGGTGATGATGAACCTCACTCACAAACACCCTTTTTTTTTTTAATATGGATGTCACTGAATGAGCATTTCAAAACTGACAAGTATCGAAAAAATGTAAATATAAATGCTTGAATTCTGCTGCATATATTCAGACAGCAGAAGCACACTGTTTTCCTACACTAAATAAATATACCACTTAGTTCATAATGATATCTCAGTCTGTATATACTGTAGCCACTAGTCCTTGTAAAGATTGAAAGTAAAAGCAATTGATCAGCAAACTATTCTAGCTGGCTAATTGCTACAGAACTGGTTTACAATAATTCTATTCTATTGCTTTCTATGTTTCGTTCACCCTTAAAAAGGTATATTCTGTGCAGAGCACTTCAGCTAACCTCCTCCCTTCATGCAGTCTGTTCTAAAATGGCACTTAAAAAACGAGGGAGGACTATATATACAGATGATAGCGATCCAAAACTCACAAGAGTTTTCTAAAAAAAAAAAATGATGTTGTGCCTCGTTTTGAGATCCGAATTTGGAGCGCAAAACCGGGACACAACTCTGTTTCATTCAGATTTCAACCAATCTGAATCAGCTAATCTCTAATATTTTTACTAGGCTTTTTTTGTATACTTTACAGTAGCTATTAAAAAATAGATCGCTTTGGAGTTTTCAAATATTAATTTGTTATATCATGGAGTAAAATTGGATTTATTCAGGAATTATTACCACTGCCCACAACAAAATATTCTCTAATGTCATTGAAATAAAATGTTAAGCTTTTTCTTAATGTAAAGATGGTGACAGGGATAATAGATCAAGTTAGTTTGTGTTTTTCTCCCCAGTTATCCGCAGGTTGACAGACATTACCCTCTAACCCATGGCAGATGTACAAAGCATTTTTTGCCGGCACACAAAACCTGCTCTATTTCAATAGTTCTAGTAGCTGACACATGCTGAATACAATTTAACCTAGGACAAACTTGCCATTGCACAAGTTAAAAAGATGACCCCCCCATGTACCTCCCTCTCTTCTTACCCATTTGTTTATTGTCCTTCCCTATTCCCCCCCTTTTCTTATTTCTGTATGGGCAGCACGGTGGCTAAGTGGTTAGCACTTCTGCCTCACAACGCTGGGGTCATGAGTTCAATTCCCGACCATGGCCTTATCTGTGTGGAGTTTCTATGTTCTCCCTGTGTTTGCATGGGTTTCCTCCAGGTGCTCTGCTTTCCTCCCACACTCCAAAAACATACTGGTAGGTTAATTGTCTGATATTAAATTGCCCTTAGTCTCTCTCAGTCTGTGTGTGTGTGTGTTAGGGAATTTAGATTGTAAGCTCCAATGGGGCAGGGACTGATGTGAGTTCTCTGTACAGCGCTGCGGAATTAGTGGTGCTATATAAATAAATGGTGATGATGATGATGATGATGATTTCTGTACCCCTTAAAAATTTCCTACAAAATTTAATAAAAAACTTTTAAAGGAAAAAAAAAAAAAAGATGACCCCCAAAAAATCAATAGTGATTTGAATAAGCTCAACGGTGCGACTTCATGAGCAACAAAAGCCACTAACAACAATGTTATGTAGAAGCATGCCAGCCGGTTTCTGGAGCCCTAATGACATCACATGCAATAGCAAATCATGAAGACGTATGTGAGCTGCTTACATCCTTTTAGGATATGCTGATCTCAGTCTTGTGTGGACTTTAGTCAGTGCCATCACAAGGATATCCCATGATCAAATAAGCAATGCCATCTGCTCAATGCACAAATCTTACATTTGTTTTGGAATTGTCCCCAAAATTATGGTTTTAACAGATATATTATTTCTTATTGACTTGTGTTTGCATTTTCAAATAAATACTGCTGAATTCTACATTTGGCTAAACAGGTTAACTGGCAATTTTCACATCAGTTTTAAATGTTTAAAAAAATTGTCATTATGAGAATCAATATAAGTAGGATTTGTGGTACTCAGTGTTTAACTTTGTCAAATTCTGTGTTCTTTATACATGTTATGCTTTTTCGTATGCAATAAAAATCTGTATTTTGTCTCATTAAAGGTTCCCTAAAAACATGGAAAGTTCCATATAAGTTGATGCTCATCTTAATTTTATTTAAAGGAAAGATGAAAGTCTGTAAGGGCACAGAATACCAGGGAAAGGAAAAAAAGTTTCAAGGGAGTGTAAAGATACAGGGAGAGAATCCCGGGAACAAGGTGCCAGTGAAGAGAGGGGAGAGTGTCAGGAGACATGGTACCAGAGGAGGGGATGTATCAGGAGACAGATTAACTCAGGGGACAAAGTGTCAGTGGAGATAGGAGAAGGTGCCAGAAGAAAGGATCCCAGGTGAGAGGGTAATGGATATATATCCCCCTGCCCTGCTCAGAAATAAATGTGCTTCTCGGTTGTAGAAACAGCGCATTAGCATAGTGTTTCTTCTTGTGGAACCCCATAGTGCCCTGATACTACCATGACTAGCAGTGATGATAAAGCAAGAAGTAGATACACTGATCCTGTGATGGAGATGTGCATCTGGTTGATATGTAAGAGTCTAACAGCATTGATGGGAGAGGGACTTGCTAAAGTGTCGGTGGAGTGTAAGGGAAGTCCTAAAATACTATCCAGAGACCATGACCAGCAATCTAATTAGGGGCTTTTTTGCTTTTACCATAAGTACCAGAAAAGCTCTTGATGGAAGGTTTTTGTTTTTTTGAAAAAAAAAAAAGCAGTCCAAGTTCCTAATATAATAGAATGATGTGCATCTCACCACAATCACCCCAAAAACATACCGTGGCTTGTGTCAAATCACAATCCTAATACCAGCAACAAATTAATATTAACAGATACACCTGTTATGAAGTCTGTCTTGATAGTCCATCAATGACAACAGCATCAGGGCAGAAAAGAGAGGAACGTAGAACAAAGAATATAAATGGAGGCAGCGTTTAATATCGTCCAAGGGTAATTTTAATCTTGATATTTGGAAAGAGAAGGTACAGACAAAAGCAAATGTGCTTCAACTTGTTGAGGCTCACAGAGTGGTACAGATTGAGTGGTATGTGTCTGTGTCCCGTTCCAATGGGAGAACACTTTACCACAGATGTAACACAGGTGAATACCAGTTCATACACAGCATAATGCATTGGTCCATCCAAGTCGCTCTGAATCCTACTGAGGTTTCCTATCCCTCTGGTGGTGTGTTCTCTGTGCTGGTGGTGATGGTGACTGTGGGTAGAGAAACGGAGACATCTCTTGATGACAGATAAGGGTTATGGAGGACGCTTTCTCATAGCAGCCATTAGTGTGACTGAGCATGTAAAAACCTGTTTTTTTGTTACACCTGAGTGAAACATGATATGTCATGACAGAGAAGAACCTTTAAGGGAAAAGTCCAAATGAAACAATTATAGACATATTCCAGCACAAAACATCCACAAATGTGTAAAAAAAATGTGTATATGATGAATATTTAACAGGAGAATTTTGAAAAGGTTTCATCTCCCTATTGTTGATAAATGATATCAGGTGTTGCACATTACATTTAAATAAAACATTAAACTGAATTTTGAATTTGTAGAATAAATTTATAATCTCTGTGCTACATATAATAGTTTCAGAATGTTGGCGATGGGGAAAACGGAGATTGCTGTAATACATAGCCAGCAGGAAACTACAACTTATGCAGTGAATTGAAGAAACAAACAAACAAACAATCTTTACATTTTGAGCATAGGTACATAGGTACATGATACATATATATTTTTTCTAATAAAATAAAATTATTTGGAATATTATGCATAGAAAAGAAGACATCTCCCAGTCAGTCACTGTTAATGGAAAATTATTTTCATGTGTTATCATTGTGTCAAATTATGTCTCTCAGCTACACTCTGACAACACTACAATATTTTTCACTCTTCCTTTCCACTTGGCTGCTTGGTTTGCAGAGAATGTGTTACAGATGTGTTTTCTCCCTTGACAAACAATTACCCTTGTTCCTCACAGCAGGGGGCCATTAGGACATCATCACCAGATCTGCTAAGTCATCTGACAATCTCAAATTGGTGCAATCACTTCTCAACTGGGAGTATCAAGCTTGGGAATCTAGAAGCTACAAACTGCACCCCTCCAGGCATATTATTTGTTATTTTGATCCAAGAGTGTGACAGATAATGGCTAATATGCTAATTCCAAGAGTCTCTCATTGGATTCTATCCTTGGCTTCAATATTCAGAAAAAATTAAGGAGAGCAAGGCAATGATAATGTAATTACCATCACTTTCCAATTTAACAACATTGTTGAAGATAGCCAAGCATAAAATAACTCCAAAACAGATAATATATATATATATAGTATAAAATGTGTATCCCTTTCTGTATTGTAATATATATTGGTATATTATATTCTTGTGATTGGATTGGATGGATGACTAAATTAATACCCATGGCAAAGGTGGGTGTAAAATATAATCAGCTTCAAAACACAGAGAGAAAACATATTGGAAAATGTATAAGGTCTCTCCTACGGTTCTACTGCTACAGCAACCCAAATGAGAACACTACATGTAGCAGCTAATGACTTTAAGGAATTCCTTTGTTGTTTTTGAAGTGCAGCATTTGTTTGGATCCCCTACTTATTTTTTACATTTGTAAAGTTAGCTGAGGTCATTGCTCTTCTCTATTTTTAATTTGGAAAATCATACAAAAAAGTAGCACTGCATTTTTCCCTCTAGCTGTACATAAAAACATAAATAATTCAGTGAAAATCCAAATAAAATGTGGCCTCTACAGCTCTACCTGGACAAATAAAAGACAATCCAGCTTTGTGTTACCCTCTTTATTGAATTATGAGTTTTGCCCCATTTGACACCTTAATTACCAGACCCATTTTTACACTGCACCAGTTTTATCGGGAATATTTTTTAAAATTCTTAGTCTTGTCAATCAAAATTATATACAATTTTTTTCTTATTCAGAGTATACCAGATAGTCTTGTAAGAGCATATTGGAATATTAGAATTCCACAGTCTATCAGCAGCATTCGTAATTTGACTGTGGTCCCCACCAGTGCATATTCTCTATCTGCGAAGCTAATAGAAAACAACATGATTAAACTATAGGGGTATTGGCAGAGGACAGAGGTTAATTGTTGATTCAGCCATAATTTTCTTAGGGCCACCTTCATGATGCCAATATCATTGCCATCTATTTGGAAAGTATATGCAGCACATATAGATTGCCCTTTAACCAACATGGTTTAACAACACTGAAAAATAAATCACTCATATAAATGAGTCCTAAAGGATTCTACAAGATGAAAATTAATATGACAGTACTAGATGTAGTGTAATAAATAATGACTTTATATAGTCAGCAAAACACTAGGGGTGCTGCACAGTTTGTGTTAATTAAGTAAAGAGAAGTGAGACTTTTGTAACAGCATAACAGATTTAACAGAACAGTGTAAAATTAGCACAACACAAATTCAACATGAGAAAAACTGCAGACTGCAGTTTGCAAATTCAACATTCACATATCTAACACTAGATATTAGTGAAGGCGAGACAAAATGTTGTGCAAATCAAGTTATGCAATTGTCAATACAATGATTTGGTCTCACTTTTAGTACACTATTCGCAGCACGCCATTATGCACTGTACTGTACATTTGCATTTTTCAGAATTTATAGCACTACCAAGCTGTAGTGAAGTGTTGCCCTGGTTTAAATCTTCAAGTTATTAAGTTATAAATGAGTTGGCTGTAACTGTCAACCTTTTAAAAATAATTAGCAGCTTAGCAGCTCTCCAACGCACCCATGAGGTGTCTGCCCAGTGTCATTTTTTATTTTATATTAAATGTCATTAAAATCAATACAATGGTAGGCCCAGAACATGCTCCCTGGGTCAAAGTTCTGCCCAGCACACACCAGGAAATGAACCCCCTAGTATGTCTTCTGGAATCCAGCGTACAACAATGGGAGGTCTTACCGGGACCCTAACAACCCCTTCAACCTGGCCAGGATCCAACTTAACAGCCTTGTGTTGGTTTCATTTGTATCAGTGCTGAGGTGTCCGAATTTTTTGGCTTCCCGGGACAAAGTAATGCCCAGCGTACACCAATGGGAGATCTGACCTGGACCCTAATCTCCCTAAAATCTTGCCAAGATCCAACTAAACCACCTCTTACATTGGTTTCATCCCAATCGTTGCAGAGGTGTCCGAATGCAGGCTCAGAACTGACCAGGGTTAAAGTTCTCCCCAGAATACACCAACGGGAGGTCTGACTGGGACCCTAACCTCTCTAACACCTGTTCAGGATTCGACTGAACCACCTCGCATTGGTTTCATCCCAATCGGTGCAGGGGTGGCCGAGTGCATAACCGGACAGACAAACAGACCAATGGTTATTATATATAAGATGAATAAAGCAGAAATGATGGCAAGTCAATACATTCTGCTGTTTGGTAGGTGTGGGGTAGGAGAAGAAATTGCTAATTTATTCATCCTTTGATTCATATACAGGTAAATATTCCATACCATCACTGCACCAGTTTCCTTTACTGTGATTCAAAGTGATGTTTCTATAAACTATTTGTTTAAGAATTTTATTGATGTCTTTGTAGAGAGGTAAGTGGGGGTTAACTTCAGGCACTGATCACATGACTGTTACCTTACTCATTTAGTCTGTATAGGATGTAAGCTTTGTTAGGATGTTAAGCCAGTGTTAGGATGTATAGTCAGTGTTGTTATGTATGTTTCTTCTAAGTGTGGTTTTATTAGAAGTGTCCATGCAGATAAAGTTTAAGAGTTACACAGGAGTTAAACAAGAGGTAAAGAGGAGGTAAACACTATATCTGAAAATGCTGCTACTTGTGGACAACATCCAATACTCTCCTGTAATGTCCCGTTACCCTCCACCCCATGCACCTGATTTGAGCACTGCCTGGACACTCCCTACTCAAATTTGCTGCTGTTTGTGTCTTCATCTTCAAACCACACTTGTTACTTATCTCTCCCTCTCTCTCACATATGCTCTTTTTTCAGTTTTACCACAACTGTCCAATAACCTTCACAATTCTTATTCATGTTCCCACTTGTATGTACCACAAGTATGTACTTTAAATGGTGTCCCCATCAGGAAGTATTAAGTGTTGCCATGTCAGAAAAAAAAAATATTATTGTCCCACTGGTAATCAACTAGTATGCCCTAATAATATAATAAAACACAATGTTTTACCCTTACAAATAACCATACCTGAAATTTTGGCCACTAATTTATTAAGAAAATCATTTGCCCTATAAGATAATTAATAATAATTATTGTCCCTCTAAACAAGAAATCATGATTACCCTCATAATTAAAACTTGTATTGTGGCTTCTGTTATGTTAAGAATGGACAGATAGCTCTAACAGCATGCTATTTGAGCTATCTAGCCAATCAGAAGCAGGTCTAAACGTTGCATCAATTTCTCTGGTGAATATCCAGCAATTATGCGGTGAGTTTCACTAAACTGCTGGCTGTATAGGTGCTTTAAAATCTACACTCATCACCAGAGATTGAAATTGCCATTGATCTCTAGTGATCTGCAGGGATTTCGAATCGGTGGAAAAATTGCACTTTGATACATTTCCACACTCTTCTCATAAGCCTAGTCTCAGTTTCTCATTATGGCTATTCTCTTATCGTACCTTTACTGTACCTCACTTGCTAAATCTGCTCTCCATTTGCCTGCTCATCCCTACTTGGTAACCTGCACTTTACACACATTTATCTCCATTGCCTCTACGCCACTCTACTACTTCAGCCTCTCACTTGCATCTCAGTACTGTCTCAATCCTTCTCCATTGCCTCTGTGCTCCACTCCTCCATTATTGCCTTTGCTACTACCTGAACTACCATTGTTTTTCCCAGTGAACTACCACTAACCATTTCTATACCTTTACATTGCTCTTATCCCTGCTGCCTTACCTTTCTTACCTATCCCCCTTCCACCTGAGTGCCATTATCTCAGGTATGCCCATCATGCATTTTTATTGCTTTACAGCTAGTAGCATATATGACATGGGATATACCGTGCACAGGCTTATTTCTTCTCTGGTTTTGTCTCAAAATATTGCCTATGTTGTCAGCTGTCCATCAAGCCAATTTAAGGCTCATTTGGGTGTGGTTTACAAGCCAGTCCTTGCTGGATGTAAGCCCATATAACTGGGAGGTGAGTGCATCTGATTTTAACTTTAATGGTATTTGAAGCATACTGGTCAGTGTACAGTCAAGGCCAAAAGTTTTGATAATGACACAAATATTGTTTTTCACAAAGTCTGCTGCCTCAGTTTTTATGATGCCAATTTGCATATACTCCAGAGTGTCATGAAGAGTGATCAGATGAATTGCAATTAATTTCAAAGTTCCTCTTTGCCATGACAATGAACTATATGCCAAAAACAACATTTCCACTGCATTTCAGCCCTGCCACAAAGGACTAGCAGACATCAGGTCAGTTCGTTAGCACTGGTGAGAGTGTTGATGAGGACAAGGCTGGAGATCACTTTGTCATGCTGATTGAGTTAGAATAACATACTGGAAGATTTAAAAGTAGGGCGGAGCTTGAAATCATTGCTCTTCCTCGGTTAACCATGGCTACCTGCAAGTAAACACGTGCAGTCATCATTGCTTTGCACAAGAAGGGCTTCACAGGCAAGGATATTGCTGCTAGGAAGATTGCACCTAAATAAACCATTTATCGGATCATCAAGAACTTCAATGAGAGAGGTTCAATAGTTGTGAAGAATGTTTCAGGACACCCAAGAATGTCCAGCAAGCGCCAGGACCATCTCCTAAAGTTGATTCAGCTGCAGGATCGGGGCACTACCAGTGGCTTGGTCAGGAATGGCAGTAGGCAAGTGTGAGTGCATCTGAACTCACAGTGAGGCTAGGATGGCCTGGTGTCAAGAAGGTCAGCAAAGAAGCCACTTATATCTAGGAGAAACAACAGGGATAGACTGATATTCTGCAGAAGGTACAGGGATTGAACAGCTGAGGAATGGGGTAAAAGTAATTTGCTCTGATGAATCCCCATTCAGATTGTTTGGGGCATTTGGAAAAATGCTTGTCTGGAGAAGAAAAGGTGAGCGCTACCATCAGTCCTGTGTCATGCCAACAGTGAAGCATCCGGAGACCATTCACGTGTGGGGTTGCTTCTCAGCCAAGGGAGTACGCCCATTCACAATTTTGCCTAAGAACACAGCCATGAATAAAGAATGGCACCAAAACCTCCAAAAGCAACTTCTTCTTACCATCCAAAACAGTTTGGTGGCAAACAATGCCTTTTCCAGCATGATGGAGCACCTTGCCATAAGGCAAAAGTGATAGCGAAGTGACTCGGGGATCAAAACATCAAAATTTTGGGTCCATGGCCGGGAAACTTCCCAGACCTTAATCCCATGGAGAACGCATTGATTAGGCAAGAATGGGCGGCCATCAGTCAGTATGTGGCCCAGAAGTTGATTGACAGCATGCCAGGGCGAATTGCAGAGGTCTTCAAAAAGAAGGGTCAACACTGCAATTAATGACTCTTTGCATAAATTTAATGCAATTGTCAATAAAAGCTTTTGATACTTATGACATGCTTGTAAATCTAATATAAACTGCATATAAGATAAAGATAAAGTAAGGCTCCTCTTGGGATGGTCTGAGAAGAAAACCCAAATTCAGAATGCAAATATTAGATTACTACAAGAAGTAGAAAAACAAGCCACACTAACTGGCCACACATGTGTAGAAATGTTTTCAAAATGTTTATTCTCTAGTATTACAGATAAGCCTTATTTTTTATTGTACGCAGTTTATATTCAATTTACATCTTATAGTGTTCAATAATTACTGTACTATGAGTGCTCTCTGGCTTTATTTGTTTTTCTATTTTTAGATTTGTTCCTTTGCTGGTTTAAGGGTTTGAGAGCTGGAATAGCTGCCATCTATTGGTTAAGATAGAGTTCATCTCGGAGTGCTGATAAGAGAACTATTTGTTTTAATAGATAGATAGATAGATAGATAGATAGATAGATAGATAGATAGATAGATAGATAGATAGATAGATATTTGTATGTAGAACCTTAATTATACAATAAAATATAAATAAATCCAAAATACATATAAAAAAAATATAAAAACTATAAACTATATTTATGAGTTTAACATATTTATTTATAAAACACCAAATACCTAAAAAAGATAATATAAAGCTAATCAAATTATTTTCTCTGAGTCTTAAAGGAAACCTATCATTTTTAAATAAATTTGACGTTAACATAGTGCCTAGTGTACTTATTTTATACATATTCTTGGGTAGATTCCTTACTTCAGCTTCCCTATCTCATGAGCAATCATGGGGCAAAGGAGTTGGGAGAGAAGTGCCTGTGAGCAAGTGAGTTTTGAGAAAAATGCACAACAACTCAGAGACATGCATGTGCATACAGCTCGTTGCTTTTCTATGCTTTTCCTAAGTGGAATTAGCATAGGAGGAACTCTGTTGTTTTTTGACTATTTTTATTTTTTGTAAGCAAAGATTATCTCAAAATTCACAGGTTCTCCTTAGTCAAATGATTCACTAATAACTACATCTCTACTGTTTATTCAATGGGAAATTGATGATAGAAATCTGAATCTAAAAGGACAATATCTATTTTTGTTGGCTATTATTTTGGCAACAGCTGTGTTGACTGAATGATCCAACATGACATGCACACAGTGATAGGTTATGACTGTTATGTTCCTAAGGATTGTTAACATATTTTGTTGCCTTTGAAAATGTGTTTATTTATGTTTCTTTTACATTTCCTAGTAGTTTTTCATTTGCAAAAATGAAACAAGAGCAAAACAAAAAAAGATAGCAAAACATTAAAGAGAACACATCACATTTGGGATAATTGGATGTTTACACAGTGCACTATGTAAGTGTAAAAGAAAATCAGGACAGAACATAGAAGAACAGCAAGTGCTGTAATCAAATATGGAGACTCTGCTTGAGAGTCTTTCTGTATTCTGCCCTATTCTCATTCTCGGGTGCAAACAAGTTTAAGTAAGGCAATGCAGTCAACTCCAGAAATCTTGTCACGCCTCAAGAAATTGGGCAAAAAAAATCATGTCAAATAAAGAATACATATAATGATTCAAATGTTGCTCAAAAATGTAAGAAAAGGAAAAAATGCTTACCATTTATATAACAGATATCATTCCTACAAGAGAGTTGTTTTATTTTATCAATAGTGTATTATTTCAAAAATATATGGGGCCAAATTATTGGCACCCCTAAATAATTGTTTAAATAAAACCAAGGTAATATGCATCTCCGTGCAATAAAACTAGGTCTTTTTATTGCTCCCAATCTCCAGGAACCATATTGTTGGCTATGGCCATTTCCTGTTTCCCTGGGGTATAAACATGAGGTTGCACACATGTAAAATCCCTTTGTCATCCATCAACATGGCTAAAACCAAAAAGCTATCAACTCAAATGAGTCCGAATTTTGTGGACCTGCAAAGATTAGGAAATGGTTATAAAAAAAATAGTAGTCAGTTGAAATTACCATTAAGCAGAATCTGGGAGATAATAAAGAATCAAGAGAATGGAACACTTGAAAATTTGCCAGGAAGAGGACGCATTGGCATACTGCCCACATGTACATTAAGGATTATAGTAGGAGAGACAATGATAAACCCAAAGAACTGTACAGTTTTGTAGAATAGGGTCAAAAGACACTGTCAGATGCCACCTCCATGTCCAGAAGCTTTTTGGAAACATTCCATGGAAGAAGTCTTTCCTAACAGCAAGACACAAACTGCAGCATCTGAGCTTTGAAAAATATCATTAGAACTACAAATGAAATTGTGTGATGTGGTCAAATGAGACAAAATGTTAACTTTTTGGCCATGTAAACCATCATCATCATCATCTGATACCCATTGTCAAATATGGTGGTGGATCATTGATGCTTTGAAGCTGTTTTGCTGGTAGTGGTAATCAATGGCATAATCAATTCCACTTTAGACCAAAATCAGTCTGCCTCCAACTGAAGGCTGAAACTTGTTCATTGGTGGACCTTTCAGCAAGATAATGATCACAAGCACACACCGAAATCCAGACAGAAATGGATGTAGGAGCACAAAATCAAAGTTATGCAATGGCTGCCTATCTATAGTTTTGAACCCAATTGAAAACCTGTGAGATGTATTAAATAGGGCAATCCACAAGTGATGCTCCAGGAATATCAAGGAACTGGACATTTTCTGCATGAAGAAGTGGTCCAAGATCTCTCAACAAGTGTTCTCCAACCTTGTTAAGCATTACAGAATGTGGCTCAGTGCTGTTATTTGCACCGGTGAGGCTTCACCAAATTTAATTAATGAAGGTGCCAATATCCTTGGAACCTATGCTTTTTTTTTGTGTTTTTAAAAAGTGTCACTAAAGAAAAGCTTTTTTTGGTTCCAAAATACAGTGGTAAAAAATAAACTATGCAGCTTACTACTTTATTTACACCCAAATTATCATTCATTGCATGACTGGTTTATTTCATATATTAATTATAATACATTTCCATGAAGGGCTCAATAATCCTAGAGTTGACTGTAGAAATAGGGGTAGCATGAAGGAAAAAGTTCTGTATATAGCTGTTAAGCAGCCTATTGGCATCAGTCATCCTAAGTCAATGCTGTTATTTGCATTTAGACATCTGATTGTCAGAGACAAAATATACCTTTATGGAACCATTGCAGAAAATAAGCAATATCCTCAAATTCAGCACTGAAAAATATAACTCGTAGTTTCCCATACTACCAAATTAAAATATAACACCTGAATGAGGTTTTTAATGGTCCACAAAAACTAAAATATTAAATAATCAAATAAATGTAAAATTGTTTAACATTATATGCAATATTGTTAAATATAATAATAAAGTCTGACATTTAATAGACTTAGAGAAACAATGTCTGTTTTATCTAAATATGTAATGTGAGTAGCTGTTATAATTTTTGCATATATTTGAATATTACTAGAAGAACATAGGACATAGGTATTTACATATGTAAACATTTGTTTTAAATTTACTTTTCCTTTAAGAAGTCTTTCACTGGTGGAAAAACATGCTAGCACAATCTGATACAATATAACAAACTAGAAACATGCTAGACAGGCAAGGGGATTGTCTAATGGTTACAGAGCAGAAACACATACAAAGGTCAAGGACAGGTACAGGTTGAGGCATTCTGTAACAGGAATTCAAGCTTTTCCAGTAGCAGGAAATATTAGAAAATTAACTGAGCCCCAGTTTAAGTTTAAATGGCCAAGCCAGTCATTTGGATTAGGGTCAATTGAAACCAAACACAAAGCAAGCTGGAACAAGACATAATCATTTCCTGCATCTGTATCTGTCAGTGTGTAGTGTTTTTAGTGTAGAGCTCACACAAAAGAGTCATGGACCCTCAGCAGGAACATGATATGCATGGTGCATACCAGCTAGATTTGTGTTTGTGCATGTTTATGCAGATTTGTGAATAATCCTCTATAAGGAAAACAAAAAATAATGGATAAAGCTAGATGTTAGCAATATATTATTAAAATATAATTAAAAAAAACACAAAAATCCATCAAGCTCAACATTTTATTATTTCTATAGGTGTTCATCTAGAATGAGGCAGAACAAAAACCTCAACAAGACTTTTGGCAATTCAACCTCCCTGGGAAAAAAAAATTCTTCTGGATATGGCAATAAGACTAAGAAGGGGGGGTTCAATTCCTGCCAATGTCCCATCAGAGCATTGCCTGATGAGGCTCTATTAGCTGTTAGGGCAGTAGCACATTGCTGGTTTTTGCTGTCCACAAATGTTGCTTAATTACCTTATACCCAAGGCATGTTTTTTCAATGTATACCACCTCAGTTCATTATGTATTACATATAGTTCTAGTACGACTTCTCCTGTACTCAATTCAGTGATTTCTGTAATTGTAAAATTAGTTTTTGTTACATAGGCTGGCTGATGCCAAGTGCTACTACTGAGCTTACAATCTAATAATCTACAAGTCCTTTTCTTTTTATTATATTTCCTTTTGTATACAATTTCATATAGCACAATTATTTTTATACATTGAACCATATTCATAATTTTTATGTCCAAGTCAGCGAAGACCACTTGCAGTGTGTTATAGTTGTGTCAATAATCTATAAATCTTAGGGGTGTATTTGTCATTCGTGACTGCCGCTGTAATCTGTAAAACCAGTGCTCATTGGCACCCCCCCCCCCTCCTAAAGTAACTACAAACTCCTAACATTGCAGGCAAAGGGAAGCTCTGACCACTGTGTGGCTCCTGCGCATGTGCATAGCGATGTCACAAGTGATGTATGAGGAGCGGCTTCTCTGGTGGTGAAGGAGTCCTATTTTGTGATGACATTAGTCCACATAGCAGTTTATGGGAACTGCAATGACCAGTTTTAAACAGTTTAAGGAAGAAGAAATCTCACCAAGCATTGTGACGAAACAGGTTTGATATCACCTTAACCACTCTGTCCCACATTTCTTACAAAATGGGGAGTATAACAACATGTACTTTTTATAGCCCTGTTGGTGTTTCCCAGATCACTAGAGTGCAAGTGCAGTGTCTCATTACATGGGGATAAGGGGACATTGTAGCCATGCCTATATAGGAGACTTTCCATTCTATCTTACCCATTGTGTATTTTGCAGTGATACTGTTATACATTATTCTTAAAGTGAAGCCAGGTGGGTTATGGGTAAGGATCAGGTGGAGTCCAGTTACAGGATACAGGTGAGTGGGGCTGTAGCTGCAATCAATCTCCCCCTTCTTTCTCTACAGGAAGTATTGATCAGCAGGAAGCTAGTTCTGGCTGAAAAAACTTGCAAGGGGGTTAATACTGGGAGTGTCACTTAATGATCTTGACTTTGCCTCTTAATTAACCTGAGTACTAATGTCTCAGGTTGTATTCAGCAAACATTTTCAAGTCAGCCTGGCAGGGAACCAAGGGATGTATTGAGATTAGAAAGGACAGCCCTGTAACAATACCTTTTGACAGACAACCACTCTCAGAGAATCCCACTATCTAAGGCCAACCCTGAGAGCCACGGAAGCGTTTTTTTTTTTTGCTTTCATTTTGGTAAGAACTCCAGCGTTGAAGTATAGGGTTCTGCTGGTACATCTGGAGTTTAGAAGAACCCCATGGGTCTTTTTACTTGATGGGCCTGATCTAACAGGGAGGCCAAGTGCTTGACTTCTACCAAGCTAGTAGAGAAGAGGTTGTCAGGCCAAGCGGCCAGTATTCAGCAAGTCAGGACATCCAGGTGACTATAACTCCTTAACGTAGTAGGGTAAGGGTCGGATAATGTGGTAAACCTGGTATTTATTACTGTTTATATAAAGTATTTTAGTGATTGTTTTTCTTACAATCAATGTACTGTTGTACTTTTCTAGCTGCATTTGCCTGAGTGACTATAAGAACTCTAGAAAGTACTGGGTATGCTTCCCTGGCACAGGGAACGCACCCTGGGTGGTCGACTAGTGTGAAGAAAGTATAAATGGGACAGATAAATCCGGTATCTTCAAAAGCATATTCACATTTTTGTATTACTGACTGGTGGATATAGATTGGTTGGTTATAGGTTGGTGTGTGTTACACTGACACATTGTTGATATCTATCTATCTATCTATCTATCTATCTATCTATCTATCTATTGTGGTTTGTTTGATGCTGGAAATACAAGTGTATAAATAAAGGGAGAATATTATCCAAGACTTGTGCCAGTTTGGTCACAATTTGAATCAATCGTTTTTAAAAAAAGTGTGGCAAATGGTAAATCTTGGTAAATAACATATGTGTTGTTCTCATTTCTAAATAGTCCCTGAAAACAGGTAATGATAACATTTTGCCAAACACATAACAACTTTATTTGTATTTTAATAATTATTATTATTATTATTATTATTTTTTTTAGCTCCCTCTTGGGCTGTTAACTTTCTTGAAATGCCTGTATATAGCATCAACTAGAATTGACAACATAATTGAGTTTGTTATCACTGAACAAGATTGTTTCAGCACAAATTATTCAGAATTAGAAGTTCAAGTGGCACTTAATTAGAATGAGTAGTTTGGACAGCCAGATTATAGGAGTTTTTTTTTATCCACACACACACAAATATTGGGGAATTGGCCTGTTTCAGTGGCCCCAGAACAATTGCTATGCTCCTTAACAATCCTAAAGAAATTGACTGATTTATTATCAGGCATGCTGGATAATGCGTTTAACAGATTACTGTTATAGGTCTGTGTGTGTTCATCCTTTGACCACACTAACATGGCCCACTGTAAGCTAGAGGGGGTCCAGCAACTCAACCTAATCACTGAACCACTGGGTCTCATCCAATATGATCATCCATGTGTGTCGCCAAATTAGACAGTGATGCTTATTGATCAGATGCATAAGCAGGATCACTGAATGTGTGGCCAACATGTAGAGGTGGGAAGAATCTCAGGAATCGCTTTATTTTTTTTTTCAATTGAATTGGTTGCCATTGATATTTTGAAAATAAACACATTCAATATCAGGGCTAAATTTTCCATTACCAAGTGAGCCTACCAGGCCACTTCATACAACCCCTAAGTCTTGAAACTTGTAACACAGAAGTTCCATCTCAACATAGAGCCTGGTGCATTTAAATCATTGCTCAACAGTGATTAATATTCCAAAAAAGTGAAATGCTGTGCAATGTTTTAAAAACTGACCTTTAATAACAGAATCAAAATATGAATTATATATTTTAACTGAATGTAAACATTTTTTTAAAAAAAAACTAAATAAAAATATCCAAAACATTAAAATACCATATTCATTTTGAAGTCTCTCTTTGCCACAATATATATGTTGACCTAGTTATTTTCACTTTACTGCATTTTTTGATATTACTGCATATAATTTATATTCATTCATCTATAATAGCATTTCATTACTATTAAAAATAACAATGGTACACAATGAGTAATTAAAATCATGGTGTTTAAAATGAAGATAAAAAGATTCTAAAACAACAACAAAGGTTGTTATAAATGATGTGGATTGATGTGTTTTGATACACAATGTTTGAAATACTTGTTTTTGCTGGAAACGATGCCGATGGCTATTAAGTAGGAACATCCAAAGACATCAAAGCTATTAAACCTTTGGACGCTGCCTAGGAGTTCTTTTTGTGTTATTATCTGGATCCCATACAAGCTGAGAACAATGTGCCACACTGACCAACATTACTGTTTTCCCCTTAAGAGATTTTGGAGCAATGATTTCCTGTGCAAAGGTTTTGTATTCTAAAGTTCACCACAAGTGCAAATATATAAAAGTTTATTCTCAAAGAGTTGGCTGTGGTTTCTTTAAGTGTTACTACCGTAAAATATTTGAAAAAGAAAAGAAAACTTCCTTCTGTTTAACTTATACTTGGTTACCAGATGTTAGGGTGAAAGGTTGTAGATAAAAGTATCATGTTTTAGTGTATTTTAAGTAGAATTGAAGTCCAATGAGTAGCTCTTCCCAAGAGGGTGTCCTTTGGTACTGGTTTAGACTTTCTCTACTGCCTCACCCAGCAAGAGGTCCCATTCCTGACTTCTAAATTATCATACTCCACCTCCATTCTTTAGACAGTCAGAGCTTGTATTTGGTTTTCAACACTTGGAACTTTGTCAAAAGTGTTAAATATCTATTTCAAGTGTGTTCATTTTCTGAGACTATTGCTTCCAATTGTCATGGGGTTCTGGCAAACTTGATGGCTCATTCTTAGGGTCTTTAAACAACAGGCAACATCTAAGTAAACACAAATGTTGGCAAGCTGACATAATATTTAAAACACTAAATATGTCTTTAGTATAGCACATATAAATATAGTAAATCCACAACATAGATGACTTACTCTTTGATTAGGGTCTATGTAGATTTGAAAATATAAACCTTTTAAGTCTTCTTTTGAATAGAGGATGAGACTTTATTAATGTGATCAAACTTATGAATTTAGTAGGAGTAATTTATTAACACAATGTGGTGAAAATATGCAAAATCCAACCTAATCAGATATTTGCTTTAATTGTCTAACTTGCACTAGGTCAACCCATGGTAATTGACGATCGGTTGCCCTTTCTTAGTAAATAACCCCCAGTGTTTACTGATTGAATAGACTTCATTGCTTTAAAGCAATGCTTGACCTTGTTTTGCTTTATTTAAGCTCATTTAAAATATACTATGTGCTATTGATGATATTGTTTACACCACTGTCATAAGGTGACATGAGGCAAGGGGATTAGTATTAAAACACTACCTGGAATTTTTAGTGTTACGGTTCTCGTATGCCAACTCTAAGACCTGCAGAACCTGCTTGTAGAGGTCTTTACTTATAGCACACACCGTTCCTATAGAGTGCAAGATCCTCAGCAATACTTTGGTGCCCTCATAGGTCTTTAGTTTTAGGTAGTGCAGGTGTAGGCTGACAAGTATCATGTGGTAAGGACGTGACGCAGGGAGGCCCAAAGAGATCAAACACCAGTATCCAGCAAAAGTCTAGAAAGAATATAGAACAAAATTATACAACACTAGCCAAATCCAAAAATAAAGTCAGAACAGGCTCAGTGCTAGCAAAGTCAATTAATACAGTCCAAAAGACTGAGGCAGGCAGAGCTTGTGGAAGGTCTAAATGCAATCCAAAGGTTGGGGCAGGCAGAGTACAAGTAAAAACCAAAGATCCAAATCGAGGTAATGTCCAAACAAAGAACTATAGAAACAAGTGCACACTAGCTGTGATAAACTACAATTACCTCTGGAAGCAGGAAAAGTAAGTATTTTCAAAAATGGGTATCCAATAGCAGCAGTCTAAAGGAAAGCTTGACAGATAATGGAACTCCTTTAGAGTTGGACGTGCATCAATTTTTTTGCATAAGATATGTATATTTCTACAGTGCAACAAAACTATGGAAATTGATTGAGAGGCAGTGTTGGGATAGGTAGGGGAGGCCGAGCATAGGCCGAGTACAGTAAAGGCATGTTAAGTAATTGTGAAACATCCACATATTCATACAGTATTTTAGGATGCATATCATTTGCGGGTACTAGAGGGTTAGTGCAACCATACGCAATGATGATGACTATCAGCAGCACTGTTTGCTTCTGATTGGATGATTGTTTATTGACCTGTCAAGGGGTGCAATTATACCCACATCTGACATATGTTTTGTAAGCACTCTTTTTCTTGTGTGAATTTATTTCTATTTATGTACCTATGTGCTGCGCAATTGTGTCCAACTCTAAACGAGCTCCAGTGTATGCATTCACATGCTGCTCAGAGACATATTGATCATCCTTTTGGACCTTCACCTCTCTACAACCTCTTCTCCCCTCTTTTTCAGAGCTATCTTCTCTACTGTGTGCACACAAGTTGCAGTTTAAAAACAGTATGGCAATTGAGCATAGTACCGATCATATTCAAATCCAAGCGAATATCAATATGCATTTTGATTTGAGTCTGGGTGTAAGCACACTCTGTCTAACCATTACTTGCCTTATCTTAACAGACAGTACAGAATACACTATACACAAACGCATATGTGCAATATAGGGTCACATCAGACAACAAAATTTATGTTATAAACTAAATTAACAACTCTAAGCAGTATAATCAGTAATAAAAATATGGTTAATTTAAATAAATATATATATAATTTTTTAAACATTAAATACATAAATCAAGATGTTCTTAATGCCTACTAAACATACAATGCACTTGTATGGTCTATATTACTTGTATACACATATTCTGAGATAGCTAGTGCCATGTACATTTCAAAACAAACAATAACTCTGTACTTACACCTGTCCTGTAGCTGGTGCAATTTATATGGCTGAAACAAGCATACTAAAGAGAATCTCAAGCCTTAAATCGGACAAATCTGCAGCGTCACGCTTTTGGCACTCCTTTACTGTATATTGACTGCGTTCCTCCTCCCCTTCCCACCTCCATTGCGCCCTTCAAGACGTAGCCAGATGTAAGTTTCATTTCTGTTCAGACATGAATTTCATGCAATTGCGTTCATTTGCATAAGGTCCGTTTGTAAGCATGTGCAGAGTTTTTTCAGGCAATATACAACACACAAAAGGACTTACTTCTGAACATGAATCGGGCCCTAAGTTCCTAAACACAGTAACAATCAGGCCACAGCACTAGTGCGGTTTTATATTTTGTGCTGTCAAGAACCTATTTTTGTGCGATTCTGCCAATTTTACGGATGAGTTGTCAAGCCAAGATTGAAGTGACTCCATTTACGCATTATTATGCTCCACTTAAAGGAGAGAAGTGGTGCAGATCAATATGATCCTTGCTGAATGAGGACTAGCTACATTATGTTTCTGATTCTACAGTAAAAAATCAAATATTATGAGATATTTTAATTAACTGCACAGTATGGAGATTAGAGATGCTCAAACATTTCTAGACGGTTCAAAACTATTTTGATAACCACAAACATATTTGCAGTCTAATCATCAAATGATCCTGATTCAAAACTGTGATTGGGAATTTTCAGCTTCCATTCACTGTTCACAGATCGCACACAACATTTGTGAAGTCCACTATTTGTGTTTGAAGTTCGATGCAAGTGCTTTGCACTCCCCATTCACCTTGATTTTAAACGATTTGAGAGTGATTTTGAAGTAAAGTGATTTTAAATACTCCTATTTTTAAACATTTAAGTAACATTTTTAAATTCTAAAAATAAGTTGAATTTGTATTTTGAACTGCAAAAACTACTGTGTTTGAGGTTCACCATTTGCAAATAAAAAACTTTATGTATAGATTTAAAATTGAACATGTTCAAGTTGGTTCACAAAATAGCTCCATCATATATGACCTAGCTCTCTCATGTGCGAACCAGCTTAAATATAGTCGAAAACACTTGTCCATGGTTGAAAATAGCTCCATTTTTCTAATCTATCAAAAATTTTAGAAATTCCAACAAATTTTTAATCTTTCATAATAATTTAACAAACCAATTTGAGAAAAGCACCCCTAGTGAAAACTGTACATTTAGGCAGACATTCCTCTGTCTTTTGAGCTCAGGAAATGGACTTGATTTTTACACATCCTCTAAGGCGGTGGTTAGTAAGTGCTTCTGTGAATTCTTTTATTTAGACACCTTTTGAACCTTTCAAATGCATTTAATATGTGAAAGCACATTTAAATCTGTTCATAAAATAATGTAATTAAAACTGGTGGCACAGACTCAAGAAGCAATAACTCCAACTAAATGATACATTAAGAACTTTGGATTGGAGATAGCACCGGCTTTTGGGGTGTTTCTACTGAACTGAGACATATGCTTAATGTTCTGGTGTTTCCATTGGCCATAGGGTACCACTAGTTTCATGGCAATAATAAGGAACCATTAAAAATAAGATGCATAGCCAATGCTTCTCCTTTAAGGATTGCTGTGCTATTAGCTCAGCAAGGTTTAAAGGGGAAGCAGCATCTTTACATTCTGGAGGAGAAGATCAACTGCTTGACCTAGTAAACTAAAACGCTAGTGAGAGGAGGATGGAGAAAGGGAGAAAGAACTGGGGGTGAGTAAGGAAAGTAAAATAACCAGAGGGGGAGAGGAGAGAGAACCAGAGAGCGGAGTAGAAAAACAAATAGGTGGAGTAGAGGAGAGAGAACCAGACAGGGGGCAGATAAGTAAGAAGCAGAGAGGGTGCAGCAACAGAGAGAACCTGAGCGTAGATAACAGAAAGATCCAGAGAGAAGGTTAGGTAAACAGAGTTGGAGAGAGTGGAGAGATTCAGAGAGGGGCAGAGAACTAGGGAGGGGGCAGGAAGAGAGATAACCAGAGAGGGGAGGGGGGTACCAGATAAGGTAGTAGAGGGGAGAGAAGAGAGAACCAAGAGGAGGGGCAGAGGAAGGTATATTAGGGAGAAAGGAAGAGAGCCAGAAAGGGTGGAGATGAGAGAGAACCAGAGAGAGGGTAGAAAATTAATAGCAAGAGAAAAGAGAACCAGTGGGGGGGGGGGATAAAAAAAAAAGGAAACAAAGAGCATAGAGAGAATCAAATAGGTGAGGGAGGGAACCAGAGGAGGGGTGGAAGAATAGTAGACCATAGAGGGGGAGAGAAGTAAGAACCAATGTGTAAGAAAAAAGAAGAGAGCACCAAAAGAGTGAGATCCAGAGAGATTGGAAGAGAATAAGAGTGAAGAGAGGAGGAGAGAGATCAAGAAAGGGGAGAGAACCAGAAAGGCAACGAGGACCGGTGAAGGGGCAGGAGGAGAGATAACCAAGGAGGGAAAAGAACCAGATAGAGTAGGAGAGGATAGAGAACCAGAGTTTGGAAGAGTAGATATAACCAAAAGGAGGAAGAAGAGGAAGGAGTCCCATAAGGGGAGGAGAACCAGAAATGGGGAGTATGAGAAAGTTTCAGAAGGCGGTTTGAGATAGAACCAAAGAGCAGTAGTGAACAGGGTAGTGAACCACAGATAGAACAAGAGAAAAAAGAACCAGAGAATAACAAGGGGGTGGAACGAAATAGAGAAACAGAGAGGGACTAGAGAGCCAGATTGGAGATGACCAAGAAAAGATAGAGAGAACCAGAAAGAAAGTATCATGGTTCTGTCTTTTTCCTGCCCTTTCTTTCAAATAGGTTACTGTTATTATGGATTTTGGTCCAGTTTCGTTACTAAGGAGTTAATTCTTTCTTCTCTATTTACAATCAGTTATACCTGCTCGACTTCTTTATAATTCTAGCCCTCCCTGCAGGCTGTGCCTGTTATACTGATCACCTGGAATGAGGGTGTACCTGCTAGATTGACATTGAACCAGGAGGCGTGAATTCTAACATGCCCCTGATATTCTCCAGGATCCATGCAAAAGGGTATGGGCTTTGCTGCATGGGACATGCAAGTTGAAGTGCCTGAGTGAAGCAATGGGGCTCGTCAGTTGGGAAAGGAAGGCCTCTGTCTCTGCCAGTGCAGTAAAAAGCAGGGATGGCATCTAACAGTGCAAGAACATAGATTTGTCTAACTGTGAGCAGTTTCCTGTTTAAAGCATTCCTTCAGTGATCTTTGTTGATTGCCTCCAGCTCTGGCCTAACTCCAGTATTCATGATCTTCAGCTCATCTACTCAACATTGCATATCACTGGTTTTATGATTTTCTGCCTGTTGTTACTTTAGATGTACTTTCAGCAAATTATGAATTTGCGAGTGTCTTCACTATATCCATGTCCCTTCATGACATGGGAATTCCTCTGACAAATGCATATATACAGAACCAATCAACTTCCTGGTTGAACCTCCATTACAACAACAGGGTGTCAAAAAACAGGGCCCATTTTACATGGATTTGCTTTACAGTGCATTCCTCCTAGCTCAAGTCACAATTAAAATAATGCTACCTTTTATTTGTCCACTAAATGCCAAAGCAGGGAGTATTATTTTGGCAAGATTGCATTTGCACCTCTTGATTTGTTCAAACTTATATCATTTATTTGCTCCAAATTCTAGATGTGGCCAAGTGTGCTAATACTCTTTGCATTGCATTTTGCTGTAAAAATAATACAGCTGTTTTAATAAAAAAAAAAGAATAGATAAAAAAGAAAAGAAAAGGACGGGTGAATTTTATGCTTTTTTTGTTATTTTTAGTGTTCAGCTCAGGTGGCAGCCTTCTGTGTCATCCAGGCACACAAATTACCCTTAGGAGTTTCAGAATCACTTAGACAAACCGTTTGTTACAAGCACAACTAGGCTTTATTACACACAGCACACTCAGAGGTTGCACAAATTTATAAAACAAATGCCAGGTGGTTTACCACACTAGTGCCTAATCTGCAACCCTACTCCAAAGGAACTATAGTCACCGATCCTTTGCAGTGCTGTCCCTACTGAAACAAAATATAGTATATGCATATATCAAGCAATTACTTTTTAGTACAAAGAAATGGTCTGACCTCCAATTTAGTAGTGCAATGCAGCATCCAAAAACACTCTTCACAAGCTTGTATGTTCAAGTTCTTAATTCTAAAAATTAAACTCATAAAGCAAACAAATACATGGCGTAGCATGTCACCAATGCAATAAGTATAGTCCAAAACCCTTAGAATAATGTCCTTCCTTTTTTCACCATGGACTGATAAAATATGGAGTATATCTACCCATACTCGTCAAACTATGTGTCCCCAAAGGACATATACTTACAATGAGCAAGATGGTCGTGGGTCTCCAAAGAACCCCATCACATTACTCCATTCATGCAATCAGGCTGGAAACTCCACCCACAGACTTCTAAGGAGTAAACGGTGTTTAATAATATGTGGACAAATCTCACGATTCTATGAATCATTTTTTCTTCTAACGCTCCTTGATATCTCAAAAAATCAACGCATTTCGACTCCAAAGTGTAAGTCTTTGTCAAGGCTGACATACCTGTAAAAGTTGCGTCCTTGATACTCTAACGAATCCATCAGCCTATTAGAAGAGAGCTCGACCAATTTAACCCTTAGAATGCCAGTGTGTGATTTGTTGATACATTTGATTAACAAGCTGTGTGCTTGCATTTACATTTCTGTAACAGTCTGGAGGCGTGAAGAGTTAACCCTGTGTGTGCTGTTGTGGGTCTTGCTAGTTTGTGGATAACTAGAAGCCTGTGTGTCAGTGTGGGACAGTATATTGGGGTCCTATTGCCCTACCCAATAGGGGGTGGCAAAACCTGAAATGTCTGGGGGTGTGAGAGCGCTGTGTTTGGGGGCGATTCCGTAGGTCTATAACCTGTGTGATAGGTAGAGAGAGACTGCGGGCTGAAATCGTGTGTGACCTCATACAGCGAACACCCCAAAGTCACGGCAGCTATTCGTGACAATAATAAACTGTACTAATGATGACCAATGGTGCACAACATGTAGAAGAACTATCAAACATCTGTATTTATGTACATCTTCCTTTTCATCTGACTACATAAAAGGAATGACACTCATATTGTGCTTAAAACCAACTATGTGACAAGGACCAGACTTTTGTCCACAATGGCTTATTTTAAGTAAATACTAAACAGTGAAAACGTTGTCCCACAGATTCAGATATTAATAAGACGTGTGGACCTGCTTTGTAATATGTATGTTGATAATTCAATAATCAAATTACGTAAGTTGTTCTTTATTAATAATTATGAATACATCACATGAACCACTTTATCTAGAAGTCTAAAGTACTTATAATATCATTGCTCATCCAACTGCTCTCAATCTTCTGTATCCTCTAAAAATGTTTAAAATGTTTGAAGAAATGAGCAAGTCTAAAGTGGTTTGATAATGAGTGTATTTCAAGTCCCTTTCGCATATTATATACGTGATCTCGTAATCTAACTTTTAAAGGGTGTGTTTTCTTACCAACGTAAAACTTGCTACAACTAGATTCTATGACATGTACCACATTACTCGTGTAGACATGTCACTAATTGTTCAATGTTAAAGGTATATCCATTGATTTCAAGTGTTGTAGTCTTGCACATGTTGAATTTACAAGTCCTGCAGGCCTTGCAAATCTCATATCTATGAAACCCCACAGTTTCCTCATATCCTCAGGTAAATTACTCCTCAATAACTGATGCTTCAGATTGGGAGCTTTTCTATATGTAAAAACTGGTTTCTCAGGAATAAGATCTCCTATTATGTTATCCTTTCTTAAAACGTTCCAATATTTATTAATGATCTTGTCTATCTGTCTGAAATCTTTTCTGTATTGGGATATTAATGCCCAATCATATCTCGTAGACTGTCCAGTACTCTGTGTTTCTTTCTGAATCAACAGATGTTCTCTATTTATCAGCATCACTTTTTCTTCTGCTTTATCTAACTCCTCCATCCTATAGCGCTTAATAATAAAAGTTGATTTTATATCCTTAATTTGATCAACGAAAATATGTTTTTCTGTACAATTTTGTCTTATCCTCTTCATTTGCCTGATGGGTATATTTTCCGTCACCACTGCTGAATCACAATCTTTCACTCCTCTATCAGCAGGGAAGGGACCAAGTCCAATATCTCCCTGCTTTTCAGGCTCACAAAGTGGCGACATTCGTGGGGGCTTCCACGATCAGGTAGCTGTATATAACAGGAGTTGTATAACCTAGTCAGAACTGTCTAGGCATCAGACACTCTTAATGGAGTGAATCACCCTCTTTTATCGTCATTCAGTTCCCATGGATGTCCTTAAATATATCCCATTTGCATTATTGGCACCTGCTTATGGGAAGGTCTGCCACCTCACCTGGCTCCTACTTATCCGGGGTTAGTGGGTGCCCACTGGTGAGCGGTTCTAGGTAGTCAAGCTGTACATGAAGTAGATAAAAGGGCACCCCGTTTACCAGACAATTGAAGCATAATCACATTAGTACCCTGTAATTCCTGCACACCGGCCTGCAGTGTAACCCTACATAGTCTTTTTATGTTATATGCTGTTCTGATTCAACACAAGTGGTCAATTGTGGAAGGTCCCACTAAGTCTGAAGCCAGATATCAACCCAAACTACTCAGGGTGTTTCACATCAGCTGGGGGCCAGGTGAGCACAAGTGGCAGCAGTTCCCTTTGGGAATGTCATTACCTTTAGCTAAATATAGGAAACATGTATTACAATAGGTAAACTACAGTCCCAGTAGCTAACTATTGGTAAGACTGGATGTCAAGTGGGTTTACCATTATTTTTGTGATGCCCAGCACCTTGCTGTCGCCACAACAGGTTACTAAAACCTAAGTTCATGTGATGAATCACTGAATTGGTTATATTTTGTTAGCATAGAATTCATAAAACTGCTCTGAGTCTCTGAAATATATATTAAATTAAAACATGAGCTTCAGAGGATGTCAAAGACCTTTGGGGTAAATGTATCAAGCTGCGTTTTTGAATTTCCAGCGATGTTCTCGGGTGAGTTTAAAATCGCCTATTTATTAACTGGTGATTTGATGTAAAAACGCCAGAGATGTGTTTGTTTCAAAATGACTGTTTTCGATCCCAATTTTTTACCACTATAACTATACAAATCAGCAAATGTATGAAGCTGCGATTTTGCAAACTCGTCTGAGTTTGAATTCAAAATCGCCAGATACAACATGCTGCTTTCTATAGGCGAGATTGGCAAACACATCACTGTTACATTGCAGGCCAATATTAATATAACAGAGGCATAATGGAATTTTAAATAAACCATCTTTTTTTGTTGTAGACTGGATAAAATGATTTTCTTACGGGTACAATATTTCAATAATAAATTAGTGTCCCAAATGTAATTATACAATAAATGTAAGTATTTTTTTTATAAAACAGTGACTTACTGTTTCATCAGCAGTGGGGTAATGTGTATATTTTTATGATATACCAACACTTTAGCACCTTTAAAAGTACAGACTTGTGGTGCTACAAGTGCTCAGGTGCATGCTCTCCCCTCTATCTCCATTTTTACCTGTACCCACAGAAGCTGGACAGTTATTCAAAGGTATTAAAATTGAAAAAAAAAATCACAGAAGTGCTAAAATCCAGCAATATTTTATAATCTGAAATCTCTCATTTATGTGAGCACATACATCAAGATACTGCAGTAAACACAGTGGCTGAGATGGTCTGCGGATAGATGTGCTGGGAACTGCAAACAACAGGTAGCAATAATCTGCAGAGCATTACCACAGGATAGTGGAGTAAACACAGTGAGTGAGATGATCTGCGGATAGATGTGCTGGGAACTGCAAACAACAGGTAGCAATAATCTGCAGAGCGTTACCACAGGATTCTGGAGTAGACACAGTGGCTGAAATGATCTGCGGATAGATGTGCTGCGAACTCAGAGAACAGGAGCCAGGGGAACAGGAAAAGCAATACAGGTAAAGGCAACAGATGATCTGGCAAAGGTTGCTTGGGACAGGCAGGCTTATATAGGCCAGAAGCCGGTGTTTAAGCTTCCAGCAATAACAAGGCAGGTAAGAGCAGTATAAGTACCACAGTGGCCTCTTTGGTGGACAGTGGTACTACAAGCAGGATACAAATATATACAAAGGTCCAACAAAGTACCCGCAGACAGGAGCTGCAGGATGCAGGTCGTGACAGCGACTACAGATAAGGTACCTCTGATACTCTAATAGCTTTATCTGGTTTGATTACACAACTGCCTGCAGCAGTACTTCCCTTAACAGTTTAATGTTTTACACAGGTTATGCAATAATTTCACAGTATTTTGCACATTTTCACATCACACCCAAACCCTTTAAACATGTAAATGCACATTAATATTTTTTGCTCTCTTTTGAGTGCATACTGGTGGACTGTGATCCTTCATAGTATGTTCATATGCCCAAACTAGGCAGATAATCCTTAAATTGGACACAGTGCTTTACATAAGTACCTTTGAATAAGGACCTCTCTGTCGTGAACAACTTACCTTGTCCCCGCTCCAGTGACGGTCCTAATCACATCCGTGTTTTGGCTGGTGTCACATGACCTCTGCTAGAGGAGGTCAGTTCAAATCCCCAGCATATATAAACTCACTCTGACACTGCAGCAATGTCAGTGCAACAGTTTCCTATACTTATCTGACTTTCTCTGTTTGGTGAAACTTCTACATTAGACCCTTGGCTTTTCTTCTGACCTTTACCTCTTTAATACCCAAAATCTGAAATCACACAAAATGTAATCCATTTCAAAACTAAGGTATTTTACTCATATGTAAAATGACTAAATTTACTTATATTATTTAAGACTGCTCTCTTCACTACCATCACATAACAAGCCAAGCGAGTTTTCAGATTCAAAATGTTGCCTTGCCCATGTCTACTTCCCAACATCTTCAATAATGTCCTCTACCAGCACTGTTGGACACTGCGCCTTTATATAATTATATATGTCTGTTTTCTATCATTTCAAAGGCTTCTGATCACCAGGAGTCCTTCTTCAAAGACTTTACATAGCAGAACAACCTCAGTCATAAAATGGAGACTTGTCTTTGAAGTTTTTTATGCCATTTGCTTTTTTGTACTTTTTAGCAAGTTACAATTAGAAAATATTTAAGCATTTGGAAATCTTAGTATTTAAATGTAGTAAAATGTAACCCTGCATAGCAGCATATATGTGTCAAGGTATTAGATGTTCATATGCAAGTTACAACTTTTCCAAAGATAATAATTAAAGTAATTTATTAACATTGTAATCTATTTGTTTAGTACTCTAATTTAAACATGTATCTTATAAGGTTCGATATTAGCATATACAATTGTACATGTTAAGGTTGTATCCATCTGTAATCTGATACCCTTAAATATATATTTTATTGAAATTAATTATTATATTTTTTAAAAAAATGAATGTACATTTTAAAACATTTTCATGTGTTTTAAAGCTGCAAGCAAAACTCCCTATTGTCACCTCAGGTAAGATTTAAGACTAATTCCAATACTGCAATTTTAACAAAGGCATGTATCTGTACGAGAAGCTTGTGATTTTTTCGGTCATTATGAAAAATATACTTTAAACATTTTTCTGATGCTGAAGTTTTGAGAGGGCAACACAATGCAATGAGTAGGCACACTGCTGTTGTCTGTCATCAAAATGTCTGTAGGCCTCATAATCAAGATAGGTAGGGCACATCTCTTTTAATCAAACTCCCCATTTATATGCCTCTTCACTGTAGATTTATACAAGTATTTTTCAACAGATTCAGATTGTTTCCAACCTACATATAGGGGCAGCATGGTGGCGTAGTGGTTAGCACTTCTGCCTTACAGCACTGGGGTCATGAGTTCAATTCCCGACCATGGCCTTATCTGTGAGCAGTTTGTATGTTTGCGTGGGTTTCCTCCGGGTGCTCCGGTTTCCTTCCAAAAACCTACTGGTAGGTTAATTGGCTGCTAACAAATTGACCCTAGTCTGTGTTTGTGTCTGTTTGTCTCTCTCTCTCTCTGTGTCTATGTGCGTGTGTGTGTGTGTTAGGGAATTTAGACTGTAAGCTCCAAGGGGGCAGGTACTGATGTGAGCGAGTTCTCTGTACAGCGCTGCGGAATTAGTGGCGCTATATAAATAAATGGTGATGATGATGATGATACATATGCCATATACTCTTGTGGGAGTGTTTGGTGGATATACCCTTCCTACTGTCACAGTAATTTGGAAGGCCACTTTGGCTGTTTTAGATCACACTTAACCCAAATTACTGCATATGTATGTAGAAAACAAAAAGCAATTTAATTCAACATTTGAGCAGAATTGTCCATATGTCCATCAGCTGACTAATTCTTGTAAATTAACAATTACTCTAAATCGAAGATTACTGTTAACTGTAGTATGTACAATAATCAGATTACGACATTGAGCCACATGTGATTCAGACACTGTGTCCAAGCAGTAACAAAATAAAACATGCCTGTGCTCGAACAATAAAAATAAATATAGTAAATATAACAAATAAATAATAAAATAGAGGAAAGAGAGATCCAGTTGCTTGCAATAAAGGACTTTTGTAGCTCTCAATAAATCATACAAATATTAAAAAAAGAGACCGGTGCTAGCTGTCATTCTCCCATCTAAAATTTAGCAATGTGAAACTTCCAAATTAAATGTGTCAAATATGTTAAATGTTAACATCTAACAGTTCATTCAAAAAACAATAATTTTGCTTAAATGATTCATAAAAATACATTCATTTAGATAACAGTATATAAATCAGGATTTTTTAAATATAAACCTCTTGAAAGATAATAATCACATTAACATGTAAAATCAATGCAATGTTCGCCTTAGGGATTTTGTGATCGTAGCCCAGGTCCCCAGGGCACAAAGACGTTGAAGGAAGGGCACAAGGGCGGCAAGGGACGGGCACAACAGTGGCCTGTGTTTGGTGGTAACTTTACCCAGTGTTGATAATATATTCATAATGAAAGACTGGTGTGCTTGGTGATTATGTATGGCATTACCATAATGTTGCAACAGTGTTATAATGTATAAACTCATGTTATCTCTATCCTATCTATATATTTGCATAAACTGTATACTATGGAGCATATTGTGGAAAATATGTTTGTCTAATTTATTTTGTAGGTAGTGTTGTCTTTGTGTACATTGCTATTGTTAGGTTATGAGTAATTATATGATGTGTCCTGATCACATGACTTGAAAGGGTTGTAGTATCCTGTCCCACCACTGAGCCAGTAAGTATAATCAGCTGGAAGCTGAATCTCAGGGAAAAAGCATATCGGGGTTAAACTGAGTTTGGGTTTGGGAAGGGAAGGTCCCCTTATGAGATCTAACAATACCTGTGGGGTGATATATCTAAGCCCACCCTTGGGCTAGTCCAAGGAGTGCCCTGAGAGAGGGAGCAAAACTAGAGTGCAGTGGCTGTTATGTTGGAGAGCCCATGCATTGGAATCTTGGCTTCTACTGCACTATTGCTCACTCACACTTCCTCAGCTCATCACCACGTGAGTCTGGTAGCTTGGTGAGCCTGTTGGAGTAGTTGAACTTTGTATCAGATTCCTACCATACTAGTAGACAGGTAGAAAATCTGGCCAAGTGGCTGGGTCTCAAGTATCTAAGATGCAGTCCTCTGTGCTAGAGGGACAAGGGACATTGTATGTATTAAAACTGCCTGGCATTTGTTTAAAGTATCTTTTTATTCTGATGTATTTTATATTAATAAAAGTGCCATTGTACTTGAAAACTGCTTTGCCTGAGTAATTGGTGAACCCCTATAAGGACTGGGCAAACTGTCCTTGTCTAGTAAGGGAATGGGTGGCTAGCCAGTGCAAAGTGGGTATAATTGGGCAAGTTAAACCAGGTATCTTCGCAGGTAGAATCCCAGTTTTTTACAGTGCGCTGTTGCAATTTCACGAATTAATATATGCGTTTGATGTGTGTTGAAAGCTAGCTTATAAACAGCAATAAATCTCACTTAGGAGCAGAGAAATCCCTTTGATCATTGCAGAGTGTTATGATTCCTAGTAACCTCAGCAAGCAGCCACAGAAGGATAATGCAAATGTCTTTATTCCAGCAAAATATATAAACAGGGATTCAGTTCCAGGAACATGCAGGTTTTCATAAACAGGTATAATGAACAAGTATGGCAGGAAGGTACACAGAAATGAATGGTTCCAGGAACATGCAGGTTTTCATAAACAGGTATATAAGTTTTTACCCCAGTCCAGAAGGCACAAGGCTGTTCAGGAAAGTAGATAGAGTCCAGGGATATTGTGAAATAGCATACAGCGGTGGTGAAGTCCAGGCAAAAAGGTCAGGGCTGGCGGCAAACAACAAATCCAGGAAACAGGCAGAGATCGAGGTCATAAGCAATACAGCAGAGTCCAGTACACGGTCCAAGGTCATACACAGCAAGATCAATCCAAAGGCAGAGAAGGGGAACTGAGCAGGAACAAACGGGAACACAAGCAGCAGCCAGGTAAACAAGGATGAACTGCTCAGAGCACAGCTTGAGGCAGGTACTTTAAAGCAGTGCCACGGGTGCAGTTCCAATTAGGTCTCAGGTAAGGAAATTAACTCCTTCAAGTATGTTGCAGAGTTCAGGAGCAGAACAGCAGCACCTCTGGTGGTATGAGGTACTGCTGCTAGGTACAAATGACAGACAGAGTTGTAACATAGCCCCCCCTTTAAGGAGCGGATTCCAGACGCTCCAAACAAGCTCCCTTCAGGTCTTCTTCCTCCTCTTCATCTTCTTTTTATTGCAGGATGGTAATATGCCCAAAAAGCCAGTCACCAAGGTTGGTGTTTGTTGTGACTGAAGTTGCAAAACAAGGTTTTTCCCGTTCTTGCTAACCTTCTCCCTAGGTGACCTAGACTGTCTGATGGACAAGAGCAGGAGCTGACGCACAGGCTGGAATGGGAACAGAAAAATCGTGATCAGATGACTTGACTGTGGATGGAGTGTACTTCTGACAAACAGCATTAATAAAGTCCATGGTATTATGAATAATGGGGTCATCAGAATTTAGTAATGAGAAGGCCCAGGTTTGTGGCTCCCCTCTGAAACACATAATGATTGAACCCACTTGGTTACATTGGTCAACAAAATAATCTGGACATTCTTGAAACTGTTTCATGGAAAGTTCGAGTACTGTAACAAACTGTTTGATATCTCCATCAAAGAAGGCTGGCGGAGGGTCTGAAGATTCAGAAGCAGCTTTTGGGCGTTCAGGCTCAATGGCAGACTCTGGAGAGTCCCTAGCTGGGGTCCCCGACTGGGACGGCAAGCTGAGTACAGTTGACGGGAAGCCTGGATTGGGCACAGCGCTCCCACTGGATAGCACTGTGAGATGCCTCAGAGCAGACAGCACTGTGAGATGCCTCAGAGCAGACAGCACTGTGAGATGCCTCAGAGCAGACAGCACTGTGAGATGCCTCAGAGCAGACAGCACTGTGAGATGCCTCAGAGCAGACAGCACTGTGAGATGCCTCAGAGCAGACAGCACCAAGTGGTAACTCGGGCTGAACCGCGTGGACAGGCAACTCGGGCTGAACCGCGTGGACAGGCAACTCGGGCTGGACCGCGTGGACAGGCAACTCGGGCTGGACCGCGTGGACAGGCAACTCGGGCTGGACCGCGTGGACAGGCAACTCGGGCTGGACCGCGTGGACAGGCAACTCGGGCTGGACCGCGTGGACAGGCAACTCGGGCTGGACCGCGTGGACAGGCAACTCGGGCTGGACCGCGTGGACAGGCAACTCGGGCTGGACCGCGTGGACAGGCAACTCGGGCGGACCGCGTGGACAGGCAACTCGGGCTGGACCGCGTGGACAGGCAACTCGGGCTGGACCGCAAGGACAGGCAACTCTGGAGAGGACGGTAAGAGTAGCGCCCCCTCTGGAGCGGACGGTAAGGGCAGCGCCCCCTCTGGAGCGGACTGTAAGGGCAGCGCCCCCTCTGGAGCGGACTGTAAGGGCAGCGCCCCCTCTGGAGCGGACTGTAAGGGCAGCGCCCCCTCTGGTGCTGAAGACTCGGGGGTAGAGGCAGCGGCTAAAGACTCGGGGGTAGAGGCAGCGGCTGAAGACTCGGGGGTAGAGGCAGCGGCTGAAGACTCGGGGGTAGAGGCAGCGGCTGAAGACTCGGGGGTAGAGGCAGCGGCTGAAGACTCGGGGGTAGAGGCAGCGGCTGAAGACTCGGGGGTAGAGGCAGCGGCTGAAGACTCGGGGGTAGAGGCAGCGGCTGAAGACTCGGGGGTAGAGGCAGCGGCTGAAGACTCGGGGGTAGAGGCAGCGGCTGAAGACTCAGGACCGGACACAGCGGACTCAGGACCGGACACAGCGGCAGGAGACTCAGGACCGGACACAGCGGCAGGAGACTCAGGACCGGACACAGCGGCAGGAGACTCAGGACCGGACACAGCGGCAGGAGACTCAGGACCGGACACAGCGGCAGGAGACTCAGGACCAGACACAGCGGCAGGAGACTCAGGACCGGACACAGCGGCAGGAGACTCAGGACCGGACACAGCGGCAGGAGACTCAGGACCGGACACAGCGGCAGGAGACTCAGGACCGGACACAGCGGCAGGAGACTCAGGACCGGACACAGCGGCAGGAGACTCAGGACCGGACACAGCGGCAGGAGACTCAGGACCGGACACAGCGGCAGGAGACTCAAAGCTGGAGGCAGATGATGTGACCTCAGAGCTGGAGGCAGATGATGTGACCTCAGAGCTGGAGGCAGATGATGTGACCTCAGAGCTGGAGGCAGAGGCTGGCACCTCGGCACAGGAGACAGAGGCTGGCACCTCGGCACAGGCGGCTGGAGCTGGCAGATTGGGTCTCTTCCCAGAGAACAGAAATGGTGGAGTATAAATAATTTTGGAATGTGGAGAGGAAATAACAGGAGATGGTTCAGTAAGCTGACGTGGTCTACGGACAGTACAGTCCTGCAAGAAATGTGCATTGCTGGCACAGTAGAGACATAACTTGTATGTTATCCTACGCCGCCGTTCCTCTTCGGTAAGATGGGGGCGTGGACCACCTGTGTACTGGGAATTTGTTACCCCATAGTTCATAGAAAACAGCAAATTTGTAGAAGTATTTTTAAGAGGTGCTGTTTGCACAGGTTCATCAGCAGAGAAGGTGGATTTAGACAGATCAGCAGCTTCTGAATTAGGAGAGACAGAATCTGACAGTCTCCTGAGCGGGTCTAAAAGCAAAGTGGAAAATTTAGACAGCTGGGAACGTAGCAATATTATGTCCATCTGTAAAGTTTGTAGCAGTGGCAATTCCAAGACTGGTGAAACAGACATGTTGCAAACACAAATGAAAACTTGATTGCAGAAAAAGGTCCCAGAATAAAACAAAACTTTCACCTGACTCCAAAGCTGTTTTGTGGGCTGGTTATACTGTCCCGGTTCAAATACAAAAATACTAGGAATCCCAGGACTAAGCAGAGGGCGTGCAATCAGCAGGCCTAAATAGTATGGCAGTTCATCATGTTATGATTCCTAGTAACCTCAGCAAGCAGCCACGGAAGGATAATACAAATGTCTTTATTCCAGCAAAATATATAAACAGGGATTCAGTTCCAGGAACACGCAGGTTTTCATAAACAGGTATAATGAACAGGTATGGCAGGAAGGTACACAGAAATGAATGGTTCCAGGAACATGCAGGTTTTCATAAACCGATATATAAGTTTTTACCCCAGTCCAGAAGGCACAAGGCTGTTCAGGAAAGTAGATAGAGTCCAGGGATATTGTGAAATAGTATACAGCGGTGGTGAAGTCCAGGCAAAAAGGTCAGGGCTGGCGGCAAACAACAAATCCAGGAAACAGGCAGAGATCGAGGTCATAAGCAATACAGCAGAGTCCAGTACACGGTCCAAGGTCATACACAACAAGATCAATCCAAAGGCAGAGAAGGGGAACTGAGCAGGAACAAACGGGAACACAAGCAGCAGCCAGGTAAACAAGGATGAACTGCTCAGAGCACAGCTTGAGGCAGGTACTTTAAAGCAGTGCCACAGGTGCAGTTCCAATTAGGTCTCAGGTAAGGAAATTAACTCCTTCAAGTATGTTGCAGAGTTCAGGAGCAGAACAGCAGCACCTCTGGTGGTATGAGGTACTGCTGCTAGGTACAAATGACAGACAGAGTTGTAACACAGAGATGTTATAAGCTGAATATAAAGGTAGTAGAAACAACTCACTTATCCACTATGATAAATACCTCTAATCACCATATTATTGAGTCACGTATTGCTTCTTGAAGCACCAAACTGCAGATGTTAGTTGCTAATATAATAAAAAGTCCAAGAATTCAGAACAATTTATATAAGTTGAATCCCAAAAAAGGAATTTTTGGGCTAATGCATTTCATTGCGAAATTAATTAATTAGTCATTCATTCAAGTCTAAAGTGGTATTTATATCACAGACCTTTCACTTGGTTAGCCCTCAGCTGTGTCTTAGAGATTATATACATATTCAGGCCAAAAGTGGGCACTCACGGGTCTTTTTAGTGCTAAAACACAGTAGTGCAACTACTTTCTTAAGCCTCTGTCAGAAATCCTTTATGTAGATGCAGTTCACAACGTGGCAAGCACATGTGATGCTAGCTCACTGATATGCAACCAGGTGATCAATGACATCACACAGATAGGGAATTGATTTGCCAAATAGTATATAAACCTCTGCTCTGTTTGTCATTCCCCAGATTATTAGCTTATCTTTTCTGAGCTCCTGAGCATGTTTTCCCCTACCATCAATCTAATTTAACCTACGATCCTCCCATCTACTCTCCCACTTACATTATCTTCATTCTGTGTACCCCTACCCCGTTTTTCCAATTATTACCTTACACTAGCCATATTATCACAATTCCAGAAATACTTAACACCAGCTTTTACCCTGACTTCTACCCCTCCATGTTCCATCTGCACACCCCATTTGCAATTTCTATAATATATATATATATAAATATATATATATATATATATATATATATATATATATATATATATATATACACACACATACATATACATGCATGCATATACACACCTAAATTTAGAGGTATTTACCCACTTCCCTCTATATATACACTTTTCTCCCTACTGTTACGGCTAACAGTCCTGTCATAAACCCATAGAACCAGATGGAGCGGTCTTCACTTTTAGCAGCCACCTTTCCCGTAGAGCTCGTTATGCTCACAGGTACTCGGATGCCCCCAGGTCTTATACTCAAGGTAGTACAGGTGTATGAGCATACCATAGCGCAGAGTAGCAGGGTAAAAGCATCTAGCGTGGTCAGGAAACAAGCCGTGGTCTGGGTCCAAAGCAGGTAATATGGATGGTGTCAGGCAAGATGTCAGGGCTGGCCGAAGACAAGGAGAATCCAGTAACAAAGCAAAAGGTCAGGGCAACAGGCAAACAATCCAGTCCAATAAACGAAGCCAAGGGTCATACAAAGAAAATCCAAATAGAAGCAGGTTCAAAAAGGCACAGGAGCAGACAAGTACACAGCACTGGGAACCATAACCGGCAGGGAGGCTAAGCCCTCCCTGCCTAATATACAGACACTGGCCAATGGTAGGAGGGAACAGCAGCCTGAGTAATCAGCCACAGAGGCTGCCTAATTACAGTTTAATGGAATTGTGCTTGCGCCCGGCTGGACCTAATGCCGGGACTCTGTGCACTCTACAAAGCGTTCCGACCGTTGCCTAGGCGATGGCCGGGATAAAACCAGGAAGTAACGTTCCCGTTGTCATGGAGACGGCCGGGACGCAGGTGAGTAGAAAGTCGCGGCGGGCTCGTAACACCTACCCTCTAAAATGCACACCTGATTTCCACATAGGTGAAGTTCCTACCCTAGTCTCTACCTTTACCCACAACTTTGTTTCCACCCTCAATACCATCTCCTGTCTAATGCACATACACTCTCCGTAATCACCCCCACATCCACATTACCAACGCATCCACGCACACATACATCCACTTTATTATCACAACATAACCACATTTATTCATGCATGGTAAATACGTTCCCCTAGACACACACCCAACTGGGCATGCATGGGTGATGCAAATTGGTGATGGAATTTGCTGGATGCATCTCTCACAGAGTTGATGTGGATGCCATCTTATAAATGAAAGATGTGCGGAAATAGACAGTGTTTTGCTGTTGTGGAAGATGCGCGCACATTTCCCTTCTCGGTCGGATGCACATGCCCAAAGACACCAACGCAAGACACCCATATGACCGAACATGTAAAGTACATGTCCAGTCACTCATCTACAATGCCCCAATTGCCCACTATATTGGAAACCAAATACTACCAATCACAGACCACTACACCACAAATGATGTTAACAACAAATTAGAAATGGAGGATTTGGCGCCAAAATCAGTCCGAACATACAAATAGGTGGTATTTCAAGATGAACGACCAATTCTGTTTGCAGAACCCCCTGAGGAAGCCACTATATGTGGTGAAACGGATTTGGGATATGCCTACACCCCAAGAACAGTCTGATATTTCATATTATTCTATATATGTTTGATTTATTTTACTTGATTTGATTTCATTCTATTTATCTTTATGTAAAACCTTTATTGTCTGTTCTCATCTATACATCGACCTTTCACCCCCTTTCACAGACCGCTGCACCCTCCACTTGATACCCCCTCTTCTGTTTATCTCCCCATCCCCTCTCCCACTTGACACCCAATCTTTAAATAGAAAGGCCTAGATCCAATCTTAAACTTTTAATCCATTTTTATTAGTGTTCCTGACATTGTCCCTGTATTTTTTTATTTTATACTATACACAATTTCTCTCCAATCTTCCTTCCTCTATCATACCTTCTGATTACACTTACACGCTAACCCTTCTCTACTACTTTATACCCTGCTGTACTCTACTTTCAGAATCTCTTTGTCACTCACCGGACCGTGAGTGTCTCTACGCTGGTGCGTGGCTCCCTAGCCTTCCTGCCGGCACCTGTCCTAAACCGCGGCCGTCCGCCATCCTGATGGACTGCGCATGCGCAGCACCCAAGAACTCTTGTGACCTTTGCTTTTAATCTAATTGGTTGATCAGGCAACTGTCCCTATTTAAGGCACCTTGTCACGGGCACTAGGAGTCTTTACCCAGTATCACCCGCTGATGGTCTTATCAGAGCAGTTGAGTTGATATATGATACTCTGATGGCAGGGTGATAATGGAACTGGAAACAGCAGATGGTTAGAGAATGCTCAGAAAGTCTATGACTAGCAGCACTGGTAACAATAGGTAACTGAACACGAGGATCTGGATGGACAAGGACACGTGAGGGTAGTCAGTGGTCTGCGCACGGCAAGTTGTACCACTGCTATAGTGAGAAGAATGTCCAGGAGTAATAAGGAGGTGGAAGTCAGCGGTCTGCGTATAGAAAGTTGTACCGCTGTCTGTAGTGAAAGAATGGAATCCAGGTGAAGGTAACGGGGAAGTCAGTGGTTTGCGTGTAGCAAGTTGTACCACTGCTTATGTGAGAGGATATATGCAACTGGTGACACAGGGAAACAGGAATCATTGGTTTGCCTCTAGCAAGTTGTACCACTGAATATATATGTGAGGAAGGACACGAGGAGATAAATGCAAAGCAGAGTCTACACGGGTACACTGAACTTGATCCCACGTTGAACTGCACACAATAATAATAATGAATGAACAGCACTGCACAGATAAACAAAGTCACTAGAATAGTCCAGCAAAAGGAAACACAGTCAATAATAGCAATAGTCTCAGAGGATGGAAACTCCGGAGGAGAACAACTCAGTCCAGATGGATATGCAATACACCAGCACAGTCAATGAGAAGTATGCATACCGTGGTTCAGATGAGCAGGCTGTTAGAGATAGCTGCAGGGATACCTGAGCGGCAGGGAACAGACGAGATGAGAAGTCCTTGCAGAATGGAAGCGGCAGGTAGGTGCAGCGCACTGTAGGTAGGCCAGCAAGGACGACAAATACTCAGGAAGCAGTAGTATATCGAATTGAACAGCAGGAGACCACGGGAGAGTTGAAGCGATGTAGCAGAGCTGGAAGCCGAGGAGCGTAGACTCGATGCTAACAGGCAAGTTGACACAAATGGACACACTGTAGAAGCAGTAGGCAGCGGGTCAGCTGACGGCAGGTAGAATGCAGACTGGAGCGCTGAGACGAGCAGGACTCTGTAGACACGCTGAAGTAGCTAACAGGAATCAGCTGGAACAGTAGCGATGTAACACAGGAGAGTTTGAAGTAATCTGTAACTGTAGAGATACGGAGACAGCGGATAGGAATCAGCTGCTGGAGTCACGATGAAACACAGGAGAGTTTGCAGTAATCTGTAACTGTAGATACACGGAGGCAGCAGATAGGAATCAGCTGTTGGAGTCACGATGAAACACAGGAGAGTTTTCAGTAATCTGTAACTGTAGATATACGGAGGCAGCGGATAGGAATCAGCTGCTGGAGTCACGATGAAACACAGGAGAGTTTGCAGTAATCTGTAACTGTAGATACACGGGGGCAGCGGATAGGAATCAGCTGCTGGAGTCACGATGAAACACAGGAGAGTTTGCAGTAATCTGTAACTGTAGATATACGGAGGCAGCGGATAGGAATCAGCTGCTGAAGACACTAGGAACACGAGGAATAGAAGTGGTCTGGAAACCACAAACGGCAAACAGGAATCAGCATCAGCTGAACACACGAGCAGGCACTGGAACACCTTCAGAGACTCATGAGGAATGAGACTCCAAGATCAGGCCACGTGGTATTGACCACAGGTGCTAAATATAGGGAGTGTTGCCTGATCAGACAATTAAGTTAAAGGAACAGACTGAAGGTTAAAAGGGACTGCACATGCGCAGTACCTCATAATAATGGACTGATACGGTTCCTAGCTACCTTAGAAGTAGCACTCACAGTCCGGTGAGTGACAGTACCCCCCCTTTTAAAGGTGGGCACAGAACACCTGGAACCGGGTTTGTCCGGAAATTTGGTATAGAACTTTTTCAAGAGGGCTGGAGCGTTGAGATATTCAGCTTTGATCCATGAACGCTCCTCAGGACCAAAGCCTTTCCAATGCTTGAGGAAACAAAGAACTCCTCGCGAAATTTTAGCATCCAAAACCTGAGTAATCTCAAAGTCTTCCTCCTGATGAACTTGAAGTGGCCGAGGTGCTGAAGGAGGGACCGAGAAACGGTTGATGATGAGAGGTTTGAGCAAGGAAACATGGAAGGCGTTGGAAATACGAAGACTCTTGGGAAATAAAAGTTTGAAGCAAACTGGATTTATAACTTGAATGATCCTATATGGACCAATAAAACGGGGAGCAAATTTCATGGATGGAACCTTTCAAACGAATATTCTTAGTAGATAGCCACACCCGGTCTCCGACTTTCAATGGGGGAATAGCCCGTCTCTTTTTGTCCGCAAAAGACTTATATCTGGCAGATGTCTTCTTTAAACAGGTTTTTACCTGAGCCCAAATATTTTTGAAGGTTTGACACAAAGTCTCAACAGCAGGAACTTGGGTGGGCGGGAGGGCAGGAAATTCCGGGAAAGACGGATGGTGACCGTAAACCACAAAGAATGGAGTTTTAGATGATGACTCATGGTACATGTTGTTATGAGCGAATTCAGCCCAAGGAAATAATTCTACCCAGTTGTCTTGATTGGCTGACGAGAACATCCTTAAGAAAGTCTCAAGATCTTGGTTGACTCTTTCAGTTTGTCCGTTCGATTGGGGATGGTAGGAAGATGAGAGTGCTAATCGTATGCCCAAGGTCTTGCAAAGGGCCCGCCAGAATCTGGAAACGAATTGTACTCCTCTATCTGACACGATCTCGGACAGACATCCATGGATACGGAAAATTTCTCTAATGAAATGTTCAGCCAGGGTAGAAGAAGAAGGTAAACCAGACAAGGGAACGAAATGCGCCATCTTCGAAAATCTATCCACCACTACCCAAATGGTGTTGCAATTCTTACTAGGAGGAAGCTCAGTAACAAAGTCCATACTAATATGGGTCCAAGGCTTAGATGGAATGGGTAGTGGCTGAAGCAACCCCGCTGGAGTTCTGCGGGGGGTCTTGAACTGGGAGCATAAATCGCATGCCGAGATAAACTCTTTGACATCTCTCCTCATAGAAGGCCACCAATAACTTCGAGAGAGGACCTCAAAGGTCCCGCGTTCACCAGCGTGTCCAGAGAAACGAGAAGAGTGAAACCACGAAAGGATTTTTTTCCTAAGAGCAGGAGGCACGAGGGTCTTCCCAAATGGTAGCACTTTAGTGGAAGAAGCAGCCAGAGAAACACATTTGGGGTCTAATATAAAGTGGTTAGGACTCTCTTCAACGTCTGAGGACGCCACAAAGGCTCGAGATAGAGCGTCTACTTTTTTATTCTTTGCAGCTGGTTTGAAGGTTATGATTAGATCAAAACGGGAAAAGAAAAGAGACCATCTTGCCCGACGAGGATTTAAACATTGAGCAGACTGTAGGTATGACAAATTTTTATGATCCGTAAAAATTGTCACCGGATGACGAGCTCCCTCTAACAAATATCTCCACTCCTCCAATGCTACTTTAATAGCCAGCAACTCCTTGTCCCCGATGGTGTAATTCTTTTCCGCAGGCAGAAGACCCCGAGAGTAAAAGACACAAGGATGGAATTTTTGTTGCTCTGATTTCTGGGAGAGAATGGCTCCTAAACCAACATTAGAGGCGTCTACTTCTAGGAAGAAGGGAAGCGTCACATCAGGCTGTCGAAGGATGGGAGCAGAGGAGAAGGACTCTTTAAGAAATTGAAAGGCTTGGAGAGCCTTAGATGACCATTGCTTCGTATTGGCCCCTTTGCGAGTTAGAGCCACAATGGGAGATGCAATTGAAGAGAAGTCTTGAATGAAGCATCTATAGTAGTTGGCAAAGCCTAAAAAACCACTGAATGGCACGAAGAGTAGTTGGCTGAGGCCAAAGTAACACAGCATTCTGAGGAGGAAGTCCCGGTGAGGAAGGTGAAACGGAGGTTTGCTGTATTTTACGAGGAACAACACGAGAAAGACAATGTTGGTAACATTCAGGTCCCCAAGACGTAACTTGAGGAGTGCGCCAGGCAATCTGGGGAGAATGACATTGAAGCCATGGAAGGCCTAAAACAATCGGACTTGTAGTAACAGGAAGGATTAAAAACGAAATTTCTTCTCGGTGTAGGACACCAATCTGAAGGGTCACTGAAGACGTACTTTGGGTGATGAGACCGTTGATAATACGTGATCCATCGATAGCAGTCACCGTAATAGGAGTCTTCAGGGTAATCACTGGTAGGGACCATAGATTTACAAGGGATTCAGAAATAAAATTTCCCGCAGCTCCTGAATCAATCAGAGCTTGGGACTCAAAAGACTTAGTAGCAAATGAAATGGTAACGTCAAATGCACAGATTTTTGATTTCGTAGAAGATAGAGAGGACTCCAGGAACCCTAACTTCACCTCTCCAGAACTAGTTAGGGCCTGGCATTTCCCAATTTTTTGGGGGCATGACTGGAGCATATGTGTGGCATCAGCACAATAGATACAAAGTCTATTCTTAGTTTTCGATTCCTCTCTGCAGAGGTTAGTTTGGAACGTCCAATCTCCATCGGTATTACCGGAGGTGAAGCAGGACGTATTTGAGAAGTGGAACGAAGAGATGTTTTAGCTGACGTAGTTCTCTCAGAGTCCCTCTCACGAAATCTGAGATCCACACGATGACAAAGAGAAATCAAATCTTCTAAAGACGTAGGGAGTTCTTGAGTAGTCAGTGCATCTTTAATTTTGTCCGAGAGCCCCTGCTAGAAGGCGGCAATTAACGCTTCAGTGTTCCACTGAAGCTCAGAGGCTAAGATCCTAAATTGAATGACGTACTGTCCTACTGTACGAGAACCCTGTCGTGAACGAAGAATGCTGGAGGCAGCGGAAATAACACGACCTGGTTCATCGAATACATTAAGAAACATGGAAATAAATTTGGCACTATCCTGTAACAACGGATCATTTCTTTCCCACAGAGGGAAAGCCCATGCGAGAGCTTGTCCGGAGAATAATGAGATGAGATAGGCCACTCTGGAACGATGAGTCGAAAAGTTTTGAGGTTGGAGCTCAAAATGTACTGAGCATTGGTTGAGGAAACCTCTACATGTTTTGGGATCTCCATCATACTTTGACGGAGTTGGCAGGTGAAGCGTGGAAGCCGTAGACACCTGGGATGGCACTGGGGAAACGGAGGAAAGCACAGGAGCATCAACAGAAGCTGTAATATTCTGCCCAGACATTCTTTGGGAGACTAACGTCTGGTAACATTGTAGTAATAGTTGTTGACGAACATCCTGTTGTTCCACACGGGTGACCAGATGCTGCAGCATCTCTTTAGCTGTGGGTTCCGAATCTGGGTCTGTCATGGCCTGATCTTACTGTCACGGGCACTAGGAGTCTTTACCCAGTATCACCCGCTGATGGTCTTATCAGAGCAGTTGAGTTGATATATGATACTCTGATGGCAGGGTGATAATGGAACTGGAAACAGAAGATGGTTAAAGAATGCTCAGAAAGTCTATGACTAGCAGCACTGGTAACAATAGGTAACTGAACACGAGGATCTGGATGGACAAGGACACGTGAGGGTAGTCAGTGGTCTGCGCACGGCAAGTTGTACCACTGCTATAGTGAGAAGAATGTCCAGGAGTAATAAGGAGGTGGAAGTCAGCGGTCTGCGTATAGCAAGTTGTACCGCTGTCTGTAGTGAAGGAATGGAATCCAGGTGAAGGTAACGGGGAAGTCAGTGGTTTGCGTGTAGCAAGTTGTACCACTGCTTATGTGAGAGGATATATGCAACTGGTGACACAGGGAAACAGGAATATATATGTGAGGAAGGACACGAGGAGATAAATGCAATGCAGAGTCTACATGGGTACACTGAACTTGATCCCACGTTGAACTGCACACAATAATAATAATGAATGAACAGCACTGCACAGATAAACAAAGTCACTAGAATAGTCCAGCAAAAGGAAACACAGTCAATAATAGCAATAGTCTCAGAGGATGGAAACTCCGGAGGAGAACAACTCAGTCCAGATGGATATGCAATACACCAGCACAGTCAATGAGAAGTATGCATACCGTGGTTCAGATGAGCAGGCTGTTAGAGATAGCTGCAGGGATACCTGAGCGGCAGGGAACAGACGAGATGAGAAGTCCTTGCAAAATGGAAGCGGCAGGTAGGTGCAGCGCACTGTAGGTAGGCCAGCAAGGACGACAAATACTCAGGTAGCAGTAGTATATCGAATTGAACAGCAGGAGACCACGGGAGAGTTGAAGCGATGTAGCAGAGCTGGAAGCCGAGGAGCGTAGACTCGATGCTAACAGGCAAGTTGACACAAATGGACACACTGTAGAAGCAGTAGGCAGCGGGTCAGCTGACGGCAGGTAGAATGCAGACTGGAGCGCTGAGACGAGCAGTACTCTGTAGACACGCTGAAGTAGCTAACAGGAATCAGCTGGAACAGTAGCGATGTAACACAGGAGAGTTTGAAGTAATCTGTAACTGTAGAGATACGGAGACAGCGGATAGGAATCAGCTGCTAGAGTCACGATGAAACACAGGAGAGTTTGCAGTAATCTGTAACTGTAGATACACGGAGGCAGCGGATAGGAATCAGCTGCTGGAGTCACGATGAAACACAGGAGAGTTTGCAGTAATCTGTAACTGTAGATATACGGAGGCAGCGGATAGGAATCAGCTGCTGGAGTCACGATGAAACACAGGAGAGTTTGCAGTAATCTGTAACTGTAGATACACGGGGCAGTGGATAGGAATCAGCTGCTGGAGTCACGATGAAACACAGGAGAGTTTGCAGTAATCTGTAACTGTAGATATACGGAGGCAGCGGATAGGAATCAGCTGCTGAAGACACTAGGAACACGAGGAATAGAAGTGGTCTGGAAACCACAAACGGCAAACAGGAATCAGCATCAGCTGAACACACGAGCAATCACTGGAACACCTTCAGAGACTCATGAGGAATGAGACTCCAAGATCAGGCCACGTGGTATTGACCACAGGTGCTAAATATAGGGAGTGTTGCCTGATCAGCCAATTAAGGTAAAGGAACAGACTGAAGGTTAAAAGAGACTGCACATGCGCAGTACCTCATAATAATGGACGGACACGGTTCCTAGCTACCTTAGAAGTAACACTCACAGTCCGGTGAGTGACACACCTGTGCTCATTACCTCATTGCCTGATCTTGAGTCTCATTCCCTGTCAGTCTCTGAAGGTGTCTCCTGTGTTCTACTAGTGCCTTCAGTTTCCTGCTGATTCCCCATGTTACTCATCGCTGGTTTCCATACCTGCTACAGTCTCCTGTGTTCTACTAGTGTCTTCAGTTTCCTGTGGACTCCCCGTGCTACTCATCGCTGGTTTCCATACCCGCTACAGTCTCCTGTATTCTACTAGTGTCTTCAGTCTCCTGTGGATTCCCTGCACTACTCATCGCTGGCTTCCATACCTGCTACAGTCTCCTGCTTCCTGCCTGTGTCCTCAGCTGGTCTCTGATTACCGCTTCTACTCACCTGTGGTTCCTATACCCGTTGCTGCCGTTCAGCGTCTCTGCAGTCCCTGCATCTTCCTGTGGACAGACTGTTCTACTGAATAGCGGTATGCCTATTTGTTATTGACTTTTCACGTTTACTATGCATATCCGCTAGGACTAGCTTCTCCTCTCTGCAGCGGTATCCATACCCGCTATAGACTGTTATTGTTACGCTGCATATATGTGCTGAGCAAGTCTCTCTACCCAGCAGAGTCACACATACCGTTATAGACTTTGCTGGATACACTGCATATCTGTTGGGATCAAGTTCCTCTGTGCTCTCAGTGTCTTCATCCTATTACCCGTTGTATGCCTCCACTCATCAGCACCTGTACACATCCTCACCTATTAAGCAGTGGTAAACTTTGCTGTACGCAGACCACTGACTTCCCCGCTACCTACCTGCACCTGGACAAGTCTTCTCACCATAAGCAGTGGTACAACTTGCTGTACGCAGACCACTGACTTCCCCGTTACCTACCTGCACCTGTACAAGTCTTCTCACCATAAGCAGTGGTACAACTTGCTGTACGCAGACCACTGACTTCCCCGCTACCTACCTGCACCTGGACAAGTCTTCTCACCATAAGCAGTGGTACAACTTGCGATACGCAGACCACTGACTTCCCTGCTACCTTCCTGCATCTGCTCACGTCCATCCTGATCTCCGTGTTCAATTCTGCCTTTCTACAACAGCAGCTAGTCGCTGACTCATTGACCAAGATAGCTGCAAGTCACTGACTTTCCTATTCTCTATTGGCATCCTCTCTCCATCTGATATATGTTCCGCTAGTCACCCTGCTACCAGAGGACCGTTGTGTTAACTTCACCGCTCTGGTAAGCCCAGTCATCTGGTGAATTCCTGGGCAAGACTCCTAGTGCCCGTGACACTCTTACTCCTTTATATGTACTTTCATCTGTCTTTCTACAACTTTTATATACAATAATAACACTATTCTTATTTCTATTTTACACTCATACCTAGTTATCACTTTTATACTCTATCTACTTCTTACCCTGTCATTCACCTCTATTTTTACATCTAACCTTTTTCATACTACCCATCCTAACACCACCCTACTTCTCTGCTTCCAGCTTTACAATCCTCACCCTTATATTTCTTTATCCTTACCCCTCCTATCTGCACACCACCAGCCACTTAAACAACCCCTCCCTCCCACCTACACCCACTTTTCAACCTCCCCTACTCCTCACCCGAGCCCATACATACCCTATCCACACCCTCTTCTTTGTTTCATTGAATGACTGTTTCAAAATGGACAAGTATTTGATGATGACCCTCTCAAATGTATTTGCTGCTGACCCTCTCCAAGGTGTTTGCTACTGACCCACTCCAATGTATTGCTGCTGATATTATCAAGTATGTCACACGTGCTGCCTAACAGGAAACTACTTGGTGTATCTTGCATTTTCAAAGAAAAATGTATTTGAAGTAGACCTCTTCAATAAGGATAATGAGGAGGGTGATTTGTTACCATTGAAGAAGACGACCACTGTTATCCAAATGCCCATTATTCATTTCCCTATTTAATCCCCAGCTGAACAACCAGCAAACAAAATGGTGGTTGATGTGGCCTCAAGGACAATGCCATCTCTCATGAATTGGCTCCTCCACTTTTCCGCAAGTATCTTCTGAAGCCTTTTTTGTAGTACATTCTTGTACCAAAATTCCCTTTTTGGGGGGCTTTTTGTATCTCATTCCAATGACTAACTGTGTACAGCATGTTGCTAGTGCTGCCAACTGACTGATGGTTGGGTTATCAATGCAACAAATTCTTAATTTCTCAGAATGTGGACTTTCAAATTCAATTGCACTGTCTTGTCAAGACAGATGCTTGGCAACCAAATCTGCATCAATGTGAGTTATACATACTTACTTGTGTGGAAAGGCCAACCATTGCCCAATCTGAACTGTCTGGTTTACATAATTTTTGCACTTCACCAATATAAGATATATGTATTATTTATACATTACATATTGATATACATGACATATTTTATACATGATATATAAATACTTGCAAATATATATAAAGTGACGAGACCCATGTTTGATTCACAAGGGTAGCATTACAGCACATACTCATTTCTTTTCAGTCAGATCTACCTTACTCATACCATAACAAACACTTATAGTAAAACAAGGTGTTTGAAAGCTCTGCACTTGGCTCTTGGTGAATACTCTTGTGAGGAAACAGGGTCCTACTGGACTGAGAACTTTGTATTCATCACCCATTTCTCACGTTTTAATGTGCTTTTAATCCTTGGCCCAGTCTAAATATATATACCAGGGCATCGGTGTATTATGTGTATTATTATTTATTAAGTACATTTTGCCCTTGCTATTACCTGCAATATTGTACGTAGTATAAATATAAAGAATATTGCCATACTTTGTGATAATAACGAACAGCAGTCATTTTGCAAGTGTTAGTTAATGTAATTTGTCTCAAATGTGTGTTTATTTTGGCTGGACATGGTAAGGTCATTCATGAGCCTATAGTGGTTTATCTGTCTAAACCATTCCCGCGTGCCAGGGAGAGCAGGAGAATGCCAATGGACTGGGATGACCGCAATAGTAGCGTTATTCAGATGCCAGAGTAGTGATTGTTTTTATATTGACAGATGGGGATATCTAGAGTGTTAAATAGCCAAAAGTCTGGACTATCAGGACCTGGGCAGCCCATAATTTTCCCCATTACAGTTCTTAACTTGCACCAGTATGGCGCTTTTACAGGGCATGCCCACCAGATGTGCAAGGGAGATCTCCAGCGTGACCCACACCTCCAACACAACTCCGAAATGCCCAGGTGCATCTTACACAACTGGGACGGACATCTATGCCAGCAGGAGAGGGCCTTTGTACCGCATCTCCACCACAGAGAAGCTAGTAGAGCTCACCAAGGTATACCGGAATGCCTTAGTCCAATTTTCTGAGGTAGGCCTACCTAATTCATTACACCCGGACCCGGCATAGCAGAGGGGGTGGGGGTTAGAGATTGACAATAAGCAATTGGTAGATACTTGAAATCATGTACTTAGGTTCTGGGAAAGTGCAGCACAGCTCTTCAAAGCTAGACAGGCTCCTACTCGATCACTCTTTCACCTTTAGGTAATGTCTGGCCTGTAAGTACAACCAAAACTTTGATGGCGGAAGGCCCAGTTTTTCCTGCAAGAGAGAAAATGCACGTACATGACCATTGACCACCAGCTGACCACTTCTGGCAACATTACCAGTGGACCACGTCTTAAGCTGGGAGACTTTCCAAGACAAACAAAGTCAAGGACCAGCTTTTGAAGATCGAGAATGTATTTGGGGAATGTGGATTAGGAGGGTTTGGAGGAGGTACAAGAGCTTTGGCAAAGTGTTCATCTTGGCTATATTTAGACTCCGAAGCCAGGAAAAGGCTTGAGACTCCAAATTCCTCCCATAAGTTGGGAATTAGCGGGACAATATTGTCCCTGTACAGGTTGTAGAGGTCTCTTAGCGGCAGAACAACAATATATTTAATATTGATGGGATGCCAGCAAAGGGGAAATAGTGTTGGTGTCCTAATATGCTCAGCTAGATAGAGAGATTCAGGGCCATGGATTTGGAATAATTCATTTTGAAATTGGACAGTGTGACAATCTTCTCAAACTCAGGCATTAAGTTGGGCAATGAAATCGTAGGATTAATGATTGTTGCCAAAAGATCGTCCTTGATGAGAGCTAATTTATGTTCAGTCCCCCCCACCTGCACCGCTGACACATCAGGGTTGTTCCTAATGGACCTGGAAGCCTCCATGGAAAGGACAAATATTAAGGGAAAACTGACATGTGCCTTTATAGATAGAGAATGTGTCACAAAGATAACTCTTACCATTGATGCAAGCCTTAGAGTTCCTTCAAAAGGAGAGAATTCTATTCATGCAGACAGGACCCAATCCCATGTGCTCCAATACTCCTGCAAAGAATTGCCAGTTCACCCTGTCAAAAGATTTTTCTGCATCAGTCCGTAAAACAAGGCAGGAATGCGCTACCCCTCCATCCAATACATCAGTTCAATGATCTTGGTTGTGTTGTCACAGGCCCCTTTGACGAAAAAAAATCCCCAGCCTGGTCACTATGGATCAAATCCAATAATACCGCTTTCATACTGCCGCCCCGGCAATATCCCGGGTTTTTCAAGCCGGGTTTTTGCCGGGGCTCGGAGCGTCCTAGCTCAGAAACACTATTCATACTGCACCTCGGACCCGGGAATTTCCCGGGTTGACCCCATTCATACTGCACAAGTCTGTGCCCTGGCAATTTGTGGGAGTCATCACCAGAGCAGTTTTCATTGGCTGAAAAATGGTGATGTCATTGAAAGGTGACTGGTTTTTTGACGCATAAAGATGATGCAATTTTCTCCAACAAACTCCGATTCTGCTTCAGCTTGATCTGCACTCCACCATCCACCATTTCTCCTTAACTCCTTCTCAAATCTTGAAAAACCCGGGTTGCACCATTCATAGTGCAGGCAACCCGGGTCCGACCCGGGAATTACCCCTCGATAAATTCCCGGGATTTTTGACTTGTACCATTCATACTGCACCAAGGTCGTTTGAGCTCGCCCGGGATTTTGGTGCAGTATGAATGGGGTATTAGAGGACCTTCAAACGGTTAGCCATCATTTTCACTAACAGTTTTAGGTCAACATTTAACTTACCTACCTTGAGGAGAATCATAATGTGAGCCTTAAGTGACTGCTGAGAGAAGCTGGACTCCTCAGAGATCTCATTTAGGGCACCCAAAAGCAGGGGGTTCAGTATATGTCCAAAAGTTTTATAAAAACCAATCCTGAACCTGTCAGGTTGAGGGCTTTTGCCAGGAGATAGTGTCCTCCGGTTTTTTAAGTTGAACGAGATAATGAAACAGAATAAAACCAATGCTCTCCACAAATGTTAATAATGCACAGTTGCCAAATGGGAATGATAAGAGGAGACTCCATAATCCTCTCAAACGATAAAATAAAGAATTTAATAAATCCCCAGCGCTATGTGTATATAAATATATAAATCTGGGAAGGTCGACATTATTGTGGCAATATATCAATATTTATTGTAAAATAAAAGTCCAAAAACATTAATGCTGTCATAGTAACACTACATTAAATTAAGCCCAGTTTTTGACAAATCATGTAAACAGATTTGTATGCAAATACTATAAATCATTGCGCATAGCAAAATAAGCAATCTCTTACTGTTATGCAGTCTAGCATAAAAAACAATATTTCACATATTAAATCAAATACTACAGTACTCTATATTTTCCCTAAAGCAATGTGAGATATATAAGCAGTTTAAGCCAAATGGATCAGAAGATTAAAATAAAATCACAATAGTTAACCAGCTGAAAGTCATGGAAAGTAGGCCTTACCCTGCGATAGACACTGCCCGGGTGCCTCGGAATACCGTTGAGGTGTCCATGGTCCAATTAAAATTTCCTCCAAACACTAGCATACCCTCCAATCAAGGTTCTAGAGAATAAAGTGTTGATGTCAGGAAAGTCACCTGGTTTTGGCTGGGGAAATAAAAATTAACAAATGTAAATTGGCGTTGACAAATCTTATACTTTACAAGAAGGCATTGGCCCTCGACAAAGGAGTAATGGGATATGTCAGAAAATTGCAAAGACTAAAAGCAAAATCCACTACAACTTTAGTTTTCCCCGAGGGGCAATCGCTATAGAAAGCATTGTCGAAGTCAGTAAATTGGATAAAGTCATTTCAATTAATATCGAGCAGATTTGGTTGTCTTTGTCTGAAATGAGGCGTGGAGCACGCTACGGCGTGGTAGGGCGTATCCAGCTGCAACACGTGGCAATAACAGGTTTTACACTTTTACACACATACACACGAACACACACATTTGTAATTATTACACCTCAATTGAAGTTGCAATACATAGTTATTTATGTCATAATATAGCAGTATTTATGTTTAGTATTATAAGTTATATGCATGTTAGTGAAACCCTATTCATCAGCAGTTGTCCGGTTCATTCCCCGAAGAGATTGCACATTGCATATTCTAGTTAGTGATGTTAGGGAATAAATGTTTAAAGTGATACCAACAGTAAAATGCAAATAGACTAGTTGAAACTGGATTCTTGGCAGGGAAGTCAGAGCACATCCCCTGGAGAGATGACCCCCACCTTTGGATATTTTGGTTTGAACTGGCCTATGTCCAGCAGTACACTGGACCCTCCTGAAGCCTGGACAATCGTTTTGATAGTTTGTTATACATGCATAGTATAATCACTTGTTAAAGCCTCTGAAACGTTATTACTATTGTTGGGAAGTTGATTTTCTGCGATAAAAGGTGTATGTTGTGTGATTTTGTGACGTAGATACACTGTTTTGTTGTGGAATAGTCTCAGTTGCTGTCTGACGAGGCAGGTGCCCAACTGGTGAAAGGTATACGGGGCAGGTATACCGGGGGCGAAAACAAAGGAGGTTTTCGCAAGCGCGCCCCCGCTGCCCTATGCGGTAGGGGGCGTAAGTACAGCCGGTACTAAAAATGATAAAAATGAAATTAACAAGTTGCATCTGCATTGTTTTACTGTATTCACTGACTGCATATAAGCAGGGGTTCTGGACCTAGTGTTGAAGTCGTATAATTGGATGAACGAAAGTATATTGGTTTAATATTGTTTAGCCATGCAAATGCGATCCGTACGCCACGTGTTACGTGGCGTGGTGCGTTCACACGGTAAAATACGCACGCACACACTCGCATTACAACATTTAGTTATTTATATCATTTCATATTGGTTCTGTTACACTGTAATTCAGGATCAGATAGTATTTGGTTTTTTATTAGTCTATATATATATATATATATATATATATATATATATATATATATATAGTGATTATATGTACATTGTAGTGTTATTAAAGGTTTAGGTTATAGGAAAGGTGTCATGCCTGATATCATATTGATCCCCTAATCATCAGCAGCTGTCCGATGCAGTCGGCGAAGAGATCGCACATTGCATACTTTAGTTATTGATATTAGGGAATAATCCTTTGTATGATGCTGGCTATGAAAGGAGCAGACCCCCTGGAGAGACGACCCCCTCCTTTGGATTCCTTAGACTGAATCAGCCTATGAACTGTTTACCCTGAAGCCACCCTGTGCCTGGACCTATAGAAACAATCTACGTCATCTCTATTGTTCAAGTGTAACACTGTACTGTATATAATATAGCTGCGCTTCCTTTGGCTCTCAGTCTACTCTGACCACAGTTATCTAACAGATACACTGTTCCATTGGGACCCATGGAAGCGCAGCGATTGCAGCGGTATGTATGTATTTATCTTTTGGTATTGGCTGTGCTGTACTGTACTTTATCATAATATAATAATGTATTGAAATTGTTGATTATTTACATCTGCTAAAATAAACCACCATCTGCTTTGGAAACACATACAATTGATTGGCCAATGCTTATTTTAAAACGATAGAATTACTTTAATACTAGTGACCAGTCTTCTTTGACCACAGCCTTCAGACCTGAATGACTGTTCACTGGATCCAGAGCGCCTGCGATAAGTAACGGTTGCACTTGTTTTATTTCGCATTGTTATTCTACTATTTTTGGCTATTAAATTACTTTGTGCTTTGGAACCACACATTGGGATTTGACAATCGTTATTGGATAGCGACAAAATGTGCATAACAGCATGGAGGTAGTGTTTGCTACAAAGGAGGGATTTGAAGTTTGAAATGGGTTTCCTGAATAAAAACAATGTTGGCCCTGTCAGAAAGAAAAACATGGAGCGCCTGGTGGGATAATTTTTTTTGGAACACTGAAGCTCTTTGCATTGATGGAGTAGATTCTAAGGGTGTGGTGAGAGGCCGGAAAGGCGCCTACAGGGTTATTCAAAGTGCAACATTTAAGAGGGCTTGTAAAGAAAATGTGGTCCTGAGGATTTGAGGGAAGAGAAGGAAGTGATGGGAAGAGCAGAAGGTAGAAATGGAAGAGAAAAGTCAATACCATCAAGGCCCCTAGTTTTCTTTAGTATCTCTTCCCGTTGAGAATGGTAATGCAATCTGCAGATAATGTCACAGGGTTTCTCTGAGGAGAGAGCTTTGGGACGTAGAGCCTTGTCAAAGATTATTTGGGTAGACAGGTTGAGTCCCAGCACCACATTGAAGATCTTTGTGAGGATATCAACCATGCCTTGAGGAGGGATGTCTACCGGGATGCCTCAAATCCTAATTTTGTTATGGTGGCTCTGATTGTCGCAGTCATGAGCGCTCACCTGGGGGTCTCTGAAGTGAGAAGCCTGGCGGAGGACCGCCTCCTGAAATTTAGCAACATAGTCATTGGATATCTCCCTATCATCCTCTAGTGAGGTCAGTCTATCAGCCAAGTGCAGCATGTCAGCATGCATGCTGGAGACTGCGGTAGAGACCGTCTTTTTTGAATTCTATGTTCCAAGTTCGGGATGTCTTGTTTGGTTGATAAGGACTTAATATGTCGGGGAATCTCACAAAAATCAGCAGTATCCCCAAGGAGGAGGATGTTGCTGTGGATGTCGGGACATAAGCCGCACCCGATGTGGGCTGCGGCTGCGTTGCAGTGGAAGATATGTCCGAGGTGCCAGTGGTGGTAGATACCTTAATATATTGTCGCATATCAGGAGGCAGGGAAGTATCTCTGCCACGACTGGGCCCCTTTTTAGCTGCAACTTTTCTGTCTTTGTCCATGAAGAAAGAGGGGATGCCTGTTAGTGTAGGTTACTTCAAGTATGTCAATGCCAGTCAGTGAATAGTCATGTGTAGAGATGTGGCCAGCCATAGGCCCACAGGGATTCAGTGTCAAACAGACATCAGTGGCTACAGGACTGTAAAAGGCTGGTAAGTGGACATGTGGTGCCTGGTAGCAGACCCTTTATTTAACAATGCGGGGTTCCCCAGAGATGTAAGTCACAAGAGCATTGTTGGAAAGGTGAGACTGTAATATCATTGATGTCTACTAGATGGCACCAAATACTGCAGGCTGCTGATTCAATCTGCCCAGGTTGTGAACTGTGGGGCTGATAGATATTGTTCCCAGGCAGAGTCCCAAGCCAGGTGGTAATGTGTGTACACAATTATAGCTGCTGTGAATGGGTGTCCCAGAGTGAGTTACCAGGCAGAGTGAGGGTGCCTGTCATTTATCACTGAATGGATCCCAAATGGGGTGGGAGGGGGGGGGGGGTGGAAGGCCAGAGAGATGGAGATCTGTATCTCACATGGATAATTACTGAGGGGAGCAGTCCATAGCATGAGGGCAGAGGGCTCACTCACCAGGCTCCTGAATCTTCACAGAGGGCTCAAAATGCTGTCATCTCTTCCTGTCCCCAGCAGGGAGGGGGCAGTGCAAGGATTGGCTGAATGCAGAGGGACACCTGTGTTTACTTGGCTGCTGAACGCAGGTCCCGGCAAAGTCCTGGGTCGCAGCTGAGCAGGCAGACGACTGCTGAGATCACCGGATTCCCAGTTGACGGCCGGTAAGTGGGTTAAACAAGGGAGTGAGACTTTCAGCCCAAGAAAGGCCGTGGTAGAGCTGGTTCCACTGGCGGCGCAGGCCATGACTGAAATGGAGCCCAGCACACCAGTTTTTCAGTTCCATGAACGGCTCAAATTGATTCCCGTGGTGGGGAGAACAACAGTCCTGCCAGGTGCAATCAGTTTGGGGTGAGGGTGACCCCAATTTCCGAGGATTCAGCCATGTCTGGCAGCAGAGCCACAAGAAAACTGGTCTGCATGCAATGGCATCCAAGCCACGCCACATTTAATATACTTTTATGGCTCATGACTAAGAAAAAGCCATCAAGTATTATGCTATGAAGCATATAAAGCTGCTTAATATGTCCTGTGCACATTATAGGGAATGACAAATCAAATGGGGAACTTATGCCTGCTTCTAGCATCATTTGAGGAGATGCTGATCTCTTGTGTGCAATGAATGTTTATCAATCTTTAATTTCCACATTCCTGCAACTGTCCATTTTGTTGCTAAGACACAAAATCTGCTATCATCTCATCTGGCATTATACACTTTAGATTAGGAACAAATTGCCACTGCCAAAGTTTAAAATGGAGGTCCCCAACAGATGGAATAGAATGCTAGTGTAGCCTAATGAGCAAAAAAAAAGCCATCAACAACTGTGTGCAATGAAGCATTCCAGGCTGTTGGATGAGGTAGACTGAAATCCTATGCAATGGAAAAACATTTGGAAGGCTGCTCACACTGTTTGAGGAGATGCTATGCAAAAATTAAAGAACACGATACAGTATTGCAATCAAGGCCATGGTATAAGTGATATATCCTTAATAAGTAAGGATTTGTAGGCTTGAGTAATCTGTTCAGGTAAAATAAACCACCAATCTGAAATTTGGTTATGATTATCAGTAAGGCTATGCACTTCACAGAAACCTCATTTCATCTTTGCAAATAAACGCTTCTAGATCTGAATTTAGTTATTCAAATTAAGTACCCATTTTCAAACCAATTTCAATTTCTAATTCTTAAATTTATGCTTAGTTACCATTTACATTCCAGGAATGGCAACATATGAAGACTTACATTGAGGAAGGAGTTTGACTTCATGTTAGATGGCATAACAGAGTCAGGAAATAAGAGCAAACACGGACGGATATTGAAGCTAGCTAGGACAAATGATTAAGGTGTAATAACAGAAGCTGGCACAAGGAGGAAATGGTGAGAGGCAACTTACTAGGAATTAAGTGATTGTGCAGCATTCAACACAACTTTACATTTTAATGAGATGCATTACACCACAATCCAAAAATTAACATAACTCATTGATGGTATGTGCCAATTTATAATCTTAATACCACTGGCATATTACTTTATCACAGACCCATTACAAACTCCTGACAATTCATCAGTGAAAACATGATCAGTAGGAAACGGAAGCAAAATAGGACAAAGAATTTAAATGGAGACAGAGTCTATTGTCATCCAATGTGAATCTCAGTTGGATGAAGGCTCTTAACTTGAGATTCAGGAATGTAAGGTTGAAGACAAAAGCAACTCACATGCTTGTTGAGGCAATTAGGAGACCACCTGCAACTCCACACAGGAGGAGTGTGGTAGGGTAATACATGCACAAATGCCAATACAATATTGCAATATTGAGTGAGGCCCATCCAGGCCATTCTCTACTCCCTTTCCTCCACACTCACATGATCAGGCAAATTGACAGTAGCACAATAACTTTGCATATCATGCTTAAAATTTGATTTGCCAGTTCCTAATTCTATGGTTCCATAACTTCTGCCAAAACAGCACTACACTCAGAATCTATAACTACTGTAATTGAGGATGAAGGAGTAAAAACCTTCAAGATTTAGTTTACTACAATCTGTGGCTCTAATCAATATTTGGAGAAGCAAGTGACAATCTGAATGATATTCATTTGGCATGCTTGCCAACAACATCTCTGTGGATATGAAAATCCGCTCTCAATCTAGAGAAGTTTAAAAAAAAAGACTTTTTACATTTTTGGTTTGTGTAGGGTGTACATTCTCCCACTCTCTCTTTTCCCCTCTCTCTATCCTCTTCTTTCCCATCTGCCTCTTTCTCTGTCTCCTCCTTATTCCTCTCAACCTACTCCTCTCTACTTTTCAGTCTCTGTTTTCTACTTTGCTTCACTTTCATTTAAAAGTTTCCATTTTTCCCTCCCTGTTTCGCTCTCCCTTTCTTTAATTTTTACTGTCTCCTTTTTACTTTCCTTTTCCCTTTTCTCTCTCTTTTTTGCTCCCATTTCCTTCTCCTTTTCGAATCTTCGTTATCTACTATTTTCACTCTCCTTTTGCTTTTTCTTCTTATCACAATTTTTCTCTCTTTCTCTCTGTTATTTTTACTCAGTCGTTCCTTTTCACACATTTTCTCTCTCTCTTTTCACCTGCCTTTCTTCATCTTTCATTTACACTCTCCCTTTCTCTTTTTTCTCTTCTTCACTCTTCTCCTGTCCCAATTTCTCTTTCCATTTCTCTCTTCTTTGCGCTCTCCTTTCTCTCGCTTTTTTTTTCTTTCCTTTTAACTCTTTCTATCTTTTCATACGTTTTATCTATATATTTCTAAATTATTTCCATTGATGTTCTGTTCCCTCCCACTTTACTGTACCTTTTGCATTTTCTCTATTTTTCTTCCCCCCCCTCTTTTAATCTCATTTTAATCTCCTTTTAATTAGACATTGAGAAATCTGACAAGATCCATCATTTGGGATCTGAGTTTTACCGACTCAAGACTCGGTTTCTCTCAACAAAATCGGATCTGAAAATGAGGCAACAGATCATTTCAGGGAAAATGTTGGATCTTGTGAGTTTTAGATTGATATCTTTCATATATAGCCCTCTCTCTTGTGCTTATCTGCCATTTTGCAAAAGAGAGAGTGTAGGTAGAAGGTTGTCTGCTTGGCTGTGCTCAGAAAATCGCATTTACACTATAGACTTCAGTGTTAGGCTGGATGAAAGAGGAATAGAGAAAACAATAGAATAGCTGTTATTATTTTAATGCAGTTTTTTTTTCCTTAATTGGTTTTCAGTCTGTCGGAGAGTTTAGTGGCTACTGGTATTTATTAATTCATTTGCTGTATATTGTGCAATAAGCATCATTATGAACTAGTATTTAGTGGAGAAAAGCAGTGTGCTTTTGCTGCATGACTCTTGGCAGCAGAACCCAAAAAGAACCAATTCAGTTAATTAGATTTATTTATTTTAAAATTTTAAGTAATTCTAGTGAAAATAAAAGAAAATGGTGGAGGAGAGTGGATGCTACAGAAAATGGGGGGAAATGGATGTTGCAGAAAATGAGGGGGTGCTACAGAAAATAGGAAGGAGAATGGATGCTGTAGAAAATGGGGGGGGGAATGGATGCTGCAGAAAATGGGGGGGGGAATGGATGCTGCAGAAAATGGGGGGGAATGGATGCTGCAGAAAATAGGGGGGAATGTATGGTGCAGAAAATGGGGAGGAGAAAGGATGCTACAGAAAATGGGGGGAATGGATGCTACAGAAAATGTGGAGCAGGAGAATGGATGTTACAGAAAATGGGGAGCAGGAGAGTGGATGCTACAGAAAATAGGAAGGGAGAGTAGGCTGGAGGAAATTGGGGGGGAGAGGGCAGTGGAGATAACACTCAGAAATCCCCTTGAGTTAGAGACTATGGGGTCTATGTACTAAAATAGTACGGTGACAAATTGCAGCGATGCATAATGAAGCACTACTTTAATTCACCTTGCTGAGGCTACTCTATGATATTTGTGGAATGAGAGACAAGCTGATGGGCAAGGAGTGACATATGTGAGAAAAGTGGGCAGATGGGCATGTGTGAGAGAAGTTGGTGGGCAGTGGGGCACATATTAGTGTGTAACAGGTGAGTGATGTCAAGTTTTCTTTTTTATTTGTTTGTTCTGAAATCTAACATTTGGAGCTTCCCCTCTAAATATCCTTTGTTTGCTCCTGGTCAGAAGTGAAGCCTGGACAGCATTCTGCGTCAAACATCAGTGCTGCGCCAGACATCTGACTGCTCCCTAACCAGCCAGGAGGTGGTAAGAGGTATTATTTTTATTTTAGAAATGTCAAGTGTGCTAGGGGCTGGGAAACTAAATTTTTTTAGGGGGAGGAGGGGTGGTAAGCTTAAGCATGACCTAGGGCATTAAGCAAACTTGCACCGACCCTTGGTCTTTCGCTCAGGGCCACCATCAGGGGGTTCGGGGAGAAAAGCTGTAAAGGGCCAGGACAGACTAGACTGTTCCTAACTTTAGCCAGTCTTTGGCAACGAATTGGTGAAAATTTGGACAATTGTGAACAGATCATTAGAAAATTGTAAATATATGTAAATCAATGTTAATGCTATAAATAGTAACATAGGAGCAAAAAAAAGCTCAAAATCCCATAACTTTACCTGCTTTTCACAATTTTTAATTAAATCCAGATCAAAAACCGAAACCAACCCTTTCAAGATTTTTGGAAAAAAAACAGAACCAAAACACAAGGAAATTTTAGAACCAAAACCAAATCCGAAACCAAACCAAAGCACATCTCTACTTTTTATACTTTTCCACTCTCCTTTTCTCTGTCCTTTTCACAGTTGTTTCTTTCATTTTAATTTGTAAATCCACTTCAATCTATTTTCACATTTGCATTTTCTATGTCTTTTTCTATATCCCTTTCGCTTTCCTTTTTACTCTCCTTTTCCCTTTGCTCTCTCTCCTTTTAGCACATTTTTTCTCTCAGCTTCACTCACCTCTTAACTTTTCTTTTCTCTTTTTGGTGTGTTTTTTTTATAATCTCTACCAAGGAATACTTTACAGTTGCTGAGGCCTCAAACCACCTTTGAAAACAGCAAAAATATGTATACTACACAGTTTTTCATAATAAAATCTGTACTTGAAAATGATAATGCTTTTTTAAAGGAATTTGAATGAAATACATGCAATGTGTATAAAAGATAATGATAACCCAATAAGGTATACCATTTTGAAAGATGGGAAAAAAGGTGGAAAACCTACTACATAAAATAAGGGTAACCTCATTTATTATACCCCCCACTATCTCTGGGCTTTTTAACTCTTTCTGTAGGGTAGGGTGTTATTGTCTGCTGATTACCAGACAATAACTACTAATATAAAACCTCATTTGAAAGAGGGGACTCCTGTCTTTCAAATATGAGTGCCACTGTATCTTTGGGTGCCAGGATGGGGTGATCTAAGCATTACAAAATCCCTGCCCCATTCTGGGCTCCTTAATGGTTTCTGTAGTGTATGGTAAGGTGTATAGTATTACCATCTTGTGATCTCATGTGGACCATATAATTTAAAAGGTGGACTCCCCTCCTTCCTTTGATTGTAACAATGGGTAACCCTGATTTTTTTGAAGCCAAGATGGGGGAGAACTGTGATCACCTAAAAATAACTACTAATGGAGCACTATTTTAGGGCCTCCATGAGATCGTGATGTGGACAGAAGGATAAGGAGGATAAGAAGAGCTGTGTGTCAAAGTGAGAAGCCAAGAGTGGATCGAGCCAAAAGACGTGTCATGGTGGGCCACAAGTTTAGTATGAATAATCCAGTGAGGGTAACTCCACGTGGTGTGCTCATCCTGAAGAATGCCCTCCACATGTTCCCTAGAGCAACATGAGCACTCTGCTTCCATTGACCAATTCGTGTATTCAAACTTCTCCTCTCCTCGTCTCCTGTTCTGATGACATTAATGGCAAGGGAAGGAATTTCCTAAGCAAAGACAGATCTCAGCACAATGAATCTGGTAAGTAGGTGCCTTTATTTTTCTTTCTCCACTCCCTTTCTCAGGTCACTGACCATTACAAAGTTCTGCACTCAAACATGAAATGGGGCAAATGGTCCATGGAATAGTTTTGAAAACGTTGCTTTTCTCTAACCAATATATCTTCAAATGAATGTTATTCCTGAAGCACCATATGTTATAGCTTTTAGGCCCTAGAATAAGAAGTCCTTACATATTACTTTCCTTGCTGAAATATCTTTCATCTTTGATTTGCACAGTGCCTCCAACTGGCTGCATTGTGTAATATCTAAAACACAATAAGAATATAGGAATTTTAGACATACTTTAAGGAAAATATACTTTTGACAAATGTTTTTTTAAATATGGATAATACTGTGGAGTGTTATGGTCTTGTATGTCTTTATCTGTGAAACAAAAGTGTACTGTGTATACCCTGTTTAACAAATCTTTAAGATATATATATATTATAATCAATTATTTCCAAATTGTCCTTTTCTGTTGGTTATTGTACAACAATAACAGCTATAATCACTTAAATAGTGCTGTCCTAAAATTGAACAATTTTATGCACATGTTTCATTGCACCACAAACTACAGGCTGACTAGAAAGCATGTCGGTTGAAAATTGCTCAAACATTACTGTCCCAAACTGCTATTGATTTTTGCAGTGAAAAGGAAAAGCAGAATGTTTTTCATCTTCCTACAATTTGTGTTTAGCTGTTTTTTAGCACTGTTTGCACATTGCCCCATTTCTTCACAAAACAGACATTAATTGGAGTTGTAGTTATGTTTTCTTTATCTGTTGAATGATAATGTGCGAGTTTACAAAGTAACAAAAGTACAAAAAACGATAGGCAAAGAAAATATGTATTTACCACAGTCTACTGTAGCACAACATTCTGTACTATAATAATGGATAGCAGACACAAATACATTTGGAACATAAATATTAAAAGCAATCTAATCTCAAAAAATGTATTTGCTTAATTGTGTTTAATAGATGGTAATGGAGATATAGATACATGTAATCTCTCTGAACAGACTATGAGCCAAATGAGGGTTCTGTGGCTGCCTCCCGTTTTCCCTGCTTCCTGTCATATTTTGGACCTTCCATTCCCCCCCAATATTTTTGTACCACAGCAACATGACATGATTGTTTATTTATATAGCACTGCCATATTATGCACCGCTGTACAGAGTATTTAATCCTTCACATCAGTACCTGTTCCATGCATACCTCCCAACTAGGCCTGAGCAACCATTAGGCTGATCGAGCTGTAGCCTGGGGCGCTGGGCCGTGGAGGCGCTTCGTTGGCGATCTTTAGTAAAAAAAAATTTTTTACAATGTCAATATATTCCCCCCCCCTCCCCCTAAAATGTTTGCGCTCACAACCTCATTGATCGGGCCGCCCCTGGTCTCAAGGGGGCATCCCAGACTGTCCCTGCATACAATGTGGTAAATGCAGGCAGCTAACAGCACATCTGATGCTGTTAGTTGCCCTATCAGTGTGGCTACCGTGCAAAGCTTAGCGTGTTCATGTGAGATGATCACATGACCACACTAGTCACTGAGTCCGCACCTGCACTGACAGGGCAGCTAACGGCATGGGATATGCTGTTAGCTGCATGTCAAGGAAACGAAAGTCCCAGAACCTGGAGAGAAGAGGAGCAGAGCAAGGTAAGTGCAGTTTGTTAAATAGCTGATGGGGGGGGGGGGAGAGTCAATTAAAATCATTAAATTAGGATAAAACTTTACTTTAAGATTATATTAATTAACCCAAAACACAAGGTATAATGGCAAGAGGTATTTTCCTTTAGTTGCATATTGCCTGGTTCTGGACATACACAGAGTTATTTTGCATGCGATATGCACAAAATTGGCAGATACATATCTTGATGAATCAGGCCCTCAATGTGCACAGACAAGATGAGTAATAAAGTAATAAATATCCTTATAAGGTTCTTTGTTAAATTAAAACTTCAACCATGCAATCTTACAAGCCAACATAGTAATAACATCACATTCCCTAATATCTCTGCTGGACTTCTACAAGTACAAAAAGATTTGGTGATCTGTCCAGAATTGGTATAGCGAATGGAATGTAACCTTGCAATTATTGTAAAATGCCTTTAAATTGGAGCATTAGTAAAACTATTTTTCCACCACTGTGTTATTCCTTTGTATTGATTTCCTTGCCATTATTATACTTAAACTACTGAATAACTTGGTTACAAGACACCTTATGTCCAAGATTATTTACAAAAGGGACACAAGCTAAAGCAACAATAGCCTCCTGAATGTAAAATCTACAAGAAGTATATAATTTATTTATTTATTGTTTATTTCATGTAAAATGCTAAATGGTTTAGCCTCATTCACATCTTTAGATATAGAGGGAGGAGAAATTGAAATTATCTTTACTACAAGTGGAAATTGAATGTACATTTTGTTTAATATAGTGCTCGGAGTACACCTGGAAATGTACTTCTCAAAAAAAGTGCTTCTCAATGTGGAAGGGCAAAACTCATCCTATTAAAAGTAAAGGATGATCGATGAAAAAAATCCATCTCTGAGCTGGTGCAAACTGATGTTCTTTCAACTTCTCCCTGGCTATGTAAACTTTTTCTCCTACACAAATGCCCTACTTAGCTTAATAAATTTAAATTATTTTTTAAGTTTAAAATCTCTTCAATGTAAACTCCTAACAGCGAGATTTACTCTTCTGATCAGAATCTTAAGCCTTTTCCCTCTTCAGATTGACAATGGAGGAACAATACAGTGCTTTTGCACTGCGCAGTTGACAAGTTGTACTTCATAAATTACCCCCATAGTATACATTTTAATTTAGTACAACAGCTTGGGGCAGGGACATCTATTAGTTTTAATAGGCTAGAAGGGCATGTTGAGAGAACAAGGCTTAGAATGGAGAAAAATGGGAGGAGATACTCTGGCTGTTCACATCCACTCCTACTGAGGAATAATTGGTCACTAGTCAACTGCTAGTGCCTCCCTAATGACGTTTTTCTTTCTCCTACAAATCACTAAATTAGGAGTATAATACAATATGCTACCAGAAGGCATTGCAAACCATTTCAATGTTGAGAAATAATAGCTCTAAAGATAAGGGTAATACCCTTAACTGCTGAGCTGACACACAGTAATAATTTCACATTCCCTAATTTCTCTGCTAGCTTCTTCTCGAGCACAGAAGAATTGGGTGTTCCGTCACTGCTGGAGACCCCAGTTTTAGACAGGTCTTTGTGACCTTTACATATAGCGTTGACTCCCTTTGTCCAAATCACCGAATAACAGATTGTAAAATTGATTATACAGGAAACATGTTCCTGAAATATTCTCTGTACAGCACTGCAGAAAATTGTATGTGCTAAAAAAAGTAAATGCTTCAAATGCCTGCAAAGCTATATCCAAATGTCTATTTGTAGAAAGTCTTTTTTGCCCACTGTTTTTCACCATTAAATTTGCAATTAAGCCATTTTGGCATGCACAGATTAATGATAGAAATGCGTGAGTCTCCAACAATTTACTTGGCAGAATTGTAGTACTATTTTTGGCAAAAGTTTTAAAAATACATTTTAAGGATTGAAGCAAAAATTGTTCATAAAGATGTTTTAGGGTATAAAAATGTACATTTGTTCATTTTGATACCTTTGAATTTATTATACAATGTTATTAAAAATTACAGTTATGCTTAAAAACAACATTTAAACAGACATTTCTTTTTTAAATATCAATTTGAGGTTTTGCTAGCATGGCCTTAGAAAACCGATTTGCTGGTTGGAATCACTTTGTTGAAACTTATCATTTCGCAAAATGTTTCACTAATCTCTATTTTATATAATATTATATTTAATTAACTCTGTTCACATACAATAGCACAAAGGTAGAATTTAGTTGTGGTTTGTTGTTTTGCATTTTGTAAATAGTTTTATTTCTGAAAAACTCCTTTGGTACTCAGCTGTCATTTGGTATTATTACCAGAAGAACAATAAATGGCACCCACACTATGGAGTTTCCTCCGTTTTTAAGGGGACCTGGTATTAATCTTACCTGTGCATGTCTCACATAATTGTATAATTGATTATTAGAATTATGTAAATATGTGGATAGAAAACACACTTTTTTAATAGCTACACCCTGGCTTCAAGTCACCACCACTCAGATTGGTTGGCAAACATTCTGGCAGACCAATTCAAAAGAATTGGATGCAATTAGAGAATTACATGAAACAAAGGGAAGAATTAAAAACCCAATATGAGAGCAAAAAAGTAAACTAAATCTTTGCGGAGGCAAAAAAATGCAGAGAGACAATGCCTCCTCACATAAAAGAAATAAAGTCATGATAGCACAATACAAAGTTTATTTCATTATGCGGGATTCATGTGATGTTAAATACGTTTGTGTCAAAATAGACAAAAGTATTATAGGAGCGATACCTTTATTGGCTAACCCCAAAAAATTATTTGCAGAAACTGCAATCCAGGAGGTATTTACACACACACACAATAAAGACGACTCTGGATGAACAGCTTATCTTAATGATGTATCCCCCCCCCTGTACAAATTTCTTGATGTAACAGTTCTTAAATGTTGTGCCTTTTCTTCAGTAATTCATTTGTAAACTTGCCTGATGAAGGGGCCTCTGTGCTCTGAAAGAAAGCAAATATAATAATAATATTTTTTTTTAATTAGCCAATAAACGTATCACTCCTATAATATTTTTGTCTTTTTTGACACGAAAGTATTTAACATCACATAGATTTTTCTGGCTAACACGGTACTGCAATAATAATATAAAAAAATATTTTTTGCTACATATTTTGATTATGCAGGATTCAAATGCCTCGAAAAGTATCCAGAGTTATTGTGAAAAAACACTGGAATATCTTAACAAAGGACAAAGGCCTAAGACAGATTTTACTTACATACTAACAGGTGGTATATAGAGAAGCTCCAGACATTAAAAACAACCTAACAACAAACCACATCAAGAATAAGATCACTAACAGCAACTGGCTGACAGTGCAGCAACTGCAAAACTTTGAAGAACAACAGCACTAGACTCATCACAGAGTTCTAATCCATAACAAAGACCACCACCTACAAGGTGAAAGATTTCCTTATATGCTACACAGAGAATGTCATATACCTTATGCAATGCACATGTGGAATACGTTGGGGGAATATTAAGGAAACTGGAAACAAGGATTGCAGAATACTTTAGAAATAAAACTGCAAGTGTTTTAAGCAACACAATAGTCTCATTACCACTAGTGACCCCACTATCCTGAACTTTATGGCCATTTCTCAAGTCAAAAGAAATAGGAGAGAGTAAATTTTACACAGAAGATCAACAAAGAGGCAGCAAAATTAACATTCAAACTCCAAATTCTGACACCACATGGCCTCAATGTGGACTTTGAAATCGCACTTCTCTGATAGCCTCCCTTATGTAATTATTCACACCAATACACCACAATAGGGATTAATAATCTTCCAACACAATAACATCTCCATATGGTAATTACTAGCATCCTTATACATAACTCCTGTATTTTATCATCATTTACTGCACTATCCACCAAATCCATGCATTGTACTACTCTAGTCTAGATCTCACCACCTTATTCTAGCAACAATAGAAGTTAACACATCATTACTAGTTACACATAGGTCTAGTCACTCAAACATATACAATAGGACCATTTAATTTAGTTTATTTTATTTATTTTCATCATTTAATCACAGACTTATCCCAATATATCCACTAATTATTAATATTGGATGATGATTATTATTATATTTTATTTATAAGGTGCTACAAAAGGTCCACAATGCCATGCATAACAAATATACAGATAAGAGGTTAATGCAGATCAAATTAAGGGACAGTGAGTGAGAGGGATGGTAGTGATCAGCGTGAAGTAGGCCTGAGGTGAACAACTTATTCACAGTACAGTTGTAAATAGCAGTGATATCACAAAGATACACAGTTACAGAATTAAGGTCTTCATTCATAGGTCGAAGGGTCTTGACTTCCCAAGAACTCAACATGGCATTGGTGGATTCCTCTGGTTATTGTTCCTTGAGATTGCCATGTGTCCTCCTTAAGAATCAGACCACTAAACCTATATAAACTGCTTTTTTCTGATCCCTGTGAACTGGCTATTTGGTGTATGAAAAAGTGATATTAATTATAACTAGCGTTTGCAAGGCGCAATCACTACATAGATAACACCGGAAACGTTCTCATGTGATTATGAATAGAATGATATCAAGCTCAATGTAATTAATATGTTGTAAACATTAATTAGCTTTTTCACCACCTTGTATTTTATATTAACTAAAATAAATAAATTAAACTTATTTGCTATAATAATTATTCAATTGCGTACTATTTGCATCGCAAGCAATATTAGTGTACACAAAATATTGATTACCACTTTCATACAATTATTAAACTTCAACAGGGGAGAGACAAATCGCATGGAATCGATTGCTGGAGTGGTGATGAAAGCCAAGACAAGGGAGTTAGGAGGAAGGATGCTAAAGAAATGAGTCATAAGGGCACGATTGAAGCCAAGGCTAAGGTTAGTAATGGCTCTCCTGATAGGGCATTGGTGATTGTTTTATAGATGGGAAGTGGCCCGATATTGGATTGATATTATAGCACACACATAGCCATTCTAAGCTGTTAACAAAACACACACAATTTACATGCCTCTTCATTCATGTGCAGGTAGACATGCATACCATACAAATTATTGTACATTAATTTAGGTAACCTAAGCCTAGTGCAACTAAATAATGTAAGGAGTCTCTACATACAGTTATTTGTGATCTATCTTCTCATTGGAGCTTCTTTACATTTGTTTACACATCAGGTTTTTTCAATCATCACAACAGACTTTGTACCTCCATCAAGGTAATTTTATCATACACTGGTTTACTCCTCTTTGTGACTTACAACTTTTACTAAACAAATCATTTATTGTTTTATTTATTTAACATCAACAGATTATTTAATCTTTCCCCCCTATTTTTCATATACATACATCCTCAAGATCCATTTACTCTGCAGTAGGTATCAACACGCTTGGAGTTTGTCAGAATTTGTGGGTTCTTGCTTGTTTGTCCACCCGCCTCTTGAGGATTGACCACAAGTTCTCATTGGGATTAAATTCTGGGGATTTAGTGATCACTTTTATCTTATGGCAAGGTGCTCCATTATGCTGGAAAAGGCATTGTTTGTCAACAAACTGTTCTTGGATGGTTGGGAGAAGTTGCTCTTAGAGGACGTTTTGGTAACATTCTTTATTCATGGCTATGTTCTTAGGCAAAATTGTAAGTGTGCCCACTCCCTTGGCTAAGAAGTAACCCCACACATAAATGGTCTCAGGATTGCTTTACTGTTGGCATAACACAGGACTGATGGTAGCGCTCACCTTTCCTTCTCTGGACAAGCAGTTTTCCAGATGCCCCAAACAATCTGAAGGAGAATTCACCAGAGAAAATGACTTTACCTCAGTCCTCAGCAGTCCAATTTCTGTACCTTTTGCAGAATATCAGTCTGTTCCCGGAGAGAAGAGACTTCTTTGCAGCCTTCAAGACACCATGCCATACTTCATAAGTCTTCGCCTCACTGTGCGTGCAGATGCACTCACACCTGCCATTCCTGAGCAAACTCTGCACTGGTGGGAGTGGGCTTGCGCACAATTTTGCCGGGGAATTAATCTCTTTTAGGTAGGTGGAGATGCTTGATTGTTTAAGGTACCAGTCAGTGGCTGAGGCATACTAGAAAATATTACAAAGTTTAGAATAATATTTATGAAACGCCACAGCTATCTCGACTAGAGATGGTCACTGACCCCCGTGTTTTGGTTTTGTATTCGGTTTTGGATCTGGATTACCGTCGTGTTTTGGTTTTGGTTTTGCAAAACCGCCCTTGCGTGTTTTGGTTTTGGTTGGTTTTGTTTTGCTATTTTTGAAAAAAATACAATTTTTTTGGTCTAAAATAACCTAATTTAGTGCTCCACCAGTTTCTTAGATAAGTGAGGTAATTCTAAAGCTAATAAATTATGAAAAAACAGTTTAATCCCTGGTAGGCCGCCCTTAATGCGAACACTTGTCTGCAAATTATACAGTCAAACTTGGTTGTCTACCTCCTCCATCTTTGATTATTGGCAATGTAGCCATCGTCTTTGGGTGTATATTACACCCTACACTTGTAGTTGAATATTAAAAAAGCAGCCTGCACAGACTGTGGAGCTAGAAAGTAAAATTAAATGGACCACAGTACTTTGGTGGCTATCAAACCCCCCCCCCCCCCCCGCCCTCCACTTGTAGTTGAATAGAAAAAAAGCAGCCTGCACAGACTGTGGAGCTAGAAAGTAAAATTAAATGGACCACAGTACTTTGGTGGCTATCTAACCCCCCCCCCCCCGCCCTCCACTTGTAGTTGAATATAAAAAAAGCAGCCTGCATAGACTGTAGAACTAGAAATTTGAATATACAAAAGAAATGGACAAAGGCAGTTTGGTATCTGTCTGCATCAGAACCCCCCCATCCATGTGTAGTAAAATAGAAAAAAAAGCAGCCTGCATAGACTGTAGAACTAGAAATTCGAATATACAAAGAAATGGACAAAGGCAGTTTGGTATCTGTCTGCATCAGACCCCCTCTCCACTAGGAGTAAAATAGAAAACTATTCAGCTGTTATAGAGTCTAGAATATAAATAGAAATTGAGAAAGGCAATTTGGTATCTGTCTGCATCATAATCATCAACATCATCATTAGTGCCCTCATCACCTACACAAATCTCCCCCTTATTCTCTTCTATTTCCAAAGTGGCATCCTCAATTTGTGTATCACCGGCTACACTCGGGCTGTTCAGGTACACATCAGCAGAACTGCTGAAAGGGTCCCTCTTTATGGGTACACTAACAGAATGCTCACGATTAGACATCGCATTGTTGGATGGACTCTCCACAGGGATTGGTGTCATTTGTGATTCAGAGCAAACATTATCCTCTAATGCCTTACTGTTATCTTGCAGCTCGGCTTTGACGTGTAACAGTAGTTGTGCACCACTTGTAGGCTTGATAACATTTTTTTAACTGCCACTAATATAGAAAAGTAGAGGCCTCATTCTCTCTTTGCCACTGCGTGTGTAGAATGGCATGTTGGCAATTTTTTTTTTTTATCGGCACTTAACTTTTCCTCAGTTACACTTCTTTTTCGCTTCAACATAGTAATTTTTTTTAGGGGTGTGTGTTTTTTTGACTGATTTCAAAAGACTATGTAGTTTGACATCGCCTTTCCCAGAGGATATACTGGGAATACTACCATCAGGACTTAGGACAGAACCTGGTTGCTGATTCTGCTCATATGTGGACTGCTTTGAATCCATTATGAGCCCAACGCACTTGTAGTGCTACAAATTGTTTTAGATACTGCTGACAAATATGACTTTTGACAGCCAGAAAAATTAATGCAAAAGAATAGGGGACACTCCAAAAGCACTTGGAGTGCCAGAAACTGCACAAAAAAAACCCCTCTATCCTCCTCTTACTGCTGTACCAACTAGTATTAAGATTACAATGGTATTGCATATAAACAATAATGTGTCCAATTACTGCTCTGTCCCTGCGCTCATATAGCCAGTGTGACCTAACCCTGCTTTCTCTCTCTGTAAAATGGCGATGGATTGCTGTGGAGGCGGGTATTTATGCTCTTCAACTCTCGTGAGAACAGAGTTTAGAAATACGAATACGTCACAATGACGTTTTGCCTCGATTTCGAATCCGAATGGGCGGGAGAGTACCGAGCGTGCTCGGCTCGGTACTCGGATAGGCTAAATTCGGATGAATTCGGATCTCGGGGAACCGAGCCCGCCCATCTCTAGTATAAATTAAAGATGAGCGGGCTCGGATTTCGCTAATCCGAGCCCACCCAAACAGTGCGGATCCGACAGGATCCGAGCACTGTTTGGGTACTTCTGGCCGCCAAAGGAATCCAAAATGAGGCTATGTCATAAATGCCCCGCTCGCGGCCGCCATCTTCATTCTCCCTGTGGTTAAAGAAGAGGGAGGTTGTTGAGATCCTGTGCTCTGTCCTGCTGATTAGTTTAGTAGTCAAGTGGTGCTCTGTCCTGCTGAGTCCAGTAGTACTTTGTCCAGTGCTCTGTCCTGCTGATTCCAGTGGTGCTTTTGTCCTGTATTTTTTTCTGCTAAGTCCATAGTAAATTTGATAATTATCCAAAAATCTTAAAAAAAAAAAAAAATTATTTCAAAAGTATAAAAAATATTATAGAGCAATATATTCTTGCAGTCCCAAAAAATAGGAACTGCAATCTATATTACTACGTTTACTGTTTCTGCAGTCCAAAAAATAGGAACTGCAATCTATATTACTACGTTCACTGTTTCTGCAGTCAAAAAAAATAGGAAGTGCAATCTATATTACTACGTTTACTGTTTCTGCAGTCCAAAAAATAGGAACTGCAATCTATATTACTACGTTTACTGTTTCTGCAGTCCAAAAAATAGGAACTGCAATCTATATTACTACGTTCACGGTTTCTGCAGTCCAAAAAAATAGGAACTGCAATCTATATTACTACGTTCACGGTTTCTGCAGTCCAAAAAAATAGGAACTGCAATCTATATTACTACGTTTACTGTTTCTGCAGTCCAAAAAATAGGAACTGCAATCTATATTACTACGTTCACTGTTTCTGCAGTCCAAAAAATAGGAACTGCAATCTATATTACTACGTTCACTGTTTCTGCAGTCCAAAAAATAGGAACTGCAATCTATATTACTACGTTTACTGTTTCTGCAGTCCAAAAAATAGGAACTGCAATCTATATTACTACGTTCACTGTTTCTGCAGTCCAAAATATAGGAACTGCAATCTATATTACTACGTTCACTGTTTCTGCAGTCCAAAAAATAGGAACTGCAATCTATATTACTACGTTTACTGTTTCTGCAGTCCAAAAAATAGGAACTGCAATCTATATTACTACGTTCACTGTTTCTGCAGTCCAAAATATAGGAACTGCAATCTATATTACTATGTTCACTGTTTCTGCAGTCCAAAAAATAGGAACTGCAATCTATATTACTACGTTCACTGTTTCTGCAGTCCCAAAGTGTGTGTGGTTTAGGGGTACGCTCTCTTGTGCTGCATATAATGGAGTACAAAAATTTGGAGGATAAAGTAGGGAAAGAAGAAGTCCCACTTCCTCCTAATGCTGAAGCTGCTGCCACTAGTCATGACATAGACAATGAAATGCCATCAACGTCGTCTGCCAAGGGCGATGCCCAATCTCCTAGTAGAGGGCATGTAAAATCCAAAAAGCTCAGTTTTCCTAAAAGACCCGCTGGCGGGGATGCTGAGAACATCTGGTCCGGACTGAAGGACCTGCCAACCATTGCAGACATGTCTACTGTCGCTGCATTGGATGCTGTCACAATTGAAAAAAATGGTGGAGGATTACTTTGCTGACACCATCCAAGTAGACATGTCAGACAGTCCTTATTCTTACTGGCAGGAAAAAAAAGCCAGTTTGGAAGCCCCTGTACAAACTGGCTCTATTTTACCTGCGTTGTCCCCCCTCCAGTGTGTACTTGGAAAGAGTTTTTCGTGCAGCGGGGAACCTGGTCAGTGAGCGGCGAAGGAGGTTGCTTCCGCAAAACGTTGACAAAATGATGTTCATAAAAATGAATTATCAATTCCTCAATCAAGAACAGCACTGCCTTCCAGGGACCTGGTTGTGGAGTCCAGCGGGGACGAATTGATAATGTGTGAGGATGAGGAAGTACACACTGAAGGGGGCGAGGAATTAGAGGATGAGGATGAGGACGACATCTTGCCTCAGTAGAGCCAGTTTAGTTTGTACAGGGAGAGATGAACAGCTTTTTTTGTGTGGGGGCCCAAACAAACCAATCATTTCAGCCACAGTAGTTTGGTAGGCCCTGTCGCTGAAATGATTGGTTTGTTAAAGTGCGCATGTCCTATTTCAACAACATAAGGGTGGGTGAGAGGGCCCAAGGACAATTCCATCTTGCACCTCTTTTTTTTCTTTGCCAGCTCGTTTTGTGGGGGTCCAAACAAACCAATCATTTCAGCCACAGTTTTGTAAGCCCTGTCGCTGAAATGATTGGTTTGTTAAAGTGCGCATGTCCTATTTCAACATCAGGGTCGGTGGGAGGGCCCAAGGACAATTCCATCTTGCAACTCTTTTTTGGGCATTATGTGCTCTTTGGGGCCTAGTTTTTCAAACTGCTATCCTGTCTGTCACTGCAGTGCCACTCCTATATAGTCAACCTATGGCAAAGCAGGAAACTGCGGCCGTAACAGCTATGTTGGTGTTAGACGTGCCTCCGGTGTCCGCCTACTGTGCAGTGGAATTTAGACGGTTGATGGAGGTATTGTGTCCCCGGTACCAAATCCCGTCGAGATTCCCCTTCAATAGGCAGTCCAGAAATATTAGTATCAGATATTAAACTACGTTCACTATTCCTGCAGTTCAGAAATATTAGTATCAGATATTAAACTACGTTCACTGTTCCTACAGTGCATAAATATATTAGTATCAGATATTAAAGTACATTCACTGTGTCTGCAGTGCATAAATATTAGTATCAGATATTAAACTACGTTCACTGTTCCTGCTACATCAAAAAAGCATGAACCTGCCCTGCCATCAACTAAAACAAGAGGTAGTGACGTGCTAGGAACTCCTTCACCCACACGAAGGAGAATTGTCTCTGTAGGGTCTTTAATGAGGAATTGGGTATATTAATAGGGAGAGCCTCAGATTTAGTGAGATTTAGTTTGTAGAAGGAAGCTGCACTGAATTTTTTCAGAATAGATTTTAAGGCTGACAACGAGGTCTCCGCAGGGCCATCTTTTCCATTGGGCACGATGGGCAGGTGCCCGGGGGCCCCACAGGCAAGGGGGCCCCATAGGCAAGGCTCTTAATAAGAATAAATAATTCTGCAAAAAAAAAATCCTGCAAAAGAAAAACTTCAAGGGTCACTGAGCGAGTACATTTAAAAAAAGCAGTGCGTCGGGGCCCATATTTTGTGTATATATATATATATATATATATATATATATATACACACACATACACACATACACACACACACAATATATATATATATAGGGGCCCCGATGCACTGCTTTGCCCGGGGGCCCATAATGTTGTTAAGATGGCCCTGGGTCTCTGGGCCGGTAACGAACAATAGAACATCATCATCTGTGAAAAGACATAATTTATGCGATTATGAATGAAAAGAGATGCCAAGGAAATCAGGGGCTATTCGAATTGCTTGAGCAAGGAGTTCTATGGCTAGGATAAACATTAGGGGAGAAAGGGGGCACCCCTGCCTAGTTCCATTGGTGACTGGGAAGGGAGGTGACAAGAAGCCATTATTGAAGATTCTTGCAGAGAGCCCTAGATGTATGGTTAATATAAAGTGTAAAATTTTGCCCTGAATGCCAAACTTAACTAACACCTCTTTCATATATAACCAGTGGAGCCGGACGAAAGCCTACTCTGCATCAAAAGAAAGCAAGATAAGCTCTTCTCCAGTCTCAGACAGAAGGTCCACCACATCTTGGATTCGGCAGGTATTATCAGATGCCTGGCAACTTAATATGAAGCCTACCTGGTCCGGATGGATCAGTTGTGGTAGAAGGGAGTTCAGACTATCAGCAATCAATCTGGCGAAAAGTTTCAAATCAGTATTGAGTAATGCTATTGGTCTGTAGTTCTTACAATCTGTATGATTTTTGCCAGGTTTTGGTATTGTTATGATTTGTGCCTTTAACATCTCCCTAGGAAAGCTACCGCCCATCAAATCATTGATAAACAAATTGGTAAGGAGTGGAGCTAATTCTCTCCTAAGAGTAGTATAGAACATAATAATAAATCCATCAGGACAAGGGGTCTTGTCTTTGGGGAGACATTTATTAGCGTCATCAACCTCTATCTGGGACCAGGGGAGATTGAGAGATTCCAGACAGCCTGTGTCTGAAAAGGAAAGAGACAGAGTTCGAAGAAACTCCGATATAGTGGATTCTGTAGGTTGCACAGTATCCGTATCATCCTGTAAACTATAAAGAGTGGCATAATATTAGGGAAGTAATTAGCTATAGCCACAGGATTGTATATTTTGTTTCCGCTCTGGTCATGGAGGGCTTTTATCCAGTTTCTAGTTTGATTGCATATGAGTTTGCGGGCTAAAAGTTTCTATTGGCTCTAATGCCAATGGATTTGCAATTTTGGCATAATTTGGTGAGAGACAATTTCATACAAGATGTAAGGAGAGCATTAAGTTAGGTCCTTACATTGTTCAGCTCTTTTTTGAGATCCTTGCAGGGGCATGTCTGGTTTTGTAGTTCTAAGGTGGTCAATCTGGATTCAAGAGTTTTTTTGGTGGGAAAGATATTGCTTTTTTAAACTGGAGCCTATTTCAATGGCTGTGCCACGGAGGACTACTTTCAAAGCACACCAATGAGTAGAGAGGGATGTGTCCTCCAGGTTGTTAGTCTGGGTGTATTGTAGTAAGGCATCTGATAGAGTGACCTTGGGTTCTAGAGAAGTAAAGATAGGTTGGCATGCACCATGGTCTCGGGGGGATCTTAGTAAGGTGCAAATTCCAAGACTATTTTATCGTCGCATGATTGGACCAAGTGATGGGAAGAATTTTGATGGAACCCGTGTGCTGGAACATCCATTTATCTGCTAAAACCATGTCTATCCTAGAATAGGTCTTATGGACATTGAGTGATAGGTGTATTCTCATGCTCCTGGAGACTGGACTCCCCATATATTATATAAATCGTATTCTGCCAGTATTTTACGAAAAGCTGCGGAAGGACCTTGTCACGGGCACTAGGAGTCTTTACCCAGGGATCACCAGGTGATAGGCTTACCAGAGCAGTATAGGTGGTAATATGGTACTCTGGTAGCAGGGTGATCACGGAACAGGAAATAGCAGATGATGAGATGCTCAGGAAAGTCTATGACTAGCAGCACTGGCAATATGGAGGTAGTAATACACGAGGAACTGTATGGACAAAGGACACGTGAAGGTAGTCAGTGGTCTGCGGTAGCAAGTTGTACCACTGCTATAGTGAGGAGGAATGTCCAACAGAAACGAGGAGGTGATGAGAGTCAGCGGTCTGCGGATAGCAAGTTGTACCGCTGTCTGAGTGAAGGAATGGAATCCAAGTGGAGGTATCCGGGGAGTCAGTGGTCTGCGTTAGCAAGTTGTACCACTGCTATGTGAGAGGATACTGGAACAGGTGAAACTGTAAACAGGAGTCAGTGGTCTGCCACTAGCAAGTTGTACTACTGAATATATATGTGAGGAGGTGCACGGGGAGAGACTGCAACACAATATATACACGGGCACCTTGACTTTGATCCACAGTAATATGCACAATATAAATGTATAAATGACTGAACAACACTGCCAATATAGAAAGTCTCTTGAAGTAATCCAGCATGAGATAACACAGTCAATGATGGCAATAGACTCAGCGGATAGTACACTCCAGAGGAGAACCAACACAGTCCAGCAAGGTATGCAATACACAGCACAGTCAAATGGGAAGTATGCATACCGTGGTTCAGGAGAAAGCAGTCAGACAGAAGTGCAGAGATACCTGAACGGCAGGAGGCCGGCAGGATGCAAAGTCCCTGGATGGGTGAAGCGGTGGTCTAGCAGGTGCAGCGCACAGGTAGGTAGACCAGCAGGAAACCCAGGAAGGCGTGGAGAGCGGATCAGCAGTAGATGGATGAGTAGCGCTGAGAAGTAACAGCAGCGGGTCTCTGCGGGAACACGGAGGTAACCAATAGCAACCAGCAGGTGCAGTAACGATGGGACACCGGAGCAGAGTTGAACTGGAACAGATGATCACGGAGAGTAGCGGGTAGCAATAGTGGCAGCAGACTCAAGGAAACACGGTAGAGTAGACAAGGACTGAAGACTGAAGCGCACAGAGGCAGCAGATAGGAATCAGCTAAACAGTCACGATGAAACACAGACGGGTTGCAGGTTGAAGACTGTAGTGCACGGAGGCAGCGGGTAGGAATCAGCTAGCAGTCACGATGATGAAACACAGACGAGTTGCAGGTTGAAGACTGTAGTGCACGGAGGCAGCGGATAGGAATCAGCCAAACAGTCACGATGATGAAACACAGACGAGTTGCAGGTTGAAGCCTGTAGGGCACGGAGGCAGCGGATAGGAATCAGCTGGCAGTCACAATCATGAACAGGTGAGTGGATGTGGTTGAAGCCTGTAATGCACGGAGGCAGCGGATAGGCATCAGCTAACAGTCCCAATGATACATGGTAGAGTTGAAGTGATTAGAAGACTGTAGTGCACGGAGGCAGCGGATAGGAATCAGCTCACAGTCACGATGATACAGTAGATGGTAGAAGTGGTATGGGAACCACAGTAGCAGGAGTGGTTTGGAAACCACAGAGGTAGAAGTGGTTTGGAAACCACAGGAATCAGCAGGGCTGAATAAACAGGAAACACAGGAACACCTTCAGAGACTCATGGGGAATGAGACTCCAAGATCAGGCAACGTGGTGTTGACCACAGGTGCTTAATATAGGGAGGTTGCCTGATCTGCCAATTAAGTTAAAGGAACATACACTGAAGGTTTGGAAAGGGCTGCGCATGCGCAGTCCCTCAGGATAGAGGACGTCCACGGTTCCTAATAGTCCGGGAAGAAGCACTCACAGTCCGGTGAGTGACAGTACCCCCCCTTTTAAAGGTGGGCACAGAACGCCTGGAACCGGGCTTGTCCGGATTTTTGGAATAAAACTTCTTCAGAAGGGCAGGAGCATTAAGATCTTCAGCTTTGATCCATGAACGCTCTTCAGGACCAAAGCCCTTCCAATGAACGAGGAAACGGAGGACTCCTCGCGAAATTTTTGCATCCAATACCTCAGTAATCTCGAAATCCTCCTCCTGATGAACTTGAACTGGCTGCGGTGCTGAGGGAGGAGTCGAGAAACGATTGATAATAAGAGGTTTGAGTAAGGACACATGGAAGGCATTGGAAATCCGAAGATTCTTAGGAAGAAGAAGTTTAACACATACTGGATTGATAACTTGAATGATCCTATATGGACCAATAAAACGAGGGGCGAATTTCATAGATGGAACCTTCAAACGAATATTTTTGGTAGATAACCAGACACGATCTCCAATTTTTAGTGGTGGAATAGCCCGCCTCTTCTTATCTGCGAAAGACTTATATTTGTTAGATGTCTTCTTTAAACAGGTTTTGACCTGAGACCAGATATTTTTGAAGGTCTGACAAGCAGTCTCCACAGCAGGAACTTGGGTGGGCGGGAGGGCAGGAAATTCCGGAAAAGACGGATGGTGACCGTAGACCACAAAGAATGGAGTTTTGGATGATGACTCATGGTACATGTTGTTATGGGCGAATTCAGCCCAAGGGAGCAATTCTACCCAGTTGTCTTGGTTGGCTGAAGAGAACATCCTAATAAAAGTCTCAAGATCTTGATTGACTCGTTCCGTTTGTCCGTTAGATTGCGGATGGTAAGACGACGAGAGTGCTAATCGTATGCCCAAGGTTTTACAAAGGGCCCGCCAGAATCTGGAAACGAATTGTACTCCTCTATCTGACACAATCTCAGACGGACATCCATGGATGCGGAAGATTTCTTTAATGAAATGTTCAGCCAGAGTAGACGAGGAAGGTAAACCGGACAGAGGGACGAAATGAGCCATCTTCGAAAATCTGTCTACCACTACCCAAATAGTATTGTGATTCTTACTTGGTGGCAAATCAGTAACGAAATCCATACTAATATGGGTCCAAGGCTTGGACGGAATGGGTAGTGGTCGCAGCAACCCTGCTGGAGTTCTGCGGGAGGATTTGAACTGAGAACATAAATCACAGGAAGCAATAAACTCTTTGACGTCTCTCCTCATTGAAGGCCACCAGTAACTACGAGAGAGAATCTCAAAGGTCTTATGTTCACCGGCGTGTCCAGAAAAACGAGAGGCATGGAACCACGAAAGGATTCTCCTCCTCAGAGTAGGAGGCACGAGGGTCTTCCCAAATGGTAGCATTTTGGTGGATGACGCAGCCAGAGAAATACATTTGGGGTCTAGAATAGCATGGTTGGGAACCTCTTCTACATCAGAGGACGTCACAAAAGCTCGAGATAGAGCGTCAGCTTTCTTGTTCTTAGCAGCTGGTTTGAAGGTTATAATTAATTCAAAACGGGAAAAGAAAAGAGACCATCTTGCTTGACGAGGGTTCAAGCATTGAGCAGATTGCAAATATGACAAGTTCTTATGATCCGTGAAGATCGTCACCGGATGGCGAGCTCCTTCCAACAAGTATCTCCATTCCTCTAATGCAGCTTTGATGGCCAGCAACTCCTTGTCCCCGATAGTATAGTTTTTCTCTGCGGGCAGAAGACCCCGAGAGTAGAAGGCACAAGGATGTAATTTTTGTTGCTCCGAGCGTTGGGAGAGAATAGCTCCTAAGCCCACATTAGAGGCATCTACTTCTAGGAAGAAGGGGAGTGTCACATCAGGTTGTCGCAGAATGGGAGCAGACGAGAAGGACTCTTTGAGGATTTGAAAGGCTTGGAGAGCCTCAGATGACCATTGCTTAGTATTAGCCCCTTTCCGAGTTAAGGCCACAATGGGAGATGCAATGGATGAGAAGTCTTGAATGAAGCGTCTATAGTAATTGGCAAAACCTAAAAAACGCTGGATGGCACGAAGAGTGGTTGGCTGAGGCCAATGTAGTACAGCATTTACTTTGTCTGGATCCATCTTCAGGCCAACTCCGGAAACTATATACCCCAAGAATGGAATCTGGGGTAACTCGAATGAACATTTTTCCAATTTACAGAACAATGAGTTTTTCCGTAGTCTGGAGAGGACCTCTGCCACATGTTGGTGATGAGAAGGCAGGTCCTGTGAGAAGATCAATATGTCGTCCAGGTAGACAACGACACATACATATAATAAGTCCCGAAAGATCTCATTGATGAAACCCTGGAAAACCGCGGGGGCATTACACAGCCCGAAGGGCATTACTAAATATTCGTAATGCCCATCTCTGGTGTTAAACGCGGTCTTCCATTCGTCACCGGAACGGATTCTAATTAAATTGTAGGCACCACGAAGATCCAACTTAGTAAATATCCGAGCTCCCTTGATGCGATCAAATAGCTCAGTGATCAGCGGAATGGGATACCGATTCTTGATAGTAATGGCGTTGAGTCCACGAAAATCTATACAAGGGCGTAATGATCCATCCTTCTTTTTGACGAAGAAGAACCCAGCTCCAGCGGGAGAGGTGGAAGGTCGAATGAACCCACGCTGGAGATTCTCCTGTATGTACTCAGATGTGGCTTGAGTTTCAGGTAACGAGAGAGGATAGACCCGACCCCTGGGAGGAGTCTTGCCAGGTAGAAGGTCGATCGGACAATCCCAAGAACGATGAGGAGGAAGACGTTCAGACTGAGCTTTATCAAACACATCGGCAAATGAAGCATACTGAGGAGGGAGTCCCGGGGAGGACGATGAGATGGAAGATTGCTGTACTTTAAGAGGAATAACTTGAGAGAGACAACGATGGTGACATTCAGACCCCCAAGACGTAACTTGAGGGGTGCGCCAGTCAATCTGGGGAGAGTGACATTGAAGCCATGGAAGGCCTAAGACAATCGGACTTGTCGTAACAGGAAGAATTAAAAACGAAATTTCTTCATGGTGTAGTACACCAATCTGAAGGGTTACTGGAGACGTACTCTGGGTGATGAGACCATTGATGAGACGTGATCCATCTATAGCCGTCACAGTAATGGGTGTTTTTAAAGTGATCACTGGTAGGGACCATTGATTCACTAGTGATTTAGAAATGAAATTTCCTGCTGCTCCGGAATCAATCAATGCCTGTGACTCAAAGGATTTGGTAGCAAAGGAAATCGTAACATCGAAAGCGCAGACTTTAGATTTCATAGACAATGGAGAGGACTCCAGGGACCCTAACTTCACCTCTCCAGAACTAGTTAGGGCCTGGCATTTCCCGATTTCTTAGGGCAAGAACTGAGCATATGTGTGGAATCAGCACAATAGATACAGAGTCTATTCTTTACTCTTCGTTTCCTCTCTTCTAAAGATAATTTGGAACGTCCTATCTCCATGGGAATCACAGAAGGTGAAACTGGACGAAATTGAGGGTTTAAACGAAGAGGTGCTTTAGCAGAAGTTGTTTTCTCAGATTCTCTTTCACGAAATCTCATGTCTACACGATGGCAAAGAGAGATCAAATCTTCTAGTGACGAAGGAAGCTCTTGGGTAGTCAGTGCATCTTTAATTTTATCGGAGAGCCCCTGCCAGAAGGCGGCAACTAATGCTTCAGTGTTCCACTGAAGTTCAGAGGCTAAGATCCTAAATTGAATGACATACTGTCCTACTGTATGGGAGCCTTGTCGCAAACGAAGAATGCTGGAAGCAGCGGAGGTCACACGACCTGGTTCATCGAACACACTTCGGAACGTGGAAATGAATTTGGCACTATCTTGTAGAATTGGATCGTTTCTCTCCCACAGAGGGGAGGCCCAAGCCAGGGCTTGTCCAGAAAACAATGAGATAAGATAGGCCACTCTGGAACGATGGGTAGAAAAATTTTGAGGTTGGAGTTCAAAATGGACTGAACATTGGTTAAGGAAACCTCTACAAGTTTTGGGGTCCCCGTCATATTTTGACGGAGTAGGCAGGTGAAGCGTAGGAGCTGTAGACACCTGGGATGGCACTGGGGAAACGGAGGAAAGCACAGGAGCTTCAATACTAGCTGTAACAGTCTGTCCAGATGTTCCTTGGGAGGTTAACGATTGGTAACATTGAAGTAACAGCTGTTGGCGAGCATCCTGTTGCTCCACACGGCTGACCAGATGCTGCAGCATCTCTTTAGCAGTAGGTTCCGTATCTGGGTCTGTCATGGCCTGATCTTACTGTCACGGGCACTAGGAGTCTTTACCCAGGGATCACCAGGTGATAGGCTTACCAGAGCAGTATAGGTGGTAATATGGTACTCTGGTAGCAGGGTGATCACGGAACAGGAAATAGCAGATGATGAGATGCTCAGGAAAGTCTATGACTAGCAGCACTGGCAATATGGAGGTAGTAATACACGAGGAACTGTATGGACAAAGGACACGTGAAGGTAGTCAGTGGTCTGCGGTAGCAAGTTGTACCACTGCTATAGTGAGGAGGAATGTCCAACAGAAACGAGGAGGTGATGAGAGTCAGCGGTCTGCGGATAGCAAGTTGTACCGCTGTCTGAGTGAAGGAATGGAATCCAAGTGGAGGTATCCGGGGAGTCAGTGGTCTGCGTTAGCAAGTTGTACCACTGCTATGTGAGAGGATACTGGAACAGGTGAAACTGTAAACAGGAGTCAGTGGTCTGCCACTAGCAAGTTGTACTACTGAATATATATGTGAGGAGGTGCACGGGGAGAGACTGCAACACAATATATACACGGGCACCTTGACTTTGATCCACAGTAATATGCACAATATAAATGTATAAATGACTGAACAACACTGCCAATATAGAAAGTCTCTTGAAGTAATCCAGCATGAGATAACACAGTCAATGATGGCAATAGACTCAGCGGATAGTACACTCCAGAGGAGAACCAACACAGTCCAGCAAGGTATGCAATACACAGCACAGTCAAATGGGAAGTATGCATACCGTGGTTCAGGAGAAAGCAGTCAGACAGAAGTGCAGAGATACCTGAACGGCAGGAGGCCGGCAGGATGCAAAGTCCCTGGATGGGTGAAGCGGTGGTCTAGCAGGTGCAGCGCACAGGTAGGTAGACCAGCAGGAAACCCAGGAAGGCGTGGAGAGCGGATCAGCAGTAGATGGATGAGTAGCGCTGAGAAGTAACAGCAGCGGGTCTCTGCGGGAACACGGAGGTAACCAATAGCAACCAGCAGGTGCAGTAACGATGGGACACCGGAGCAGAGTTGAACTGGAACAGATGATCACGGAGAGTAGCGGGTAGCAATAGTGGCAGCAGACTCAAGGAAACACGGTAGAGTAGACAAGGACTGAAGACTGAAGCGCACAGAGGCAGCAGATAGGAATCAGCTAAACAGTCACGATGAAACACAGACGGGTTGCAGGTTGAAGACTGTAGTGCACGGAGGCAGCGGGTAGGAATCAGCTAGCAGTCACGATGATGAAACACAGACGAGTTGCAGGTTGAAGACTGTAGTGCACGGAGGCAGCGGATAGGAATCAGCCAAACAGTCACGATGATGAAACACAGACGAGTTGCAGGTTGAAGCCTGTAGGGCACGGAGGCAGCGGATAGGAATCAGCTGGCAGTCACAATCATGAACAGGTGAGTGGATGTGGTTGAAGCCTGTAATGCACGGAGGCAGCGGATAGGCATCAGCTAACAGTCCCAATGATACATGGTAGAGTTGAAGTGATTAGAAGACTGTAGTGCACGGAGGCAGCGGATAGGAATCAGCTCACAGTCACGATGATACAGTAGATGGTAGAAGTGGTATGGGAACCACAGTAGCAGGAGTGGTTTGGAAACCACAGAGGTAGAAGTGGTTTGGAAACCACAGGAATCAGCAGGGCTGAATAAACAGGAAACACAGGAACACCTTCAGAGACTCATGGGGAATGAGACTCCAAGATCAGGCAACGTGGTGTTGACCACAGGTGCTTAATATAGGGAGGTTGCCTGATCTGCCAATTAAGTTAAAGGAACATACACTGAAGGTTTGGAAAGGGCTGCGCATGCGCAGTCCCTCAGGATAGAGGACGTCCACGGTTCCTAATAGTCCGGGAAGAAGCACTCACAGTCCGGTGAGTGACAGACCTAGGGTAGGGTCAGTACCAACAGGGCATGGGGGCCGGGATTTATCTATCTTAGGGTCTAGTGTTAGGTTGAAGTCACCCATTATGACCAGATGACCTTGGCAAGCTTTAAGTATCTCTTTACAGAGCATTTTGAGAAAGGGGACTTGACGGGAATTACGGGCATAGAGTGAGACTAGAGTTACTAATTTGTCTTCTACCAGGGTTATATATCTACCCAATTTATCCTCTATTTTGGTTTTCAGTGTAAAATTAGTATGGCCACTAAACAGGATGGCCACAGCACTTCTTTTAAAAGGACCATTAGTAAAATAACCTACTGGGTACATTAAATCTCTTAAAGAGGGCGAGGAAGGGAATGAAAAATGCATTTCCTGCAGTGCTACCTCATCTGTCTTTCTCTTGTGAAATGTGAGAAGTGCCAATCGACGTTTATTGAGGTAGTTAAGTCTCTTAACATTCAACGAGTAAAACTGGACCATAGATCAAAGGTTCAGGAGGAGGGTGATTTGTAGTAGAGGTATACTGAACACGAACCATAGCACCTGAGTGATCAAGGGGAAGGGGAGATGTTTGGGAAAACGGAAGCGGGGAGAAAAAAAACTGAACTGATCTGAGGAACTGGTCAGATTATTTTCAACAGAGGAACGTGTGTGACAAACTGGGTAATGTGGGGGAAGGGGTGGGAGGCAGGACTGGGTCCCATCCATGGGGCACCCATGCAAAGAACTAAGGGACAATGTAACAAGTGATGTAATATATATATATATATATATATATATATATATATATATATAATAGAAGTGAAAATAACATAACAATGTTCATAACAGCTAAATATCGAGGAAATCGTGTAGTGGTCGTCCACCGGTCCGCAGAAGGGATCAACTCTCTGGGAACGGGCAGAGTGTATCTAAATAAACAGAAGAGTGACTATACACTTTCAGCCCTCTGTTGTTAAGGAAACTAAAAGAACAAAACCTAGGTTATATGGCAATATCGTAAACAGGATTGCATCATACATTAGCATTGGTGTATATTATACTCAGCCAGTCAGAGACCGAAGCAACAGGGACATCAGAAGGAGACATGAGCTTCAGTCCTTGGTAACTCGAGTCCACTCTGTTTGAAGAGGAGGCTTACGTGCAGCAGGACCAGCGGGCAGAGATAGCTGTCAATCCTGAAGGAGTTTGAGGCCTTCTTCATGAGATGAAATGATATATGTGGAATCTTCGTATCGAACCAATAAGTTAACCGGAAAACCCTATCTATAGGATATGTAATTTGCACGTAGGGCTGTCGTGACTGGGTGTAGGGTCCACTGTTTGTTGATTCTGGTGAGAGAGGTGTCTTGGAATAGATGAAGATCTCCAAGCATAGACTTCTTCTCTGTGATTCACGCAGCTCTGAGCACGACTTCCTTAATATGAAAGAAGTGAACTCGAAGAAGAGTGTCCCTTTGGGAATTCCCGGGTGCAGAGTGGGGGCGAGGGAGGTTGTCAATTTGGTCCATAAGGAGATCCTTATTGTCGACAGTAGGTAACAATTTCTGGAACAATGAATGAGCATAGTCCTGTAGGTCAGCATTTGAGACAGATTCCGGAATGCCTTTGATCTTTATGTTTCTGCAAGAGTGGTCCTCCAAATCAGCTACTTTATCTGTCAGAAAAGTGACCATATTCCGGAGCAATTCTTGATAAGAAAAAAAGGTTGTTATGGGAGGCGACCAACTCCTCCATCTTGGTTTCTAGATGGTCCGTACAGCCTCCAAAGTCGTCAATGTCTGTTCTCAGACCACCGAGTGTTGCTCTTAGTTCTGTAGTTCAATCAGATCGTAGGGCCTTCAGCAACTGATGAAGTGTGTGAGTTGTTAATGAAAGTCCCCTTCTGTTGTGAGGCTAAGATCTGCAAGTAGAGTTCTCCTAGGGGGGGGGGAGGGGGCGGTCGGGTCCTCTGTCCAGACCAGGAAGGTGTTGGCTTTTGAGGAGGAGTGTGAGCTTGTTGCAGGCTTGACACGCAGTTGGAATCTGATCGGAGGAGCCAGAACCGCATGTTTTTTCTTTTTAGGAGGCATGACAATCTAGACAGATGAATTGGTCTGATAAGTTTTGAGAATCGACTCCAACTGTTAAGCGCTTATATGGGGAGCAACATGGGTCGGATAACCTGTATATTAACTCAAAAGACCTCCATTGGTTTGCGTTACACCAGTGAGGGTGTGGAGTACGTATCATGAAGCGTGTTGACAAGGGTTCCCAAGTCTCTAATTCTTGAGAATCAGGCGATTCCATCACAGAGACGGCCACCAGGTGGCAGCAGTGTTGTAGAAGAAATATTTCTGTGTTGCATTTAAGAAACAGCAGTGTGTTTTGAGGCAGCTGGTGTGATATTGTATAAAACAGAACAATGGTCTATTCCAAATATACCATTGCACTGGAAAGGGTAAAATGGTCCTATGTGAAGTGAGGGAAGGCAGAAATGGGAGGGCAATATTCTGAGCACCACGAGAAGTAGTTGGCAGAATAGAGACAGGCAAGCTTTATGTATTGGTAATAGGCAAGTTTTGTACTCACCAACTCCAAAGCTGATGCTGAGTGCAGCTTATATAGATGCCTCTCTTCTAGTCAGCAATGCAATCAGTATCTCCCCTCCTCCATCTGAATTAAGGGGACCTGCACTCTGTAGTGGTCTGCAAACTTGGGTCATGCAACTCTTGGTTGGTATAGGAGGCTTTTGGGCTGCAGGCTATCTGTAGAATATTTTTTTTTCCCAATAATTAAGTGGCGGGACCAGAAGAGGCCAATCGAGCCCGCGACTTCACACCCGGCCTAGGCCGCAATGATGAGGGACCGATCTGCAGTGCTAGGTCACAACAGAGACTCAATACAATTCGTGTTCCAGCGAGCTTCGAGAGAAAGATAGTGCGTCTGCGCATGAGCGATGCAGGTAGAGGACTCCCCGACTTCTGATCAGACGGCAGCCTAAGGATGTCCCAGTGCAGAACTCGTCAGTTTTTGTCTCCACTCGTGGGTAGCTCCAGGCCTATGTCCAACTGTATATAAGGCTGCCAGAGACACAGTTCAAACTCCCAGAGATATAGGGAGAAGGTACTATACGATGGCCAGAGACTGGTGCCATGAAAAATGCAATAAGGCACCGATGGACGCAAATTTATAAACTGTGAGGCGCAAGGATAAACTCCTTCCATCCAGTGTGGCTGTCAAGCCACATCACCAATAGTCACTTCTTCTGACATCAACTTTCTGTAGCTATTATCTAATCTAGAGGCAAGTTCTTCTTGATTGTGGTGTTGGTGGCTGCAATTTTGAGGAAATGTATATATCAAAAGAGAAGGTACTTTATGTCCCAGAGGGAATGGTAAAGACAATTTCAGATCCTTATCAAGCTTTTAAGGTGTTACCCGAGGTAGCATTGACCTTCACTTATCCATGGTCCTTACTAAAATACATGATAAATAAACTGTAGATTGAAACTCTCCAAAAGTTTTTCTCAGATGATTTTTATGAAAAATTGGTTGCAGAACCTTGACACTAGGCCTCATAGTAACCCTAAGTCTTTAAAAGGAGACATTGTGGTTTTACTTCAGCTTTGGCTGTATAGAAATATTCTTTATTTGTGTTTTATGTTGTTCTCCCACTGGTTATTGACTATGCCTTCACCTCTCCATTCCCTTTTTATTCTATAGCATCACAAATCAAATCTAACAGGCTGTATAAACTAGTTGTCAAATACAATAAGCCCCTTATCTAATTTATCAATTAGCCTTCAAACAACCCAATTATACGAACTACTCAAACTGTTCAATATTAATTGAAAAATAAGTTAACACTACTAATTTCATATTACTGTTATATTGAAAACTTAAGTGAAACATCAAACAAACCTTTGAAACGCTACTTTGCCTAGTTGAAAACTTCTTGAAAGTATGCGGGTCCCTCTTTATACAGTAAACTTGACTATGTTCAATGAAAATAAATTAAGGCGCCACTGAATTCTCTTAGGAGCAGCATTAAAGACATGGGCTGTTTGCCTACAACCACAGATTACATCTGGGACTTTCATGGATCTTGGATCTCTGGATCTCTGTGCAAAGCCTGTGAGGTCAATTGTGGCTGTGGAGCTTGCAATATACACATAGTAATATACTGTATATAGAACTATGTAGCTACAACCTGTCTGCTGAATGCCAGCTTCACTGCTGTCATAATGCACTGAAAATGTAAAAAAAGAAAGTCTACCTGCTCTTTTATGAGTAGATATTTTGAAACACATTGGCCATAAAGGTCAAAAAAACTTTGTGGTCTCTTCAAACTTTTGATACAAGTTTTTATTGTAATACCAAACAAACTTAATTAAAATCAAAACCAATGACTGACAAGATTACATTTGGCAAACCTAAACTCTCTTTGGAAATGTGCTTACTTCTACATTTGTATTATATGTAATAAGAAAGTATGTTTTGACACTTACATTAAAAAAATAATGTACAATTTGGAATTTGAAAAATTATTTTTCAACTTCGATTTTTTTTTTTCCTGGAATTACAAATTGAAGGAATTCAGAGCCGGACAACAGTGGAATTAGTTTATTTCAAATTATTTGAATTAATCATGACAGATACGTAATGAAATACTTTTTAAAATGTACAGTAAGATGCTATTGTATGGAGTATGCCACAAGATTACTTCTTGTCATTACATCATCTTAAAACCTAAGTCTCTCTCCTATCTGCAATATATCTAAGACATTAGGTTCATTTAATTAACCTTTGAGTTTTACAAAATTTTATTAATTTGAATAGTGAATCAAACTCCTTTTGCACTTGCATTAACCAGCACAAAAGCCCCCTACAGGTTAAAGTTTAAATGTAGATAACCAGATAATACAACTCCTGGCAACGTTTCTATAGTAAAAATGGAATTCGTCTTGCACCTCATTTCAGAAACTCTGTCACCCTACACTTTTTTCTTTTTCCAATGCTCCCTGAGACACAGAAGGATATTAATTTTCCACTAAAATCATTCAGCAATTATGCAGATAGCACCAGAAAAGCAACACAGAAACACAAAAAGAAACTGTTAGCTGAGAAAGAGACCCTAGATATTCATTAAAAACAGATGGTAACATAGTGAACAGGCTCCGCTTTGATGTTTAGACTAAATCTGTGTTAATCTGCCACAATGTGAGAGACAAAAAAAGGAACTGTGACACAACTGTATGTGTTAACTTATGCAATATATCTGCAAATGCATTGAAGTATTGTAACTAATTCCTGAATGACTTTTTTTTTTTAGAACAATTTAAACAAAGGACTATCCTTTGACTTGCAAGAGACTGTAGCTTTTATTCATTCTTCTGTGAAAAGCCCTGAAGGTAGCAAATAATTAACTCCAATAAAGTAATTGGGACATTGATACTGTAGTGGTTAGAGCTTGTACAATTTGGAATATATCCATATTCAATATATCCAAATTCAACATGTGTACTGAGATTTGGAGACGTAGTATTCTAAATAAATATAAAGAGCAATGAATGATACTATGTTACAAATATGATACAGAGGACTAAACTTTAAATATAATAAACATGGTTATGTATGGCTGGGCTGTCTTAATATGTGGGTCATAGGTTTGTGGCACAAATCGCATTAGGAGGCCCCCATACCATTATTTGCAAAATAGGAAGTATAAAAAAAACAGAAAACTTGTACACAAGATACTGTGTAAGAGTTGCTTACATGTATATATTTTGGGGTAGGCAAAATCCAAGATCAGCAAAAATGATAGACAAGGGCCAAAACAGCAGCCGCTGCAAAGATATACTTGATATAGTTGGTCAATTCTGAGATATGGATAGATAGGTATATCTAAAATAAAGACACTAAGTTCAAATAAAAGTAATCCACTAAAAAATAAAACTGCTCAATAGGATTAATCTATATAGTCACACCCTCTATATACAGTGCCAGCCCCATTGCTTGCTGTTTTTTCCCCCCTGGAAAATTAGAACAAACTACAAAGGCACTCAATGGTAACATTTTCCTAAAAAAAGTCCACAGAGTGTGTGTGTATGTATAATATAGATATGTGCGGCACAGTGGCTTAGTGGTTAGCACTTGTGCTTCAGGGCACTGGGGTCGTGGATTTGATTCCCGACCAGGGCTTTATCTTTGTGGAGTTTGTATGTTCTTCCTGTGTTTGTGCGGGTTTCCTCCCACACTCCAAAAGCATACTGGTAGGTTAATTGGCTGCTATCAAATTGACCCTAGTCTGTGTATCTGACTGTGTGTGTTAGGGAATTTAGGCTGTAAGCTCCAATAGGGCAGGACTGTTCTGTTCGTCTAGTCCAGGGGTCAGGGAACTTTTTTACCTTTTACCCCCAAATATATTTAGATGCGCCGTTGTTACCCCCTTGATTTGAAAGGAGGGAAATCCTATATTATATTATTAATTATTGGAATTAAAAATTTGATTGAATCTATTCAAAATTTCTTTGAAAGCTTCAACTTCAAAACTTCAGGTTTTGGAGAAATGATGTTGCTTAATTTTTGATATGAGAGCATCAATATTGGGGCATTTTGATGTCAGAGCAATTTGGATACAGTCTTCAGCCTCCAATCGATTTCTCTGCTTTGTTTTTATGTTCGTTAGATTGAAAAATGCTTGTTCGCAAAGGTAGGTTGTTGCAAAAGGCAGCAACTTTTTGACTGTCTCCTTGTGTGCATTTTTGAATGCCTTTGCAGCTGTTGACATCCACAGATCTGCTTTGTTTTCAAATGCAATACGTGCTTCATTATTACAACAAAGCTCAAGAAGTGCCTCTGCCAACCCATGAGGCTCTTCTGGTACAACAGCAATTTCACATTTAAAGGGGTCTACAATCCAACTGACAGCATGTGAATCGGCAGCATTACCCCCAGGAATTTCATTTTTACCCCATTTGGGGTAATTTACCCCTGTTCTCTGACCACTGGTCTAGTCGCTATTCAATGAAAATTGTCCAAGTCGAATAGTGTGGTTCCAACTCACAAAGCGATTAATAGCAAAAAGTAAGAGTAACAATTAATAAAATAAGTATAGCCGATTACATACACAGATGCTCTGGATCCAGCATACAGTCATTCAATCCTGAAGTCTGTGGTCAAGAAGACTGTATGATAGTCCCAGAGCTCAGTTTATTTACAGTTGTTACATTGAAAACAGTAGAGATGATTTGGCATGTTTCCATTGGCTCAAGATTCAGGTCAGTCTGGTATAATGCAGGACATAGGTCAGTTCAAACTATGCCCTCTTCCCGCCGAAAACCTGGTTCAAACTGGTCTATTTGCATTACACACACACACACACACAATACCATTCTGATCATTAATTCCCTATCATCCATAACTCACATACGCGAGGTGCAATCTCTTGGCCGATTGAAATGGATCTCTGAGGACAAATAGGAGATTAGAATGATACCAAACATGATATGTTCCGTGTATCCTGAACCTTAGATCTCACAAAAGTGCATTTAACATTATTATACTTAACTATAAACTCTAATAAATTTGGTTATAAACGACTGTGTATTGGAACTATTTTTAAGGGGAACTATTTACAAGTGAATGTGTAAGTGTACATGAGTGTAGAAGTGTTCACATGTGCTGTGGTTAAATACGCCCTTCCACGCTCTAGCGTGCTTTTCGCATATTTTCAGACAAAGACAACCAGATTGATGGATATTAATTGGAAACGACTACATCCCATTATTTGACTTCGACAGGACTGATGTGAGTGACAAATATTCTCTGTATAGCGCTACGGAATTAGTGGTGCTATATACATAATAATGATGATATATATTTCTTTTTAGTACGCTGTTAATGTCTGCATAGACATAGATTAACAAGAAGAGAGCATTTATATAATTTGACACAATATATAGTATATACTAGAAAAGAGCAATTCGATTACAAGGAGGGAGACTATAGCCCTTAGGGTAGAGAGCCTGGAGCTTGCATATCCAGAGCATTTCCCTCTGGGCTTTTTTAGAAGTCATATCTTATTATTGTATTTAGACCTGTTTTTATAATTCATGAATGATATAAAGTTATTTTTCAAATGCTTACACGTATAATAATGTCCACATCTACGGAAAGCAGTTAAAGAAGTCTGTTACTGCTCTTTTCTATATTCTTTAATGTTGTGTTTTTTTATTTTGTTTTTTAAGTTATGTATATTTTTTTTTAATCATAACCTCGGAAGACAGTTCAGTGTTCATTAATAATGTGTTTCATCTGTTTCTTGTAACAATTACATTCCATAATAAATGAGAAATGCTATGGATGATTCTTCCCTTCTTTGTATTGCAATAAAGACTCCCTTTCCAATTGTTGTGTTCTTATGATTGCTTGTGATTGCTGTTTCAATAAGTTCTGGACAAGTTTTTTTCTAAAACATTATATCTGTTATTTGATAACTCAGCTCAACTACAGTTCATCATCATCATCATCCATTTATGAGGCACCGCAGATTCTGCAGGGCAATAAGTCAGCAATACACAAACAGAACATAATACATATAAATATTGGTGCAATAGAACTACAATTGTAGAAGGAGCATGTAGAACATAAAGAAATCTTTACAAGAGGACAAGGAGGTCAGGACATTAGCCAGGAGGTAGAGAGGGCCCTGCTCATGAGAGTTAACATTCTAGAGGGGTGACAAAAAAACAATGTGGGTAGTGGAAAACAAGTGGAATGGGAAAGCAAGAGAGACGAGCATGAGGTCAAAACACTAAGGAGCCTTTGTTCCTTTGATTAAAAATCTTGAGATGAAGATGCTTTATCAGATAATATTGGGGTGTTTCAGGGCCAGTACAAGCCTTAGGGGTGACCTAGGTGGTGCCACTCATATATCAGAAGTGGCGCCCCCCTGGAGAACGGTGCACACAACCCAGCGGCTTCTTGCTTCAGCAGGGGGAGGTGGGGCATCATCCTCTGCTTTTCAGACTGGGACTGTGGCACTTAGCTGGGATATCAAAGCCAAACACCACACTCCCACAATATAATGGATATCAAGGTGCAGCAATTGACACCTTCACATGTAAGACACTTCAGGCTGCAATTCCTTTTTGGTAGTAGTCAGCTCTTGGGGTCTTGTGGGAACATTAAAAACACTGGATGAGTAACATTATGACACTCATTCAGGGCTTTAAGTGCCCCTTCACTATTGGCTCCCTAGGCAACTGCCTAGGCTTGCCTATTGATATCACTGGCCCGTCAGAGAATGGAAGTCCTTTGGCAGGGAGGAAAAGCCTGTGTGCCTGCTCATAAAATGGGAACACCTCCCTGAATGCACCTTATTTACCCATTTAAAAAGTCCGTGCAACATTAGGCATTGATAAGTGTTTGTCTTTTAACCTGATGGTCTTTTTAATGCACTGTTTAGAAAACAATGTGCACACCCTATATAGATAAAAGTCTGGTGCCTGATCAAAAAAAGGATAAGAATGAAAAACAGACGTCTCTCAGAGAATGCAGAAACAATTAAGGTAGCAACGTTTCAAAACCCTTTTTTCAAGAATATAATATATACGAGGGGGTACCCAAAAGAAACCAGAATCAATTTATAAAAAAAATAGTGTATTTATTTGTTCATTTTAAAACTTCAGTCACCTGCAAAGCACTCTACACCTGAATCAATCCATTTGTCCAAAAACGTTTTTTTCCATTGCTCAAAACATTTTTTAAATTCATTGTCGTTGATGCCTTTTAGTACTTTTGCCTTTTTTGTTTCACCTCTTCAATATCAGCAAAAAGTTTTCCTTTACGGTCTTTTTTCATCCAAAGACATACTGATTCAGAACGGTCCTGCAAACATTCAACTAGTGGCAGAAGCCCATAATACAAGTTCCCCGCCTTCTAGAACACACACATTATATATATGAGGCCACTGATAGAATTAGGAATAGGGATCGGATAGAAACACTACAATATACAATATACAGCGAAATGTGACAAAAAGGATACGGTACCGTTCATTACAGAATTTAATAGCGGTGAGAATTTGGTTAAATCAACACTGAATAAACATTGGGGCATCTTACTAAGAGACCCAATATTATCGAAGATCCTCCCAGAGAAACCTACTTTGATATTTCGTAAAAATCAGAATGTAAAGGACCTGATCGCTCCGAGTTTACTTATGAAGAATAATTTGATAAAAAAAATCCTCTGGTCTGCTAATTAATAATGTAGGTTCAGTGAGATGTACTCACTGTAATGTTTGCAAGTACATGAACACAACTAAAACCTTTTTTTATAATCATGATAATAGTAAGCAATTTAAGGTCAAACAACGGATGGATTGCTTAACAACATCAGTTATTTACATGCTAGAGTGTTCATGTAACTTGAAATATGTGGGCAAAACCAAACGCCCACTAAAATTGCGTATCCAGGAACATATTCGTAACATTAAAAATGAAGCACAGAGTCATTCTGTGTCCAGACATTTTTTACATAAACACAGTAGTGATCCTAAATATCTTAAATTTATGGCTCTGGAAAAGGTATCATTAAATTCAAGGGGAGGAGATTTACAATGTAAACTTTCCCAACGGGAAATGTTTTGGATCTTCTAATTGGGCACCCTGACACACAGTGGTTTAAATGAGAATTATGAGATAGCCCCTTTTTTATAAATCTCTTAAATAATTTTTTATGAATTTTTATGAATGTTTTCTATGAATAATATGAACACATTGTATGATATACTGTATTCTGTTATACATATAATTGTATTGTATGTTGTATTTCAATTATGTTTTTGATATATAATTTTATTACTATGATCCTATTATATGCTGATCTATCTTGGTGGATTAGCATAATTCTTATGATTGTACGGTTATTATTAAGGATTTGTGTTGCATCCATGTATTGTCTTAGTAGGCTAATGTTTGCACTATATATCATATTGGATTAGGTTGTATCATTTATAGCACACTTTGCACTTATGCACTTTATATAGAATATTATTAATAGCCTTCATGTGGAAGGTATTGATTAACATATATTAACAGTATCACTTGGTCATGTATTATACTTATGAGGTTAGATTTATGGGTCAATGTCCCTTTATTGTAATTTCATTGCCCTATTGGGCTAATGCATTGCTCATTATATATCATTTATTACACATGTTTTTTAGAACTAGTCGTGCTACTTATAGCACTACCTGTATTTTCTATACATTCTATATGGAATGCATTACACTAGTCTTATATGGAAGACAGTGTTACCGTATATAGATTATATCATATCGGATTATTTAGTATCTATGAGGCTGGATATATGGGTTTTCCCTTTTATGTTGGATACACATCCATTCTCAATTTTCAATAATCATTGGGCACTTGTTTACACACATTTCTCCGGTATACAGAGTGATTGTTTTTTGTTTTCTACTAATAAAGTTATTGTCGCGCATGCGCGGAGAGTGGCGGTCTCTGCGCACGCGCCAATGTGGCGCGGCCGCTCTTTATAAGATCGGTATTATGGATGTATTGTTCTGTACTTTATTGCTCCTGAGGAAGTCCCGTTGTACCGGGACCAAACGCGTTGAGCTGTGACATCTACTAGCGCTATTGTGGTTAACTCATGTGAGTTACTACTGTGCTATTCAATTTTAATAAATTGATTATATTTTTACTTTGCATTCTTCTTTATCAATCTCGCTCATCACCGCCATTGGATGAGGTTGTGACATAGGAATTGCCTGATCTTTTACTTATGGCCTGAGAAAGTCTACAGTCTTCTGACTATTTGGTATGCAGACAATATATATTTAGGGATGCACTCTGCACCTGTGTGCTATATTATTCACCTTTTGGGTTCACTACCTGATTTAGCACTCTTTCTCCTGGTGGAGGATTATTTCCAGATTTGGTGCAGTTTAGCATATAACAATACTACACTATGTTAGTTTTTGTTCTGTTTTTTTCTGCATTGTCATTACATCTGATGGAGATTGAGAGGGATTACCTCTGAAGAGGAACCTCCATATGACCATTTACTTCCTGATTACATCTTTACGGTACGCAGTTTATTACATCTTCCCAAATTTCATATTTGATATTACACATTGGGGCGCCCTACTTGTTTTTCTGTTGTAGTACTATCGTTATCCGGACTAACCATCTGGTCACAAGTTCTCTGAGGCTGCCGCTCTCAACCGAGCTAAGTGTTGTTCTGGGACTGATTCCTCAAAACTGGACTTTTTATATACTATTCATACCAGTTGTTTATTCAATTGTATTTACGCTGTGGTCATTAGCGCCATTGTATATCTTTTTTTGTTTGAGTATATATATATATATATATATATATATATATATATATATATATATATATATATTAGTGAAGTGGCTAAGGTGGTGGGAGACAGCTTCACTAAGAAAAAACAAAGTGCTGGAGATGGGGAATTGGCCAAAGCAGTGGCGGTAAATGTGGAGAGAGGTTCCCTTTCCAATCTGTCCCTGATTGCACTGGAGAGGAAGGTAGTTGTCTGTCATTGGAACCCTAATGCATGTGGCCTAGTAGATTAATTCAGAACATGATGTTTCTCAACCTTTCTTTCAATAGACTGGAATCACTTTAGGGGAGTGATGCACATATGTTCTGCCTGAATGTGAAGCAGTATATTGGAATCCAGTCACCAAAAGTCACCCTTTTATAATCAAGACGCCAAATGATCACATACAAGGTCCTGAGACTTACTGTTCTGTCTTTGTAAAAGGACAGGAAAATACTCGGACTGCTCATATGTCATGGCTGCTAATATGTCCTGCTGCAACAATTGTGTCATGTTGCCCATGTGTGGATTTTGGCTGTGCCAATGAAAGAGGTTCCTATAGCAGGTTGTGTGCACCTGCATTAGACTTCTCATCAGAGGTGCCTCCTTTCTTTCTGCTAGGGGCTCAATTTTTACTGATGGCACTGTTATAAGGAGGGTAGTGGTCCAAGACCAGACAGGATCTATTCACTTGCATCCGAAGTTGGGTTAACCTTGGCCAAGTCCATCATGTATAACATCTAGAGATCCTGGTGGAGGGCAGCCACGTGCCCTCTGTATTTGATCTCTCCTCACAGCAATGCTGCATAGATTGCAAGTGACCATCATTAAACACTGCATGGAACTTTTCCTTAGCAGTATGAAATACTCTGAAGCCAGAGACAATATCTTTAATAGATGTCTCAAAACTGTGATAACTACCAGGTCTGAAAAAACAACATTGCTTACCAGAACTTTAGCCTGCTCATTGCTGTGAGACTAAATGCTCACAGCAGCTGCCAATAGCACAACAGCAGATAATAGATTAATAATACTGGGGACCAACTGGGCTTGCCTTGCCACCGTTCCCTTTCTTTATCCCAAATTGCACCCCTCTAAATGCAGCAGGATGAGCTTTCTGCTGCCACCACTAGAGGCTCCTTCGCTGGCACCTAGAACCGGATTCTTCTGGGTAATTTTTGCTGCTGGGCACCTAGGCTGGTTCAATTACCTCTTCCTTTAGTTCAGGGTTGCTGTGGGTGGTTCCCCCTGGACTATTACACTGACCAGAGCTGCCAGGTAGCAGGCAAAGTGTTGGTACTGGATGCTGGGTCCCAAACTCAGAACAGTAAGATAACGGATTCGATCACAGGAATAACAACAGGTAAGTAGTCGTCAAAGCAGTATCTTGAAGCATAAATGTTTTATTACCTCAAGTAGTCCTTATCACTAGTACACAATAGTTTGGGGTACTAGTGATCTTCTAGCCGTAAAGATGGAGTAATAATACATTTCAGGGTAAAACAGCACTCTATACAGATTTACACACAAACCCTTGCAGAAGGTAATCCAGCCTCCTGCCCTTTTAAACAATCCAGACTGATTTATGCAGCTTGCACATAAAATTGTCACGAGGAAAGATTGCGGCACTTGCGGGTATTGGCACGGCTACTCTAGGAGGCACGGAGTCTAACATGCCACCGGTCTTCACCGCAAGAAAGTTTGGATTTCGCGGCAAATGACATGCAGGTCGCGGCCCTCCCAGGAAGCTACCTGCGAGATGGCAGAGATAATCGTGGTCGTACTAGCAGAGGTCTGGAACCGTGCGGACAGATAAGGTACCAAATCAATAGGCAGAGAGTATTCAAAAAGCCAAAGGTCAAATCCGGAGAGTATATGCAGAACCAAGGGAGAATCCAATCAGAGTCAGGGAAGCCGGGTCGGTACACTGGAGAACTATCAGGATATATGTAATATATACATAAACGCTGGAGGCTAGAAAAGAAACTAGTTGCTCTGGCACCCTAGTGGTGTCAGAGCAGGATTTAAAAAATGGAGAGTCCGCTCTCATTGGTGAGACCACCGGCAGGAAGCGGGGAAGCGCGTCCCGTTGCCAAGGCAATGGGCGCACAAGCGCACTGGCCCGCCGGGAGGAGCATCCCCATTGTCTAGCAATGGGGCGCTCCGTCAGAGAAAGACAACCGTCCCCGGCTAGTGAGGAGGCGCGGGGACGGCGTTTGGTAGTACCCCGCCCTCACAATTTGGAGAATCAGCAGATAACAACCGCCGTTTAAGGAAGGCGGCCAACAATTGTGGGGCATGCAAGTCCTCTTTAAAAACCTTGGACTTCTCCTCAGGTCCGAAGCCCCTCCAATGCACAAGGTATTGAAAACGTCCTCGAAATTTGCATTCAGCAAGGACTTGGCTAACTTCATATTCATCACCCGTAGTGGTCGGGATGGCTCGAGGAACCGAGGTGGCATGAGAAAATTTGTTGAGTACCAGAGGTTTTTATGATCAGTAAGGACAGTAACCGGGTAGAGAGCGCCCTCTAGGATGTGACGCCATTTCTCAAGCGCAGACTTTACTGGAAGTAGTTCTTTGTCACCTATGCCATAGTTAGCCTTGGAGGAGGAGAATCTCCTAGAGAAGAAGCCACAGGGGAGGAGAGTCCCAGAGATGGATTCCTGAGATAATACTGCCCTGACGCCAACAGAGGAAGCTCCAACTTCTACTAGGAAGGGTCTGTTCTGATCTGGCTGAGCAAGCACTAGAGCGGACGAAAGGCCTTTTTAAGTGATTCAAAGGCAGAGATGGCCTCCGGAGACCAGTTATGGGAATTAACCGTCCTTCGTGTTAGGGCAGTGATGGGAGCAATGATGGAGGAAAATTGCGAAATAAACTGCCGATAGTAATTGGCGAAGCCAATATATCTCTCAATTGCTTTTAGCCCTATCAGCCTTGGCCAGTTGAGAATAGCAGATAGCTTCACAGGATCCATCTGGAGACCGGTTCCTGACACAATGTAGCCCAGAAAAGGAATTTGTGGAACCTCGAAGACATACTTTGAGTGTACAATATAATTTATTAGAACGTAAGCGAGATAAGACCTCTTTCACATGACGACGATGGGAAGGCAAATCAGGAGAGAAGATTAGAATGTCGTCCAAGTAGGCTACCACAGAGACGTAGAGGAGGTCTTGAAAAATCGCATTAATAAAAGACTGAAAAATGGCAGGGGCATTGCAAAGGTCGAAGGGCATGACCAGGTACTCAAAGTGTCCTTCCCTAGTGCAGAAGGCAGTCTTCCACTAGTCTCCTGGGTGAATGCGTATAAGGTTATAGGCCCCACGCAGATCCAGCTTCGTAAAGATCTTGGATCCAGCGATCCTGTCAAAAAGTTCAGAGATGAGTGGTAAAGAGTACCTGTTCTTGACGATGATGGCATTCAGTCGCCGATAATCAATACAGGGCCGTAAGGTGCCGTCCTTTTTTTTTAACAAAGAAAAACCCTGCTCCAGCTGGGGAGGTAGACTTCCTGATGAAGCCTCGCTGAAAATTCTCAGTGATATACGTAGCCATTGCCGAATTCTCGGGAAGGGACAATGGATAGATTCTGCCCTTGGGAAGTGGTTTATCCGGTAGCAACTCGATAGCGCAGTCCCAGGGGCAGGGAGGAGGAAGAGATTCAGCAGCAGCCTTGCAGAACACATCAAGGAAGGAGATGTAGCACAAGAGCCAGTCAATCTGAGGAGACATCAGACGACACAGGAGAGAGGATTGTCTGAGTTTAACGCCGGAGAAGCAGGACTTGAAGCATCGGGAGCCCCATGAGGTAACCAGCACATGATTCCAATCGAATTGGGGAGAATGAAGCTTGAGCCAAGGTAATCCTAGAATTACAGAATTCACAGAACGAGGAAGAACCAAGAACTCGATAACTTCAGAATGCAGTACCCCTACCGTCAGCCGAACGGGAAAGCAGATGTGGGAAACGGAACCATTGGAAATTCGATTCCCATCCACAGCGGTGAGGAAGAGCGGCTGAGGCAATTTTTGAGTAGACAATTGGAGTTGCGATGCCAGTGTGGCAGAGATGAAATTCCCGGTGGAGCCGGAGTCCACAAATGCTGAGGTCTCATAGGGGCAGACAGGAGTATCCAGGGAGATGGGCATGAGACAATCAGTGCTGGAGTTAGAATAGTGAGTAGTAATCCCAACTCCTAGGTCGGCCTCCCTGCCAATGACTAGGAAGGGGCGTTTTCCGGTCTCTTGGTGCAAGAAGAGATAACATGACCCGGTTCCCCACAGTATAAGCACAGATTTTGCTTGAAGCGTCGCTGGCATTCTTCAGGGGAAAACCGGGAATGGCCAAACTGCAATGGTTCCTCCAAGGGTGCAGTATTCTGAAACACGGGAGCAAGGCGTGGGGAGATCCATCTGGAGGCTGAACGTTCCTGAGTACGCTCCCGAAAGAGCAGATCAATGCGATTGCATAGAGAGATCAGGGAGTCAAGATCCGCAGGGAGTTCACGTGAGACTGATTCGTCTTTGACGCGGTCTGCCAGGCCTTTCCAGATTGTTGCCTCTAATGCCTCAATATTCCATCTGAGTTCGGAGGAAAGTGTGCGGAATTGAATAGCGTATCGACCGACTGTCAGAGATCTCTGGCGAAGGTTCAGAAGACTGGAGGCAGCAGAAGATACCCGGCTGGGTTCATCAAAAACTCTCCGAAAAACCTCGATAAAGGAAGACACATTAGACATGAGAGGGTCATTCCGTTCCCACCGGGGGGGTGGCTCAGGCAAGGGCTTGTCCAGACAAGAGGGATATGACGAAGACCACCTTTATCCGCTCAGGAAAGATGCAGGATTACACTCAAAGTGGATTAGACACTGGTTAAGGAATCCTCTGCATTTCTTGGGTTCTCCGTCAAACTTGTCCAGTGGGGAAAGTTTTAAAGAACAGGTGGAAGCCACAACAGAAGAAGAAGAGGCGGCCGCGGCACCAAAGGTAGTTACAGGAACGGCTTGGGCAGAAGTTACAGAAGCTTGGAGGGATTCGAGGCGTATAGCAACACCTTGGATGCATTGAAGCAACTGTGCCTGTTCGGATTCCTGTTTTTCAACTCTGTGGGCAAGATGGAGAAGTAGATCTCGGGCAGACGGTTCACCTGGAGTTTCAGTTGACAGGGCCAGAGCAAGCTGTCACAAGAAAAGATTACGGTACCTGCGGATATTGGCACTGCTACTCTAGGAGGCGCGGAGTCTAACACGCCGCCGATCCTCACCAGGGACCCCCGCAAGGAAATTTGGATTTCGCGGCAAATGACGTGCAGGTCGCGGCCCTCCCAGGAAGCTACCTTTGAGATGGCAGAGGTAATTGTGGTCATACTAGCAGAGGTCTGGAACCGTGTGGACAGATAAGGTACCAAATCAGTAGGCAGAGAGTAGTCAACAAGCCAAAGGTCAAATCCAGAGAGTATATGCAGAACCAAGGGAGAATCCAATCAGAGTCAGGGAAGCCGGGTCAGTACACTGGAGAACTATCAGGATATATGTAATATATACACAAACGCTGGAGGCTAGAAAAGAAACTAGTTGCTCTGGCACCCTAGTGGTGTCAGAGCAGGATTTATATATGGGAGAGTCTGCTCTTATTGGTGAGACCGCCGGCAGGAAGCGGGGAAGCACGTCCCGTTGCTAAGGCAACGGGCACGCATGCGCACTGGCCCGCCGGAAGGAGCGTCCCCATTGTCTAGCAACGGGGAGCTCCGTCAGAGAAAGACGACCATCCCCGGCTAATGAGGAGGCGCGGGGACGGCGTCTGGTAGTACCCTGCCCTCACAATTTGGAGAATCAGCGGATAACAACCGCCGCTTAAGGAAGGCAGCCAACAATTGTGGGGCATGCAAGTCCTCTTTAAAAATTCAGGACTTCTCCTCAGGTCCGAAGCCTCTCCAATGCACAAGGTATTGAAAACGTCCTCGAAATTTGCATTCAGCAAGGACTTGGCTAACTTCATATTCATCACCCATAGTGGTCGGGATGCACGAGGAACCGAGGTGGCATGAGAAAATTTGTTGAGTACCAGAGGTTTTTATGATCAGTAAGGACAGTAACCAGGTAGAGAGCGCCCTCTAGGATGTGACGCCATTTCTCAAGCGCAGACTTTACTGCAAGTAGTTCTTTGTCACCTATGCCATAGTTAGCCTCGGAGGAGAAGAATGTCCTAGAGAAGAAGCCAAAGGGGAGGAGAGTCCCAGAGATGGATTCCTGAGATAATACTGCCCTGGAGCCAACAGAGGAAGTGTCAACTTTTTCTAGGAAGGATTTATGCCAGAATTTATATATGGGAGAGTCTGCTCTCATTGGTGGGCAGTGGGTCAGCGGTCAGACGTGCTGACCGCCGACAGAATTCGGGGAAGCGCGTCCCGTTGCTAGGGCAATGGGCACGCATGCGCAATGGCCGACCAGAAGGAGCGTCCCCGTTGCCTAGCAACGTGGCACTCCGTCAGAGGAAGATGACTGTCCTCGGCGAGCGAGGAGGCGCGGGGACGATGTCTGATAAAATCAGCCAGGACGGGTTTATACCTGTTTACTTTGAATTAGAGATGAGCGCACTCTTATTTCTGAAATCCAAGTCCACCCGAACGTTGCCGATCCGAGTCGGATCAGAGACAGATCCGGGTATTGGCGCCAAATTCAAATCTGAAACTGAGGCTCTGACTCATAATCCCGTTGTCGGATCTCGCAATACTCGGATCCTATAAATTCCCCTCTAGTCGCCGCCATCTTCACTCGGGCATTGATCAGGTTAGAGGGAGGGTGTGTTAGGTGGTCCTCTGTCCTGCTATATCTCGTGCTGTTCAGTTCTGTGCTGTGCTGTGCTGTGCAGTGTGTGTGTGTCCAGTGGTGCTGTGTCCTGTGCTCTGTCCTTCTGAGGTCAGTGGTGCTGCTGGGTCCTGTGCTGTGTCCTGTTCAGTCCAGTGGTGCTGTGTCCTGTGCTCTGTGCTTCTAAGGGCATAGTTATTTCCCCAATATTCCCAAGTGTTTAAAAAAATGTAAAAAAGTTATTTTAAAAAATACAAAAAACTAATTTTATTTTTTTTTTTTAATTACAACAAAATTTGCACAACCAATCCTGCAGTATAAGCCTATTGGTACTGCAATATTACCAAGTTCACACATTCTGCAGGATCAGTCCAGTGGTGTTGTGTGCTGTGCTCTGTCAATTTTGAGTTCAGTGGTGCTGCTGGGTCCTGTGCTGTGTCCTGTTCAGTCCAGTGGTGCTGTGTCCTGTGCTGTGTGCTTCTAAGGGCATAGTTATTTCCCCATTATTCCCAAGTGTTTAAAAAATTAAAAAAAAGTTATAAAAAAAATTGCAAAAAAATAATTAATTACAACAAAATTTGCAAAACCAATCCTGCAGTATAAGCCCATTGGTACTGCTATTACGAAGTTCACTGATTCAGCAGTATAAGTCCAGTGGTACTGCTATTACAAAGTTCACTGATTCAGCAGTGTATAAGTCCAGTGGTACTGCTATTACAAAGTTCACTGATTCAGCAGTATAAGTCCAGTGCTACTCTCCTGTGCCGCATATAATTTTTAAAGGCTTTGCCGAGTGTGTGTCGCTTAGGGGTACGCTCTCTTGTGCTACATATAATGGAAAACCAAAATTTGGAGGATAAAGAAGGGAAAGATCAAGACCCACTTCCTCCTAATGCTGAAGCTGCTGCCACTAGTCATGACATAGACGATGAAATGCCATCAATGTCGTCTGGCAAGCCCGATGCCCAATCTCCTAGTACAGGGCATGTAAAATCTAAAAAGCCCAAGTTCTCAAAAAATAGCAAAAGGAGAAACTTAAAATCATCTGAGGAGAAACGTAAAGTTGGCAATATGCCATTTACGACACGTAGTGGCAAGGAACGGCTTAGGCCCTGGCCCGTGTTCATGACTAGTGGTCCAGCTTCACCCAAGGATCTAAGCCCTCCTCCTCCCCCCCTACAAAAAATTTGAGAGTTATGCTGTCAGCAACAACAACAAAACAGCAAAGAACTCTGCCTTCTAAACAGATGACATCACAAATCCCCAAGGCGAGTCCAAGGGTGTTGTTGGTTGTGAACCCTGACCTTCCCATCACTGTACGGGAAGAGGTGACTTCATCCAGCATTTGCAGCACGCCCTCTGCATATGCTGGAAGGATCACCCACAGTCCAGTTACAGATTTCGATAATGAAGGTGTGAATGTTGTACACCGGGAGGAGGATATTGATGTAGCTGGCGCTGAGGAGGATGTTGATGATTATGATGCAGACAGATACCAAATTGCCTTTCTCAATTTCTATTTATATTCTAGATTATATAACGGCTGAATAGTTTTCTGTTTTACTCCTAGTGGAGAGGGGATCTGATGCAGACAGATACCAAACTGCCTTTGTCCATTTCTTTGTATATTTGAATATCTAGTTCTACAGTCTATGCAGGCTGCTTTATTTATATTCAACTACAAGTGTAGGGCGGGGGGGGGGCATAGATAGCCACCAAAGTAACGTGGTCCATTTAATTACACTTTCTAGCTCCACAGTCTGTGCAGCCTGCTTTTTTTATCTTCAAAGTATTTATATTTACAAGCCTTGCAATCTAAATTAACTAGAGGTATTTACGTGGTAGAACTCCAAAAGGCAGTTTGGAAGCCCCTGTACAAACTGGCTCTATTTTTTAACTGAGTTGTCCCCCCTCCAGTGTGTACTCGGAAAGAGTTTTTAGTGCAGCAGGGAACCTGGTCAGTGAGCGGCGAAGGAGGTTGCTTCCTCACAACGTTGAAAAAATGATGTTTATAAACATTAATAATCAATTCCTCAATGAAGTACAGCACTGCCCTCCAGACAGTACAGAGGGACCTGTGGTTGTGGAGTCCAGCGGGGACGAATTGATAATGTGTGAGGAGGAGGAAGTACACACTGTAGGGGGAGAAGAATCAGAGGTTGAGGATGAGGACGACATCTTTCCTCAGTAGAGCCTGTTTAGTTTGTACAGGAAGAGATGAATTGTTTTATTGGTGTGGTGGCCAAAACAAACCAATCATTTCAGCCAAAGTTGTTTGGTAGGCCCTGTCGCTGAAATGATTGGTTTTTTAAAGTGTGCATGTCCTATTTCAACAACATAAGGGTGGGTGGGAGGGCCCAAGAACAATTCCATCTTGGAACTTTTTTTTTTGCATTATATGACCAATCAACAGTCGTTTGCCATGTTCAAAAAGTAAAACCAAATTTAAACAAATTCAAGAAATTAAACCAAAAGTAAAATGCCCTGTCATAATTTAAAACAAGAGGGATTGACGTGCTCTAGAACTACTGTATTGTTGTTTATATTTTATAAACACTACACTTGAAAGCTTGAGTCTTTCAATGAAAAAGTAACTCTCCATTGCACGAATATTTGCAACAGGGACAATTTTAGGGTTAAGAAAGTCAACAAACAACACTTCGACGCTGTCTGTCTTTATAAACACTACACTTGGAAGTTGGAGGAGGTATTGTGGCCCCGGCACCAAATTTACTACCGGGGCCACTCCACTGTGCAGTCCATATTTAGGTGTATCAGATATTAAACAACGGTGACAGTTGATGCCCAATTTTTTAATTATATTGTTGGCGCTGTAAAAAATTGTATTCCGGGCACACCACACTACGTAGTCCATACCCTTTTTTGGTGGAATTCTGACCCGTGGAGGGTTTTTTAATTATATTGTGGCCTCGGTACCAAATTGTGTACCGGGGCCACCACACTACGCAGTCAAGAAAGATAGATGCGTATCATAGATAAAGTACATTCAGTGTTGTGGGGCAAATTAAAAAATATTCAAAATGCACTGTCATTATTAAAAACAAGAGGTTTTCACACGCTGAAACTCCAACATGTATATGATGGAGAGGATGAAGGAGCAGCCGTATGTGCAGTGTAATGCAGACCTGTTGAAGGTTTTCTATATATTATATTGTGGTGGCCAGTGCCCACTACTCTACGCAGTCCAGATACTATTTTTGGGTGTAATGCAGACCTGTTGAAGGTTTTCTATATATTATATTGTGGTGGCCAGTGGCCAGTCCTCTACGCAGTCCAGATACTATTTTTGGGTGTAATGCAGACCTGTTGAAGGTTTTCTATATATTTTATTGTGGTGCCCAGTGCCCACTACTCTACGCAGTCCAGATACTATTTTTGGGTGTAATGCAGACCTGTTGAAGGTTTTCTATATATTATATTGTGGTGGCCACTGGCCAGTCCTCTACGCAGTCCAGATACTATTTTTGGGTGTAATGCAGACCTGTTGATGGGTTTTTAATTATATTGTGGGGAACACTCCTCTACGCAGTCCAGAAAGATACCTCGTTGCAACGTTTTGTACTAAAAAAAAAAAAATATTGTGAGGTGTTCAGAATAGCCTTTAAATTAGTGGAAATGATTGTTATTGAATGTTATTGAGGTTAATAATAGCGTAGGAGTCAAAATAAGCCCAAAAACTTGATTTTTACACTTTAGCTTTTTTTTAAAAAAAATCCGAATCCAAAACCTAAAAATCCGAACCAAAACCTTTCGGTAGGTGTTTTGCGAAACAAATCCAAACCCAACACATCGCGAAAATCCGGATCCAAAACACAAAACATGAGACCTCAAAAGTTGCCGGTGTACATCCCTACTTTGAATCTAGTAGCAGGAAAGAGTGTACTTCCCGCCTGTCCACAAGCTGCCAGGGAGAGGGGGGCTCAACCTCCTCTCTTCCCCTGGTGCCAGTGAGTCTATGTCAGGAGATTTATCTTTTAAATCTTCCACCCAAAATAATTTCAGGATCTCTTTCTTGGGCTCTGGCTCTCCCCCTGGCCGAAAACAGTACCAGGGGGAAGGCTGCCAGATGTTACTGCAACAGTCCCTAGCTGCTTCTACCTGGACTTCTCTGAGCTCCAGTATGTGGCTTAGCCTCTTGGGTCCCCCAGGAGATACTCCATCACCTGGATTCATATGAATCCAAAAGACTGCTGTGTAAGCCCCTTCGGAAGCCACTGCAAGCTGGCTGTCAGGGGTTGAAGGATCCAGGCTGCTCCTGCAGCCTCTGCTGGACCACCAGGGACAAGAAGAAATTTTTATTTATTTTAATATGCATACTTTTAACTTAAAATACATTTTGCATATTTGTACATTACACATAGTTAAACTCATATAGTCGGATTTACATAGTTCCAATCATGCAGTGATGCTCACATAGTTAGACGCATAGCTAACCATCTCAGTGCTGCAGCGCCTATATATTAAACCCATCGGCGCCAGTGAATTAATTCTTGTTGCGCAGCGCCCATGCCTTATACATATTCATTAATTTACTTTAGAAACCTTTGCAGCACACATTTACACTCATTGAATGCCGCAGTGTCAGGTATTACCCATAAAACCCTTTATTTCATTTATTTTAATTTATTTATTCATTTTCACAAACGGCACCCACACGTGTGGCGGACGAGCAATACAGGGACCTGGCCACAGTAGTATAAAAAATGTTTTCTTCTTTGATGTACTTGTACCTCTATGTACAGCTATATACTGTACATACAAAAATAGAGACACTGTTGGCCTGTGTGTGTTTCATGAAATTATTTACACACATTGCAATGCAGCTTAAAGCATCATTTCTATTACTAAATTAGATTTTTTTATATGTTTGTAGAATTTTTTTTGCATATATTCATTACACAGATTCAGTGCACAATACTGCATCTCCAAAAGTGGTCACCCCTGCCTAATAAAGAGGTTTTAACCCCCAATCCTTATATTGCACACTGAATATATAACAATGTAAGATATGTTGTATGGTCTCTTTACTTGCAGTAAACCTTCTTTATAATCTGATCATAATGGATCACTCAGTGGTCAAAGTGGGGATGTATACGTTGGAATGCCATACCGCCAATTATCCTACTGCCTTCATTGCAAAACTATCATATTCCATTCACTTACCTTCCCATTACATTTTTCATACCGTCACTTCAAAATTTCCACTTCGACCCCTAGTATCACTATAATCTGTGCAATTTTGCCCTCCATATGTCTGGATAGATAGAATAGGGCTATAATGATACAAAATTATTGTATTGTTATATGGTTGGTCAGTATTATTCAAACTATGGAACAAGAGTGCAATCAAGATGCACAAATACTATTTTAGGGCACCTTTAAAAGATCTAGAACAGATCAAACTTAACATCTTGAATATAGTCGACATATTTTTTTAAAGTAATGAACATTACTATGGCAGAAATTTCTTACATATGTTAAGTATGACTTTGCTTCCACTGTAGATTCTGCTTCGTTTGCAAGTCATTGGCACATGTAATTATTTTCCTGCAGTATATCATAACAGAGTCACATATTATGAAGCATTTTTATCACAATAAAACTCTTTTATTGTAATCCCATCAGTAATGTGCAAACATTAGTGCTTTCAAGGCATGGATCGTATTTATATTTCCTTTTAAATCACAGTTACTTATTTAAATGCAAATACATTTCAATAAATCTATGTGAGCTGGAAGGTATACAAGCATCTCGCTTATCCAGAAGGCCATCAATGAAGTGGAGTGTTATACAAACACATATTTTGGAAACAAAATCATATTTAAAATACTGTAATTAGTGTTCAAGTATCTAACAGAATTTACAGACGTATAATGGTCTGTGTTAGCTTTCCTAGTTTAAGTTGCATTGGGATGTAAAAAGTTTCACGCATCATTAAGAAGAGCATTTTATTCACAGTTTGAATTTGATGAAGACTGTCAAATGCAATTTGAAGTGATAATTCCTCCGTCTTCTCACATATACATATGATATTACTTCACAAATGTCTTGATGACTTAAATGTTTTAGAATTCTGAGCCAAGTGTAAAGTGTTTCATGTAATGAGAGAAAGAGGATCAAATTCTATTCTTCCAGTAAAATAAGTTGAAATTATATAGTATATTCTGATGCAATTTTAACACCTTAATCATGGTCTTTAATGTTTTAATGCTTGTCATGAAAATGGAGTAATGTGACAGCAGTAAGGTACGACTTGCATAACACGCCTCTCAATATTTTTCCACTTTGACACACATCTAGGTGTACATCTAGTTTGTAGATGTTAGGAACCCCTCCAGCCGGCACAACACAACCCGGAGTCTACTCTGCCAGTCAGGTGTTCACTGGAGCCCCTGATGGTGGGGACAGACTGGGCTGCAGACTGACAGAGGGTCGTGAAGTGTGTACCGGCTGGGGAGAACCCAGGCAAGCGGAGTTAAGTCCAAGCAGAGGTCAAGGGCTGGCAGCAGGTAGCAATTCCAATAAACAAGCCGAGGTCGAGGGTCACGAGCAGACAGGGAGGTCGGTAAACAAGCCAGAGGTCAGGGTCACGAGAAACACAGGCAGGGTCCAAATCCAGGCAAGGGGTCATACAAAGGGAATCAGTCCAACAGGTTTTCACCAATACAAGGCAGGAGCAGGAGCAGGTTAGGCTAACAGGTAACTGGACGCTATAACTGGCAGGGAGGCTAAGCCCTCCCTGCCTTATATACAGAGTTTGGCCAATCGGGGCTTAGCAGACATCCCATTAACATAAATTAGCCCGCAGGCTATCCTAGCGCATGCGCCCGGCTGCCTCACATGCACCGCTTGTTACATTTGGCATCCGGCCATTGCCTTAGCAACGGTCGGGCCCGCGAAACCGGAAGTGACGCCCCGGTTGTCATGGAGATGGCCGGGACGTTCACTTGAACAAGAAGTGAGTCACGGCGGTGCCCGAGGCCGCCACGGCTCCTGACAGTAGAGGCATTTCCCTAGAGTGGAGAAAGTGGAGAGTAATCATGCACCCAGGGCCCCCAAGAAGAATTTCAGGCCATGTTACAGCATAGCGACTGATGGGGACGGGACCACACCAGATTGGTGGCACCTCCCACTACACAGGCAGGCCAGGAGTACCAGAACTTTGTACCTGCCCCCTCCCCCCCTTATTGGCACCCCTGCATGCACCTTGATATGTACTGGACTGACCATCCAGATGCACCAGTGCAAAACCAAGGAATTTTGCAGTGCATAGTGAATGCGCCTTATTTGTGAAGCCCAATAACTCTGAACCTGGTTAAGCCCGTATTAGAATTTGCAGATAATTAAATGTCCAAACAACAATAGGCATTACCATATGATGAAAATAAGATTTATGTAGCAACTAGGAACTCCACTATGCCAAATATATTACCTATCAAGGCATTCCATACCCTTGTCCACAAGTTGTTACTATATTGCTCAACGTAATATCTAATCTATTTGTGGGTGAGACATATTATCTAAATTTTCCTGTCGACCTCTGCTAAAAAAAGGTTAATCAAAGAATATATTTTAAAAAATAAAGACTTACTCTTGTGCACATAAGGGAAAGAGCGGTTTTTATGTTGCACCAATTTTTAAGAGTGTTTAAATAGAGATCTATTTGCCCTATATTTGAATTACTGATATAATACTCAAATACTGAGTGAGGGATGCAACTACTCTAGATTAAAAATTAAGAGAAAAGAAAGAGAGTTCATTTTTTGTAGCGCACATAAAATCTTCCTAATTTCTGATACAGCTGGATTGAAAAATTCAACCTCCGAATAACGGGCTAATGTCTCACAAAGACGCTTTAAGAGGTGGGGAAGGTAAAAGTGGGCAAATTTAGGTCAAGTAAAGTAAAGGCATGTTGACTTAATTGCTGCTTATGTAAAGGTCAAAACAGCAGTGTATATGCCTGTATTTGTTGCGGATGCTCGATACTTGGTGCAAGATATGTGCTAATGTTGATCATCTACAGCATGGTACATGCAAGTGTTTTCTAAAGGAAAAACAGATAAATAATTTAATTTAAAAATATGGCTGCCTACCTCCATACAGTGTTACCAACACTAGGCTGTGGCAGACTAGTGTCATAGCCTAGTGCTGGTCAACCAGCCATAGCCCATTCAGCAATGTGCTGAATTCTCTAGGGAGAATTGGGCCCCACAATAAAATCGTGCCCCCCAGGGGAAACAACCCCTGGCTCCTGGGCCAGAAGGTGAGAGGTAATAAATGCTTAAAATTTGTAAATATATTAATTTGGTCCCTACTGGTCCCAGTAAGCCTTGGCAGCCCTAAACTAATCAGCTTCTATTAAGCAGAGTGGCTTCACTCCGATTGGTCAGAGAGTCGCAAACTGCTCTGTTTTGATTAGTAGTGGTGAGACCACCAGGTAGTGATAATCGCACCTGTAACTACTATGAACTACTTTGATACAATGTAGTTCATTTACACAATTCCACGTTATTTATGTGTTTTTTTTCTTTATTCCAATGGATTGAAAGGTGAAACAAAGAGGACCCCATGGATTTAAGTTAGCAATAAATAGATAAAAAAAAAAAAAAAAAAGAGTAAGTGTTGGGGAGCTTTTTTTTTAAAAAAAAATAAAGACTTTTTCACAATGTGGACCTGATTCATCAAGGCATATATCTGCTGATTTTAAGCACATTGTACGCCAAATCACTCTGCACATGCCCAGTAAAGAGAGGTACGTCCGTGGATGAAGTCCTGTCCGCTGCTTCCATGAACACAAGGGACACATACTGCAGCCTATGATATGAGTAGTGATGACAGTCTTGTATGCATGCTATAACATGTGTTTGCAATCAAGAGCAACTGTAAAAATGTATTTTATACCCAGTAGACATTAGCAACATTCTAATAAATGTAATTAATGAGAAAGAAAATAAAAAAAACAAAACTTTTTTCTTTGTAACAGTTATATCATTATTGCCTATATTATTAACAAGCGACATTAATTTAATTTTTTTTTCATGTGCATGCTTTTGTGAATTTATAAGCCACATGGTCCAGGTATTGGATGGATCTTGCAGCGTCTTGTGTAGTAGAGCACAGCAGACCTCCCTCCGATTTCAAAAACACACGTATCTTGAGATCCAAGCCTTGATGAATTCAGGAGTATGCAAAGCCCAAATATGTACGTATATTACTAAACCTGGATTGCACTTGATGAATGAGGCCCTGTATGTTTATTTCAATGCATTTGTACAGGTGCTCTACAAGTCCCGTCGGCGCCCTAGATGCCCAGGGGCAAATGCTGGATTCGATGAGAGGGGTTTCCACGCCACGATACCAGTGGGCGTGACCAGCATGTGTAGGGGCGTGGCTACAAACACACATCGGGTCAAACACACAAACATGTAAATTGTCCCATACACAGACAAGCACAGACTCACATATACATAAACACGTAGACATGTAAACTGCCACATACACAGTTAAGCACAGACACACACATACACAAACATACATACATGTAAGCTGTCATATACACAGACACATACACACATTCTTACCTTCTTCTGCTGCCTCCTGTATAACACCCATGCTGGCTGTGTGGGAGGAAGGGGCGGGGCCAAACTGCCGACAGAGAGCTGTGCTCACACAGCAGGGGACTGACTGGGAGACGATCCTCCCAAGCTACAAGCAGTAGTGGCTGGTCCTGGGAGAGGGGCCAGCCACTATAATCATACGGCATCCCAAGTAGGACAGGGGTTTCTGGGGACTAGGAAACCCCTGATGCCAGGACATGCTGGTGCTTGTAGTTGAAGAATTAGAATGCTGTGGCAGCAACTGGTAGGATACAAATGTTAACATACCCAAGAGGTAAAGGGCTTCAAAGACTTACTGGGATGAGTAATGCAAAAAAAAAAAAAAACTCCTTACTACCCCACACCTAACACCCTAGGGCTGTGTGAATTGTCCTAGGGGTAAATGTATTAAACAGCGCTTTTTTTCAAGTCCCCAATATTCAGCAAGTTTGACAGTTAAACACATTGCCGTTTTAAAATTATCTGTCAAACTCGCTGAATATCTGCGACTTTCAAAAAGCGCTGTTTAATACATTTGCCCCTTAGTATTTTCAGCACTGGGCTTTATTCCATAGAGGAGGGGGAACATTTTTTTCCTGCAGGCCTAATTCCCAAATGGATTTCAGCTAGTGCTTGTCCTTCTCTCCTATATCTCTTATAATTAACTTACACTCAATACTCACTGACACTTTCACTCGGTCCAATGTCTTTTAGAAAGATATCGGGGTAGAGTGTACCTTAGGGACCCTTTAATTGAAATGAAATGTTAAGCCTATTCTTAAGGGCTTAGAATTGAACTGAAGGAAAAATAAATATGATTTTCCTGGGCACCAAAGAGTATTTTTAAATGCTCTGGTCCTACCACTACATGCTACAGGCTCAGCCCAAAGGTGGTTCCATTCATACCACAGAGCTCAAGGGTTTTACTCAGGTCCATTCATGCAAGGGAGATTTTATACTAATTTTATTTTTAATTTATTGAATTGGCAGCTTCTTTGTACTGAGTAAAAGGTAATTGCTAGCCACTTCTAAAAAAAATAAAAACTACAGATGGCTGAATAGTGTATCATCATCATCATTAATTTATATAGCGCCACTAATTCCGCAGCGCTGTACAGAGAACTCATTCACATCAGTCCCTGCCCCATTGGAGCTTACAGTCTAAATGCCCTAATATAGACACACATTCACACACAGACAGGGAGACAGACAGAGAGACTAGGGTCAATTTTGATAGCAGCCAATTAACCTACCAGTATGTTTTTGGAGTGTGGGAGGAAACCGGAGCACCCGGAGGAAACCCACCCAAACACAGGGAGAACATACAAGCTCCACACAGATAAGGCCATGTTTGGGAATTGAACTCACGACCCCAGTGCTGTGAGGCAGAAGTGCTAACCACTACGCCACTGTGCTGCCCAATGTAGGCAAAGTGTTTTGTCTTATTAAAAGTATACTGCAAGTGATCTTTGCCAGCTCTGCATATACCTCCTTTGCAGAGTGCAAATGACCATGAGAAGTGAAAAATCAACATTCATCTGTTGAAGGAAAACAGAAAACAAGTACTGCTCCTGATCAAATCTTCAGCCACAGAAGAATAAACAAAACATAGAAGATTTTGATGTCACACATTTTTCACTGTTAAATATGCAGCATTTACAATATGTACACTAATGTTAAACTGGTATAATCAGGAATTTGTAAGAGATTCTTTCAGGCAGCAGAAAATGGCTGCATTTATGGAGGAGTAGAAGTTTACACTAGGGATGTGCACCGGCGACTTTTGAGGTCTCGTGTTTTGGATCCGGATTTTCATTATTTTTGGGGTTCGGATTTGTCTCGCAAAACACGAAAGGTCGAAAGGTCTCGGTTCGGATTTAAGGTTTTGGATTCGGATTTTTTTGGGAAAAAACATAAAAAGTTTAAAAATCAAGTTTTTGGGCTTATTTTCACTCCTATGCTATTAGTAACCTCAATAACATTCAATAACAAGCATTTCCACTAATTTACAGTGTATTCTGAACACCTCACAATATAGTTATTAGTCCAAAACGTTGCAACGAGGTATCTTTCTGGACTGCGTAGAGGAGTGGGTCACCACAATATATATAATAAGAAAACCATCAACTTGTATGATTCGCACCAATAAATGTACCTGGACTGCGTAGAGGAGTGGGTCACCACAATATATATTAAAAACCCTGAACTTTTATGATTCGCACCAATAAATGTATCTGGACTGCATAGAGGAGTGGGTCACCACAATATATATAATAAGAAAACCATCAACTTGTATGATTCGCACCAATAAATGTACCTGGACTGCGTAGAGGAGTGGGTCACCACAATATATATTAAAAACCCTGAACTTTTATGATTCGCACCAATAAATGTATCTGGACTGCGTAGAGGAGTGGGTCACCACAATATATATAATAAGAAAACCATCAACTTGTATGATTCGCACCAATAAATGTACCTGGACTGCGTAGAGGAGTGGGTCACCACAATATATATTAAAAACCCTGAACTTGTATGATTCGCACCAATAAATGTATCTGGACTGCGTAGAGGAGTGGGTCACCACAATATATATAATAAGAAAACCATCAACTTGTATGATTCGCACCAATAAATGTACCTGGACTGCGTAGAGGAGTGGGTCACCACAATATATATTAAAAACCCTGAACTTGTATGATTCGCACCAATAAATGTACCTGGACTGCGTAGAGGAGTGGGTCACCACAATATATATTAAAAACCCTGAACTTGTATGATTCGCACCAATAAATGTACCTGGACTGCGTAGAGGAGTGGGTCACCACAATATATATTAAAAACCCTGAACTTGTATGATTCGCACCAATAAATGTACCTGGACTGCGTAGAGGAGTGGGTCACCACAATATATATTAAAAACCCTGAACTTGTATGATTCGCACCAATAAATGTACCTGGACTGCGTAGAGGAGTGGGTCACCACAATATATATTAAAAACCCTGAACTTGTATGATTCGCACCAATAAATGTACCTGGACTGCGTAGAGGAGTGGGTCACCAAAATATATATAATAAGAAAACCATCAACTTGTATGATTCGCACCAATAAATGTACCTGGACTGCGTAGAGGAGTGGGTCACCACAATATATATAATAAGAAAACCATCAACTTGTATGATTCGCATCAATAGCCTCCTCCCGAGCCACCTCTTCCCGTACAGTGATGGGAAGGTCAGGCTTGACAACCACCAACATCCTTGGACTCGCCTTGTGGATTTGTGATAATTTCTCTTTAGAAGGCAGAGTTGTTTGCTGTTTTGTTGCTGACAGCATAACTCTTCAATTTTTTGTAGGGGGGTGGAGGAGGAGGAGGGCTAAGATCCGTGGGTGAAGCTGAACCACTAGTCATGAACACGGGCCAGGGCCTAAGCCGTTCCTTGCCACTCCGTGTCGTAAATGGCATATTGGCAACTTTACGTTTCTCCTCAGATGATTTTAAGTTTCTCTTTTTGCTACTTTTTCTTAACTTGGGCTTTTTGGATTTTACATGCCCGGTACTACGAGATTGGGCATCGGGCTTGGAAGACGACGTTGATGGCATTTCATCGTCTATGTCATGACTAGTGGCAGCAGCTTGAGCATTAGGAGGAAGTGGGTCTTGATCTTTCCCTACTTTATCCTCCAAATTTTTGGTCTCCATTATATGTAGCACAAGATACTGCAGAATGTGTGAACTTGGTAATATTGCAGTACCAATGGACTTATACTGCTGGATTGGTTTTGCAAATTTGGTTATAATTATATATATTTTTTTTAATTTTTAATTTTTTTTTACTTTTTTTATTTTTTAAAAACTTGGGAATAATGGGGAAATAACTATGCCCTTAGAAGCACAGAGCACAGGACACAGCACCACTGGACTGAACAGGACACGGCACAGGACCCAGCAGCACTACGGAACTCAGCAGGACAGAGCACAGGACACAGCACCACTGGACTGATACTGCAGAATGTGTGAACTATGTAATATTGCAGTACCACTGGACTTTTACTGCTGAATGTGTGAACTTGGTAATATTGCAGTACCAATGGGCTTATACTGCAGGATTGGTTGTGCAAATTTTGTGGTAATTAAAAAAAATTAAATTAGTTTTTGGTATTTTTTTAAATAACTTTTTTTTATTTTTTTAAACACAGGGGAAGATTGGGGAAATAACTATGCCCTTAGCCAGCAAATTCCGTAGTGCTTTACAATTGGGAACAAACACAATAATATAACAATACTGGGTAATACAGACAAACAAGAAGGCCCTGCTCACAAGCTTACAATGTAGTTCAATGGAGTTAAGGTAGAACCACTGAAGTACAGAAGAATTATTAGAGGAATCTTTTTGTATGGTGATTTTAGTTTTTCATTTATTTCCGTTTGTATTAAAACAGATCAGATAAAAGAAAGAGAAGAAGAGAAAATCTGTTTCCATTTGGACTATGACCAGTGGTTGAAGAGTGAGTGTAAACGTTCCATCATCAACATTTATTTATATATAGCGCCAGCAAATTCCATAGCGCTTTACAATTGGGAACAAACATTAATAAAACAATATTGGGTAATACATACAGACAGAGAGGTAAGAGAACCCTGCTCGCAAGCTTACAATCTATGGGACAATGGGAGTTTGAAACACAAGGGCATGTGCTACATCATATTGCACACTGAACCAGCTAGAAAGCAAAGGTAAAAGTATTGAGTGGGCTGAGTGTGTACCAATGTTGGTCAGAGGGTTGTTGTCTTGTGTTACCTCTGTAGAGCAGTGATGGTTAACCTGTGACACTCCAGGTGTTGTGAAACTACAAGCCCCAGCATGCGTTGTCAGTATATAACTAGCTGATAGCTGGCAAAGCATGCTGGGGCTTGTAGTTTCACAACACCTGGAGTGTCACGGTTAGCCATCACTGGTGTAGAGGGTGGTAATAGGGGAGATTAAGATGGTGGTTGAGGAATATCATAAGCTTGTCTGCAGAGGTGGGATTTCAGAGAACGCTTGAAGGTTTGGAGACTAGAGGAAAGTCTTAATGTGCGAGGGAGGAAATTCCACAAAGTGCGTGCAGCCCGAAAACAAGTCCTGTAACCGAGAATGGGAGGATGTGATGAGAGTGGAAGAGAGACGCAGATCTTGTGCAGAACGGGAAATATTTTGAGAAAAGTGAAGAAATGTATGTTGGTGCAATTTTGTTGACAGCCTTGTATGTTAGTAGAAGATCTTTATATTGGATTTGTTGAAATACAAGCAACCAATGTAGAAACTGACAGGGTGGCTCAGCAGAGGAAGAACGGGTAGCAAGGAAAATCAATCTAGCCGCTGCATGCATAATAGATTGTAGGGGTTCAAGTCTGACTTTGGGAAGACCAGAAAGGAGGGAATACGTTGTCATGCCATACCGTCACCTCCTATTGCTTTCATTGTAGAACTATCAAATTCCATTCACTTACATTTTACATGTCTCCACTTCTAAATTTTAACTCCGACCACTACCTATGACAGAACAAAAAACAAGAAAATATATATTTTTTTCATATTTTAAGAAGTGATGAAACAAGGATTTGCCGAGTCATTTATTTACTAAACTTTTATTTGAAAATTCTGTATGTGTGTATTTTTTTTAGTCTTCTATTATTATTTGCAAAGGTCTTAGGGATCTCTATACTACTGGGACCACTGGGGTGATAAAGTTAACTCTCCAGAGGTCCCAAAATGAATTCTTATCCTGGCTCCCTTAGCCCAGACAGATTAGGATGAGTTCCAGTATTTTAAAGCTCAGACCTGGTAGCTACTGGAAGTGGGAGCACAGTTTTTGTGGCTCCATCCCATTGTAACAACCCTACACTACACCAGTCCTGCACAAGGTAGTGTAGGGGTTTTTTTTTACTAAACCAGAGTAACCCCATTTGCAGTCTCCCTGTTATACTGGAAACCACTCAGAACCGTCAAGCACTGGGTTTGGTTAATGATTTGGGGAGGAGATATGCTGGCAATATTAATATTATACAGTGCAACATCTGTGGTATGATTAGACATAACAGTCCATCACTTGCAGTTTCCACAATTAACCCCTATATGTATTTTCTGAAAGTGAATGATGGTAACTCTGCTGAGAACACAGATGCTTCTGATTCATTGAAAAAAGGGGATGTGAACATAGAATTTTTTTTCCCAAAACAAAGCACACCCCCATTGTGACATGGCCAAACCTTTATGGGACATAGCCACATATCTTTTTGTGTGCTTTACTGCAGCATGCACAAGTCTGGATTCTATTCTATTTCTTTAAGTGTTGGGTGGCATGCAAAATGCATACTTCCTTTTTTTTTTTTTTAACAAAAAGATTTTATTGAGGTTTTCGTACAGCTAAAATGGCAAGCAATAATAATGTTCACATAAGAAATAAATAAAAAAAAAACAAAAACAAATAACAAAAAAACAAAACATTAAGAACAGGGGACAAATTCTACTATGGAAAGGTAACGGGAGAGGAGGAGGAAACATTTCAGACATACCCAAAGCATCTAGGATAAGCTGGAAGAGCAGGGCATGATCGGATGGTCAGCACAGAATAGGATATTGAGGTGAATACTTAAACCCGATTATTTCCATTACATCCCTGTTCTGGATTTTTTAAATTATTTTAGAGAGACGATGGTGCTAGTTTTTTCCCGTATTAAGCTAAAGGTGCTCTTGTGGTAATAGGAATATGTCCAGAAACGTATCTATGATGGGTTCTGAGATTGAGAGAGTAGAGGTGGAGGGGGGAGGAGTCAGAGCTAGTTGAGGTGTGAGGCTCGGGGAGATAACATGACATATCAAATTAAACACTTCCCCCAAAGAGGTCCAGAAGACATGGAAGAGGGAGCTTGTCTTGCCACAATCTCCACAACAGAACCTAGAGACCATAGACCAAATCTTATGAAGTTTATCTGGCATGAATTATAATCTATACATATTCTTTATCAGCATCTCTGAATGATTTATGCATCTAGACATTTTTGAACATTTTTTCCTAGTCATCATCCAAGATAGGGATTTGGACATCCAGTTCCCATTGAGATTGGGCCAGCAATTGCTTGAGGTATTTAAAAGAAACCGGTACCAAGTGCTTCTACCTCCTGAATAAGAAGAAGAGGAAATAAGCAATCCCATCGGAGAAGGGCAGGCCTCAGGGGTGGCGGGCGAGATTCCAATGACTGGATTCAGTAGCGTATCTGTAGATATTTATAAAAGTTCTGGGTAGGCACTTGATAATGCACTTGAAGTTGAGAAAATAGTACCACCTGTTCTCATAAATGTCCTCACCTTAACAGTCCCTTAGTAAAGAGAGATAGAATCACAGATTTGGTATTAATACTGATAATGCTGAAAGGGAAAGAGGGAAGAGGGGAGAGAGAAGTCCTGAATAGAAACCAGCATCTTGTCCCAAGCAGCAAGGGAGTGTCACAAATCGGGATCTTAGCCGCACTTACCTCATCCGCCGCTGTCATATCACGGCTACGTGGGTCCCTTCTGGTCATCTGCAGCATTCCCATCCTTCACACCTCTGTTTGTAAACAAACACATACTGTTTGTCCTGCTGCATGGGCGCGGCCATCTTGGATGCAGTCAGGTGATCATTCCAGACCAACCAGATTCTGCAGCTGTGATCACATGAACTGATCAGCCAATAGTTGTTTGGGACACCCTATTTAAACCTGCTGCTGTGAGCTGTTCATTGCCAGAACAACACACTTCTCTCCAGAGGATAGTTCTTGGCTCCAGTGTTCCTGTCTGCATTCCTAAGTGCAGTGTTCCTGACTGCATTACAAGTGCAGTGTTCCTGACTGCATTACAAGTGCAGTGTTCCTGACTGCATTACAAGTGCAGTGTTCCTGACTGCATTACAAGTGCAGTGTTCCTGACTGCATTACAAGTGCAGTGTTCCTGACTGCATTACTAGTGCACTGTTCCTGTCTGCATTACTAGTGCACTGTTCCTGTCTGCATTTCCAGACTGCTCATTCCCCTGCTATATTCTACAATCAGCAAGAACATGAGCAAGAAGATCATCCAGGCTGCTAAGTTCTGTTTAACTCCTGCTCCAGCTAGTCCCAAGGGTCCCGAATCGGATCAAGAAATACAGACGACCGTGACAGTTTGTTCTGGCAATGGATCTGCTAGGGGAACATACCCCGAGGGAGGACTCTGTCCAAATATTAGCTGAACGCATTGAGAGACAAGAAACTAACCAGGGGCAAATTTTGAGATTGCTGCAGGATGTTTCTACACGTATGGATTGTTGAAATATGTACAACAGACTATGGGTTTGTTTATATGCATGTAGTTACCATGGAGGGTCAGCAGATGGCGCTCTATTCATACAGAGGTGTATTGTTTGTCTGCTGTATATGCATGTACTTGTTTGTATATTTCCTGTCTCAACTCTCTGTGTTCTAGAAGAGACTCTCCGAGAAAGGAGGGGAGCTGAGCAGCTCATGTTACTGATATGTTATGTTAAGAAGCTATTACTGAAAGCTGTTATACTGATCCTGGTACTTAGTACTATATAAAGAAGATATACATCTCAATACTCGTTCTGTCTGAATATAAGGTAACTCCTGAGGTGATTCTTTATCTATGAGACCTCCTGCTGCACACCTATGGTATCATTCATCGCAGTATGCCAATATGGATACCTTGCAGGTATTTCGCAGTCAACCATCCCATACTCCGCCCGAGCCTGTAAGACCTGCTTAACTACCTACTTCATCTGGACTCCATCTTCCCACGCCAGCTAAATACGACGGCGATCCGAAGAATTGCCGCGGGTTTCTCAACCAGTGTAGTATACACTTTGAATTACAACCCGGGAATTTCCCTACTGCACGTACCAAAACTGTTTATATTGTATCGCTACTATCAGGGCAAGCTCTGGCATGGGCATCACCGCTCTGGGAAAAATCTGACCCAATTTTATCTGATATTGATAGCTTCCTGTCTACCTTCCGCAGAATATTCGACGAGCCTGGAAGAACAGCGTCAGCCGCTTTAGATATTCTGTGGCTTCGGCAATGGCAGCAGTCTGTGGGCCAATATGCCGTTCAATTTCAAACACTTTCCTCTGAGCCGTCTTGGAATAATGATGCTCTTGTTGCGGTCTTCTGGCAGGGCCTGTCTGACCACATTAAAGATGTATAAGCGTCTCGGGATTTACCTACAACGATAGACCAATTGATTACCATTTGCAATCGGGTTGATATTCGGTTCAGAGAGAGAGCTCTAGAAAAGAGGAGGCTGAAACACCCCAAGTTCCTCCCTATTCAATGGGTCCGTGCATTGTCTCCTTTCCCTAAAGGACCCATGCAACTAGGCAAAGCATGTCTTTCACCCACCGAGCGACAACGGCGAGTAAGAGAGAAACTTTGCTTATACTGTGCCAGTTCCGGACATCTGCTACATTATTGTCCTCGCAAACCGGGTAAACATACCCTCCTAGCTGACTATGAGGAGGTGAGCCTAGGAGTGGCCCTTCGCTCCCCACAAGGCAAGGACTGTATTATCCCAGTCACCCTGAAACACGCTCAAGGCTCCTAATACATTTCAGCCCTGCTGGATTCAGGAGCAGCTGGGAATTTCATGTCTGCCAAATTAGCTGCTGAACTAGCCATTCCACTAGTGAAAATTCCAGTGACCATCTTTCTCTCTGCGGTTGATGGTAGCCGTATTCCAGGGGGTACCATTACGCATCAGACTTCTCCAGTGACGCTCCAAATAGGAGTTCTGCATTCTGAATCGCTTACCTTTTGGTCATCCCAGAAGCCACTAGTCCTGTGGTTATCGGGTTTCCATGGCTTCAATTGCATAACCCCCATATCGACTGGTCGACTCCACAAATCTTGGTGTGGGCTCCAACTTGTTTCGGGTCCTGTTTACAACGTGTTCTTCCACATTGCTGCACCTCTGATAAAGAAGTTTTGACAGTTCCTTCTGCCTACCAAGAGTTCACAGACGTTTTCAGTAAACAGGCCGCTGAAACTCTACCACCTCATCGGGATTGGGACTGTCCCATTGATCTTGTTCCAGGTAAAATCCCACCGCGTGGCAGAGTCTACCCTCTTTCTATCCCTGAGACAAAATCTATGTCTGAATATATAAAAGAGAACTTGGAAAGGGGCTTCATTCGTCCATCCTCTTCACCAGCAGCAGCCGGGTTCTTTTTTGTAAAGAAAAAGGATGGTGGATTACGTCCCTGCATCGATTACCGAGGTCTCAATGACATTACCATCAAGAACCGGTATCCTCTGCCCCTCATCACAGAGTCATTTGACAGAGTCAAAGGTGCCCAAATATTCACAAAGTTGGATCTCCGTGGGGCCTACAATTTGATTCGCATTAGGCGTGGCGACGAATGGAAAACTGCCTTTAATACCAGGGATGGGCACTACGAATATCTAGTCATGCCATTCGGTCTGAGCAATGCCCCAGCAGTTTTTCAGAATTTCATAAATTAAATCTTTCGGGACTTACTGTACCATACTATTGTGGTATATTTGGACAATATCCTCGTTTTCTCCTCTGATATCCAGTCCCATCGCAGACATGTTAAAAGAGGTCCTCAGCCGTCTCAGAAGGAATAAACTGTATTGCAAGCTTGAAAAATGCACCTTCGAAGTTGAATCCATTCCATTCTTGGGGTATATCATCTCAGGTACTGGTCTCCGTATGGACCCAGAGAAGGTGCAAGCTATTCTTAACTGGCCTCAACCATCTACACTAAAGGCAGTACAGCGATTTCTGGGATTCGCGAATTATCGAAAATTTATTCGTGGCTACTCTACTGTGGTAGCACCACTCACCGCCCTCACCAGAAAAGGAGCTAATCCTGCCAAGTGGTCTGAAGAAGCCCAAACAGCTTTTCAACTTCTGAAACAAGCATTTATTTCTGCTCCCATACTCAGACAACCAGATTTAACCTGTCCATTCTACTTGGAAGTTGATGCCTCATCTGTCGGAGTAGGGGCAGTTCTTTCCCAAAAACCAGCTGATGAGCAATGGCATCCCTGCGGTTTCTTCTCCAGGAAATTTTTACCAGCTGAACGAAATTATGCCATAGGGGACAAAGAACTGCTTGCCATCAAATTGGCGCTTGAAGAGTGGAGGCATTTACTTGAGGGAGCTTGTTATCCTGTCACAATATACACGGATCACAAGAATCTGCTCTACCTTAAAACTGCACAGTGCATGAATCCACGACAGGCCCGATGGGCACTATTCTTTTCTCAATTTGATATCCATGTCACCTTCCGTCCCGGTTCCAAAAATCGCAAGGCCGATGCTCTGTCACGTTCTATGGTGAAAGAGGAAGATTCCATCACTGTGGATCCACGGCCTATTATCAGCCCACTCAGCATCGCAGTCAGTAGACCCGACAATAAACCTCCCCAGGGAAAAACTTTTGTTCCTGAGAATCTGCGTAAAAAATTGCTCCAATGGGCACATTGTTCCAGATTTGCCGGTCATGCGGGCATCCGCAAAACTCAATCTTTCATATCGAGAAGCTACTGGTGGCCTACTCTTCATCAGGATGTTCAGCAATTTGTTTCCGCATGTGGCAGCTGTGCCCAACATAAAAGTTCAAGACAATCTTCAGCTGGTCAACTTTTGCCTCTGCCTATTCCAAACCCTGGACCCATATTTCTATGGACTTTGTTTCCGATTTGCCAAATTCTAATAATTTCAATACCATCTGGGTCATCGTTGACCGATTCTCTAAAATGGCGCATTTTGTTCCTCTCCGTGGCCTCCCATCAGCACCTATACTGGCTCAGCAATTTATAAAGGAGATCTTCCGTTTGCATGGGTGTCCTGGAGAAATCGTCTCGGATAGAGGAGTTCAGTTTGTGGCGAAATTCTGGAGATCCTTATGCCAAGCTCTACAGATCAAACTAAACTTCTCTTCAGCCTATCATCCACAAACCAACGGGCAAACGGAAAGAGTCAATCAGGACCTAGAAACATTTCTCCGTTTGTACATATCTTCTTCTCAAGACGACTGGGTAGATCTGCTTCCTTGGGCAGAATTTGCTCATAATAATCATTATTACGAATCTTCTGCTTCCACTCCATTTCATACGGTATATGGCCTACACCCCAGGGTACCCTTGTTTACTCCACTTCCTACAGCCTCAGTACCTGCCTCTGAAGTTTTCCTAAAGAATTTTTCAGGCCACTGGAGCCAGGTACGGGAATCTCTACTTAAAGCGTCCCAACGCTACAAAATTCAGGCCGACAAAAAGCGACAAGCCATTCCAAGCTTGAAACCTGGAGACAGAGTATGGCTGTCTACTCGCAATCTACGCCTCAGAGTTCCATCTATGAAATTCGCTCCTCGCTTTATTGGACCGTTTAACATCTCCCGGGTCATCAATCCAGTGTCCTACAAATTACATTTACCATCTTACCTCAAGGTACCCAACTCCTTCCATATTTCTCTCTTAAAACCACTGGTGCTAAATCGGTTTTATACACTCAAACTGGTTTCTCCTGAAGTGCAGACTGAACATGGTGATGAATATGAAATTAAAGAGATCTTGGACTCTCGGTTTCAACATAAGACCTTACAATATCTAGTCGACTGGAAGGGCTATGGTCCAGAAGAGAGAGCCTGGATCAAAGCTTCTGATGTCCATGCTCCATCTCTCATCAAAAAATTTCACCACAAGTTTCCAACTAAACCCCAATCTAAGTGTCCAGTGGCCACTCGTAAGGGAGGGGGTACTGTCACAAATCGGGATCTTAGCCGCACTTACCTCATCCGCCGCTGTCATATCACGGCTACCTGGGTCCCTTCTGGTCGTCTGCAGCATTCCCATCCTTCACACCTCTGTTTGTAAACAAACACATACTGTTTGTTCTGCTGCATGGGCGCCGCCATCTTGGATGCAGTCAGGTGATCATTCCAGACCAACCAGATTCTGCAGCTGTGATCACATGAACTGATCAGCCAATAGTTG